>NC_086290.1:29584759-29900248 GCF_963924245.1 Chroicocephalus ridibundus
TGAGGTAATCCTAGAGGTCTCCGAGATTAAATGAGGGATGAGCAAGTAACTCATTTATATGAGCATATTTACCGCTCCACGTTTAATTTTCTGTAGATTCATTCTCTTCACTTGTGGCCAACAGGGCATCACTCCCATACCTTGTTCATGTTCTACCATATGGCTATCCACATGCTTATAATCAAATATCCACAAATAATGTTATGCCTGTGAACATGTCTTCAGTTGCCTCCAGGAGATCTGTCAAGACTAAAGATAAATTTTAAAACCTCCGAGTTCTATGCTTCCCAGCTTTTCATTCCAAAAGCCTGTTGGCTCTCTTGTATCTGCTTGCTCGTATCTTGTATCTGATGCCAGTATTAGATCCTGAAACATTTTTCAGCATCTTGAAATTCATTGTTCTACAAACAATTTTAAGGAAACATTTTCAAAGATCTTTAAGGAACATTTTTCTTTTGTACCTTTGAAAATCCTATACTAAACCGCCTCACAGCTTAGTAGAAACACTGGGACCAAATGTCTGAAATAAGCGAAATATTGTCAAAGCAGAAAATGGAAAGAACTGCTAAAAGTTAGTAAGTGCATTTTATACAAAATGAAGTGCACATTTCTAAGCCTGATTTACTGATTTCAAACAATAACTTTTAACTTTTAGCCTTGCAGATTTATACCTTATTTATCCTAAAAGGCAACTATTCCTACATCTATAATTTTGTCAGTTTCTTCTCAAATTAGGAACACTTTTAACTGTAAACTTTAAATATCAAAACTTCATTGACAAATTTTAAATTGCATAAAATCGACCTCTCTGTTATAAGATTCCAAGGAGGCAAAATTCTTGTGCTGAAACTGCTAGCCAGTAGCTATGTTTAATGACCACTTTAAAGGAAGACCATCACAATTTTGCCTAGCCTTAATTTACATCCTGAACATTGAACAAATGAAATAAAAAAACCACCACCAACAAAAAAACCCACAAATCACTCTTTCTACATTTGACAGGATGTGGAAAGAATCCTTTACCTAGCGAGAGCTACAAAAAATTAAATCTGTATTTGTGAAGCTGAAACAACCTGTTTCATGCTGCGAGACAGAGGTTGGGGACCAAAGAGAGTTTTACTTACCACAAAACATTGTTTGTATAATTGCAAAGTCATGTCAAAATATGTCAAAATATATCCCTGTTTGGATCTAATGGTGCACAAATTTGTATTTCTTCATGCAATTTGGATCTGTCTGGTCAAAGTCCAGATTTAGTACTACCAGAACATTCTGCATGTACATAAAATCATTAAGTAATTAATAGTCCTTTTGCGAGCTGTTTATCACTTTGCCAGAAACATTTCATATGGAACTGTATCACTGATACAGTTAATATCTGGTAACTGACATAATGGAACATAGTCCGCAGGAACTGGTGCTTATGTTACTAAGCTGAGTAGGTGCTTGATACTTCCACAGCAATGGAATGAGTCCATGAGTCTGCTCCATGAGTTCAGCGAAGGGCCACAAAGATGATTATGGGACTGAAGCATCTCTCACACAAGGACAGATGCAGAGCCTACCTAAGATACTTCTGATGACATGTTCCTAGTTGTCTTTTTAAGATGGAGATCTGACTTCTGATATCCTTACCATTACACTGGAACCTTTAAGGTAAATTGTAAAGCTTCATAATTTTTTTTCAGTAAAAACTAAAATCCTCAAAGAACAGTCTCAAATGCTGAAGAAAGCCTGACACTTGTTGCAATGGATGTGAGAATCAGCACAAAGTGATGTTCTTTTTACAAGCTGAGCATCATTAATAAAGGACTTAAAACTCCCTCAGGCCCTAATTAAATCAGTCTGTAAAGGGGGTCTGGGAATCTTGTGTTGGAGTTTATAGAACAATTACAGTTGGACTTTTACATATGGAAGAGATTAAAACTACGGCTGTTCAGACGTTTTGCTCACTGCTTCTACCACCAGAAAGTCCAGCAGAGGACAAGTAAAGCAACAGAGGCTCAAGAAGGCCCACACTAATGACACTCTTCTCTCTTGGAGATTGGTGGTAAAGAATCTGTTGCTTGCCAAAGGAATTTTGCCATGTCCAACAGTTCTTCACTCCTGGGTAAAGCTATCCTATCCATCTAGGCACAGCTGTGTGCAATACATCCAACACTGTAAGGATTTTCCTGGACTGCTTCCACATAGATGTCAAGCAACTTTTCTCATAAGATTTTGGAAGGATTTGTAATCATCTGGGATAAAGGAGTATGATTAAAGGACGGCTGGCTCAGCTGGTGCTGACAAATATACTGGCATCTGCTATTCCTCCTCCTGAAAATTCTTTTCCAAGGGAACCAGATCAGTAACAGACTGAGCAATAGGAGAAATAAATATATCTTTCATGGTCTTTGTGGTGAAACCTCATGGAATCTTGAGATACCCCAGGGTGACCAAAAAGAGGTAACATTTGAAGAGCTGGGGCCCAGACAGAAGGATCCCTGTAAGAAGGAAATTAAGAATGCCTGGTGCAGGGAACTACAGAGAGACAGGATCTATGTGGTTTGGAGTGGAAAGTCTCTCTGTTGCCTTGCAAATGTGACAAGGATCTGAAGATGAATACTTCTTTTAAGCATGTTACTATTGCAATAAAACCTCGATCCTTTGGACGGCACCAAGGTAGACATCAAGAAAATAAATAAGGGAGTCCAATATTATTGGACTTTATTAACTTTTAGCTTAGTCTTTAACTTTAGTCTTTATTAACTGTTACTTAGTGTTAGAAGACTGGATAAGTCGAATTGGAATAATTCATTGATAACCGTGTATTTTCTTATAATTAATAAATTAATTGTGATTTCAATTACTAAAATCTGACTGGAAGATTCACATAATTGATATGACAGAAGATTTCATAAAGTACTGAGAACTATCAATGTAGCTTAATCCACACCTGATCATTATGGTTTGCAATTGTTCAAATCTACCCTCAGTCTGATTTACAGAAGGGGCCTCTAATACCTTACGGAAGTGTTCTAATTGTCATGCCATATGACAATCACAAAGTAGATCTTTACTTACTCCTTTGCTGAATACTGAAATAGTCACTGAGCTGAGTATGAAAATAGGTATTTAACTCAGTGATTGAGACATTAGCATGGGAGCCATAAACTGGAATTGGCTTGTATCCTAGTAGGTATTTAATTTAAGTGGTAAAATATAGAAAGAAGATACTATGGGGCCAAGCCTCAATACCTTCTGATCCAGTGATTAGGTATTTTTATATCAGGTCAGATAATTTGAATTAAGTCATGTTTTTTTCATTTTGTCTGAGTGAATAAATGTCATAAATCTAACATTTTTATTGAGGTCTTAAATAGATAAAGGTGCATATACACATGTAGCCTTGGATAGGTATCATGGAGGATGACCAGCCCACCATGAGTTATCTGAATATTGTACCTAAAAGGAGTAAATTACAGTTTTGGACATATAACAAAGGAATCTTAAATAGATGTAGAAGTCATATACCTCTGTATTTGGCACTGGTGAGATCAGCATTGGAACACTGCCGTCCAACCAAGTGTTCATAATTCAAGGAAGATTTTGAAACCTGGCTATAAAACTGGAGAGAAAACCCATGAATATAAGGGAATTAATACCTTACAGTAAAAATTCTGGAGTTCAATTTATATAGAAATAGAGCCAGTTTAAAAAGTTCCTAGCATACAGTCTACAATGCCTATTTCAATCTAGCAAGGTTATAGAAGTGGATTAAATGAAGTTTAAATCAGAGAAAATAACACTAGAGTTGTCTTAACAATGAAAGTAATGAAGCATTAAAATAATTTACAAAAAGTATGTTAGAATCTCTATCACTGATCATTTAACTATTTTTTTCCTAAAAGATATGGTTTATCTAATAAATGTTACTGGATTTGAAGCAGAGATTTATTCTGAGCAACTATATGTACTCTATACACATGAAGTCAACACAAGTTAATACAGTAATTCCTTCATGTTTTTAGAACCCATTAATGAATAAATTAAAACAAATCAGTATTGATTTAGAAATAATAAATAAGTTCATATACGATCTTTAAACCATGCTTAATTGTCACTTGCCTGCTTTGTTCAGTTGCACATTTTTATATAAAAGAGGATCTGAAATAATTGATTCTTGCTCTTGGAGCAGTGAACAATCTGATTTTCCAGTTTTTTAAATATCCCGCATACTTTGAAATTGTAATATTCAGTTTCATTCTGCAATATATCATCTGATATTATATATCTGTACCATGCAAATGATAAAGATAACTTTAACAACAATGCACAGACTATTTATGAATTGGTCTTCACACTGAGCAGCATCAGTCTTGAGAGATATGTAGCACCTGTCTCAGCAGTTGGACTAAAGCTTCTGTAAAGTTACATGATAAGAGCTTTAAAATTAAAATATTATCATTAAAGAAATATTATCTTGAGAACTGAATCAATAACAGTTTTTAATACCACATTTACTCAAGCTTTTGACTACAGTCCCATACAGAGAAAAATTTATGATTATGTCCAGGTTGCTTTACACTCTGAATTCTTACTAATATGAACCTTTTTATGTAAATGTAATTTGAGCATCACTCCACGTACTGCGGAAGCCTTAGTGTTTTACTTTTAATTAGTAGAAGAACTGAATTAAAAATAACTCTGTGTTCAATCCAAATCAGTGTTGGATAGACTGTTTACCTTCTACAGACTGATACTGTGAAACTCTGTCAACTACAGTGTTTTCTTACATTCAGTTTCACTGATTTCATTATAATGACTACCCGTGGGCACAATTATTTCCAGGACCACATCTTTACTTAGTAAAGAAACACCATCAAAGGATAATCAGGAAAAAATATGGATATAATGAAATCAATCCCTTTACCAAACCAGTTTGCAAGTTTCTATAAATGCATACTTGGCAACCTCAGAAGAGTGCTTTACATGGAAGTTTCAAACATCTGTGCTGCAGCCTAGAAAATACCACATTAATGGATCTATTCAGGACCTACATAACATCTTGGGACAGCGATGATAGCAATCCAGTACATCCAGTCACTCTTTATTCCATGAATATTCACTATACAAAATAAGTAGAGTTTCTTGTATGAAAAAAACAAAAACAACCCACCTTTTATTTTAAATGAACCCTTGTAGAACAGCAGATGTGCTTTTGAACATGAAGAATTTGTAATGTACGTAACCCACGCTGCTTGTATACTGTTTTGGATTTCACTTAATTTTGTAAGAGAAACTAAACTGGACACTTCTCTAGAGAGAACATGGTTAATTCATTTTGCATTCATCCCTGAATTTGTTCACAGCTTATTTACCAGCACAACAGATATAAGTTTGCATTTGGTGTGTTAGCCCATGGAGTCACATTTCATGTTTAAATGAGGTGGTTACTCATGGCTCTATTGCCCATGTGAGCAGTTCTTTCAGTGCCAAGTCAAATAGATTAATTTCAGTCTCCTTTGGCAATTATTTAAAAGAATTTCTTTGACTGCACTAGAATGAAGATGCTGCTTCCAGGCTTCCTCTGGGAGCTGATTCCTAACAGCTAAGACACAGTAATGACCATCTAGTCTTCCCAGTTTTTTGACTAGAGCCCTGGTTGTCCCTTTTGGCTTATACTCAGTCCTGCACCCCTTATCCATTTTCTCCACCTGATAAGTAAGCTTTAACACATACTAGTTTGTAATGTGTGCTATGAGGTAAGGCGTTATTATGGTCTTGATGTCATACTAATCTGGCTGTACAGAAGTACACTAATGAAGCTGGGAGACAAACTGAACTTACCTGCTAAATTCACCTATTGATAATAGTCAGAGGCAGGTCTTTCCGTTGTTATTTCATGTGCTACAGAGGAGAATAACCAGAGTGGGTGGAAAGAAAAATGGTGTCAACACCAACATCGCCTCTTCGGTCTGCATCTCCTAAGTCTTGGCCCACAATATGATCTCGACACTGGGAACACCTACCCTGGTCCTAATAACCAGACTCTGTATTCCTGCCAAAGAAAGCAGAATCACCACGCAGTCTGGGAGATGTCTGCCAAGGAAGTAATAGAATAATAGCAGGGTTTGGGTTGGAAGGGACCTTAAAGATCATCTGGTTCCAACCCCCCTGCCATGGGCAGGGACACCTCCCACTAGACCAGGCTGCTCAAAGCCCCACCCAACCTGGCCTTGAACACCTCCGGGGATGGAGCATCCACAGCTCCTCTGGGCAACCTGTTCCAGTGCCTTACCACCCTCAGAGTAAAGAATTTCTTCCTTATATCTAAACTAAATCTACTCTCTTCCTGTTTAAAGCCATTGCCCCATATCCTATCTCTACATGCCCTTGTAAAAGGTCCCTCCATACTTCTGGAGGGCAGAAGGAGAGCATGGGTTGAGTGTGAGACTTCCTGGAACAAAGGACTTAATCAACAAGATGAACACAGACATGTGCAGGATTGAGGAAATTAGCGAACTAGTGAAGGCTGCAGTTACATCAGCAGCTGCATAAGACCAGTCACTGCCTACTCACATGTCAGACAGTGTTCTACCTTCAGTGCAAGTCCTGTATCCACCAAGATACCAAATCTCCTATTAAGAGAAGTGATTCCTGCTGGTGAGAAAATTCACACCTCACTTCTGCTAGAAGGAGTCAGTGCAAGATAGTGGTCAAAAGACTTTCTTCTGCTTGTGGTATGTGATCAGTTCTCTGCTTGCTGCTGCTCATCTGTAGTCACTGATGGCACTGCCAGACACAATCCTCAGAGCAGTAAAGCAATCAGCAGCACAGCAAGTGTTCTAACTCTTACTTCCAGCTGAAGCTAAAGGCCCAAAAGAGACAAATAAATATCACAAATAAATATGTAGACAAATGGCGTCAAGTAAAAAGACTGGAAAGATATAGGGCCTTTGGGAAGAAGTAGCTTTATTAAATGACTACTTCAGGGATCAAGTAATGAAGTGAATTTACAGAAAATTACCGAGATAGGGAAGAACAGAAACTGCCAAAAGCACATAAAGATAATGAGACAAGAGCTCTGAGCCTTTTTTCATAAAATAATATGTCAGAGAGCACAATGTATATAGGAAGGAGTTGGGGGCAACTAATCGTTTCAAGAAGCAAAGATATTTACAGAAGGAGAGGGATGATGGGCCATTATTTCAGTTTTATGCAGAATAATAGAAATATGCTATGATGGGAAAGTGCAAACAGATTTCTCTTAAAATGATGAAATATTTGTATGTCACAGTTATAGGAAAAGGAATGAAAAAGGAAAGAGCAGAAGAAATACAGTATGAATCAGAAAGAAATCAGAAAGGCTGAGGCATAAAATGAATTAAATTAACACAGATTCACATAGGCAAAGCCTGATGAAATTCACTGTTACATACTTAAGGAACTAGCTGAATCTTTCTCCCAGTCATTAGTTATAGCTTCACAAACTAATAGGGAGGGGGTATAAGAGGGCTGAGGAAAGGCATATCATACTTATCTTTGGGGAGGTAAAGAAGAACCTGGGAAATATATCTCTCCATTTAACTGAGATTCACAGAAAGAATCAAATGTCATAGTTAATAAATCCATTTCTAAGAGCATACATGTTAAAAAAGTAATAAAATACAGCCAAATTTAATTTTCCCAAAGCAAATCATGTCAAATCTCTTTAATTTTCTTCTTTGCTAGACTAACTGGTCTAGTGTGTAAGGAGGAAGTGCTTATGTAATATATTGACTTTAATAAAGTCTTTCCTGCTGTCCTAATGAGACATTCTCATAAAGAAAGTAAGGAAATATAACTTTGATGAAATTAGCTAAGATGAAGATATGTCTGGTTGAATAAATAATTAACAACGGTTCACTGCCAAAAAAGGAGCACATTGTAAGCTGGGTATCATAAGATCCAGCTCAGATCTTATTCTCTTGGATGAAGAAATAAAGCTCGATGATAAGAGCTTGTGAAAGTGCAAGCACGTGGGAGGTTAGGTAAATATTTCATTTGAAGAAATGCTCCTCATTACACAAAATAAAATTTAATATAGACAATTGAAAAATATTATAGAAAGGAGATGGAGACAAATTATGAGGCAGCAGTAATGCAGAAAATCATCTGGAAACTATATTGAGAATGATAACATGAGTAAGAATGGATGATAACATAAAAAAGCAAGTCTTGGTGAGATGATACGAGGGAGAGTTTTGTGTACAATAAGACATAACATTTTTCCATCGACTAAACCCTAAATAACTTGTTGCTGGAATAATCTGTCCATTTTGGAGGAACAGCAGTTTGAACAAAGCTGTAGACATACCACAGACTGAAAGGAAAACAATAATAAACACCAGAAATTTAGGAAACGCCACTTGAAGGTAAATATTGAAGAACTGGATTTGTTCTCTCAGGCAAAGATGTGACTGAAAGCCAGAGATGCACACATGGAAAAACTTATTAAGAAGTTGATGACAAACTATTCCTCCATATACTCAGGAAACAAACATTTCAAAATGGGCATGTTTTTACAGCATATCTCATTGTAGTGCCCAGATATTGAGAGAAGATATGCCCAGATATGCAAAGAAGCCAAGCCAGGTCGTGGAAAGCGCAGCAGAATGGAGCTCAGCCTGGGCTAAGACACAGACTTCAGGATTCCTAAGAAAAAACTTTATGTAGTCTGGTTTTACATCAGGTAATAGAGTCATTAAAGCTGTTTTTAACATTCCAAGAGGATGGAATGTAAAAGGGGAGACCTGGTAACACAACAGTACATTTCAATTTGGGCCCTGAAGGGGCAATCGTTCTGGCTAGATCAGTCTTGCTGAAAATTGTTTAAAACCTATATGCGTTGTTACAGGGAATCGGTAATTCGTTTTTGTTCAAAACAACAAGAAAAAACTGTTAATTATTTAGGAAAAACATCACAGTTATTCAGGTATAATATTCATTTAACTTTAATTTTTATGAAGCATGTTATAGCACTGAAATCCTTTCTCCGCCATTAAGGAAGCTATTAATTTGGTTCGCAACAATGTTTAAACAATTCCTTGTAATTGTCCATTATCAACAGAGAAGGTTACTACAGTATATTAGTTTTACACCAATGCGTTTTACCTGTTTTACAGAAAACAGAAGTTCCAGTCCGTGTCTATCCAAAGCCGCAAGAAAACACACGATTAGTTTTCAAATGAAAGGTTAACAGGGCCTGTTATTCTGGTGCCAAAAGTTGGGTCTTCTAAAGTTAGGAGATTAATAATTTAAGAAAGACCAGGTCAGCAAAAAATGCTTCTCAGTTGATGCCACCAGGAGACCAAAGTCACTTCCTCGAAAAGTACCAACACCTACCCATAAAGTCTATAACAACCACCAGGACATGGCAACAGCAGCATTCTTTAAGGTCTGAACATAAACTAAAAACCTTTGAGCTTCAAGAATCAGAATGGCAGTACAGAACAATAAAGCAGACTTCATTTCTCTGTGTCAGGCAACATTTCAAATACTAGACGCAGGCCTGGAGGAAAGCTGTATGTCAACATTTCTGGTGATCAGGAAATTGCTTTACTTAATTTTTGCAAACTGAAAAAAACCACACCAGAAACACACCACCACCAGGATCTGCTTCCCGAGTGAATTTTTCATATCCCTTAAAGTCCCTTAAGGAGTCAGACATTTTTAATAACGAGAAACATTACAACGCTCACTCATGCCAGTTGGAAAATGACTCAACAACTGTTCTTGTAATGTCTCTTGAATTCATCATTAACCTTGGAAAAGTTTGCCTAGAATAGTAAAAAACAGCACACCAGCAGTGTCCCAAACAGACCATCAGCCTGACATTAAATATTTAATGTATTTCACCAGTGTCACTATCTGTGGTCTACCTACAGATAAGATGGAGTAATTAACACAATTTATGTTTTAGTGTATTAAGGGATGAGTATGCATGTAAAACTGCAAATGACCATATTCTCATTAATTTTTTTGTCAGCTCACCACCTGCTTATCTTTACATTTCCACATTACTCATTATATTCTGTTACTCATTCTCTTCCTCTTTTAATTTTGCTTTAACTTATTATCCATTTTTTCTCTTTTTTCTTTTTTTTTTCTGCACATCATCTCTGTAAACTTCCTCATCATCCTTCCTTTCTCAATTCCACAAACTCCTATCCAACTTCTCAGTGTTCCCCTGCCACTAAAGCCACTGCATTTTGCATTGTTTTATACCATTTACATATTCACCCCAATCATCATCAAGTTCAATTCTGATGGCGACATCCCATATTTAAAATCCTGACTCTTCATCTGCATCTGTGGGGATGCTTGCAGGGTCCAGCTAGAGCGAAAGGGCCAGATAACATCAGCTGTTAAAATAGGAGCATGAGCATAAATAGCATGTGTGGATGGGATACACAAAACTCTCTGAAAGGGTCCTTTCCCAAAACCGTTTATGTTAAAGAGGAAGATGACCACCAGCCACATCAAACATTAACTGGGGAATTATGAAGAGACTTCTAAAACAAAGGAGTCAGCTTGAAAAAAGTAGAGAGGAAGCACAGAAATTTGGAGCAGCAGGGAAAGACCTTGGAGTGGAAACAGCAGCACTCAAAATCCGGCTTGACACTGCCAGAAGTTACCGTGCAGTCATCGCAAGACCTGCATCGGCACAAGCTTGTGGGGTGCCTCAGCGGCTCCCAGAGCAGCAATGGGCACACACAGTGCTGGAGAAACCCTGTCTCCATTGCAAGGTAAGTGGAGGTAAGGGAATAAGATTCTTCAGACTTAATTTACAATGTAAACATAGATTCACTTGCTTACACCATGACCGATCCTCCTACTTGTCTCCTTTCCTTTGTCCTTTCCTACTTAGAATCACCAGCTCTTTCTTCAACCTTTCCTAAAACCCAGGTCTCTTCCCCTCCCACTACCAGTGTGCAGTGACCTTCTCCATCTACAAACAGCCAGGCTTGACTCCTCCTCCACTCTAACTGTGAACTGATCTCCACCTCCAGCATCAACGACATGCCTGGCTTTCCCCCTCCTTATATCACTGACCATCCATCCACAGCCATCCCCCCGAGTTATCCTCTCCTTTTGATGAGATTTCTAATATTTTTAACTTTTTGTGAATCTATCATCAAAATGCACTCAAGAGTCTGTATTAATGTGCCACTTAGCAGGAAAGGCTCTCAATCTGGACTGAGCCTACTAAATGGTAGCATGGTACAAAAGTAGTAATAGACAACGTTGGATTTATTCTTATTATGGTAAAGCATAATCTTCAAGATTAACAAATTGAGGGCAGGCTCTTTCATAATAGTACAATGATCTATAAATAGCCATGCTTAGAAAGCACCTATTATAGTAGTTCATGATGGACTTAATTTTTAGAAATATTTGATCAATAAATGATATTTCCACGATTTGCAATTTTTTTGCTTGCTCTTTCTGTAATCATCCAACATTCCTGGCTTACAACTCCTAGTATTACAGTAATAATTTAAAAACTTAAATATGAAGTAATGGAAAATATTTCTTTTTCTACATTTCCATGCACGCTTCTTGTTAAAAATAAAAATTTTGTTATGTCTCCATAACACAACATAATGCCTTGCAGAGACACATAGGGAAGCTGAAAATGAGTTACGCTTGATACTATAGAAAGAAGAAAACTTTCTACATTTTCTGGTTAGAAAGAAAATCTACATTTTCTGGTTAGTTTAACATTGGGCAGGCTAATTTTACACTGAGATCACAATATATAAATGAAGACAGAGTTTTATTTAAGGCTAAGTACAAGTTTATGTATATGAGTTAAGGTATTAGTTAAGGCTAACATAACTGAACTGCTTCTATTAGTTAAGTCAGTATTTCTAGATGACCCTGTATTATGCATGAAGCTTTCAAGTCCTTTTTATTCTCCCCTCTTTCCTGAGGAATTTCAGGTTTCCAAACTCTGAATAAAACCAGATTGCCAGAAAAGAACATTAAAGCACATGGTATAATTTTAAATGTAGTGTTACAATGGCCAGCTAAGTTCTTATTAAAGAACATACCAGTAAAGTCCAATTTTGCACACCAGCAGCTGAGCTCAGAAAACCACAGGCTTATGCCAATGCAGTCTATGCAGTTGTCTATGAAGGTCATCAAAATTCACATTTTTAAAATAAATTTAAAATCATTCTTGAGAGCAGAATTCAGAAAACACTTTGGGATAACAGTTCCGAAGCTTTATGTAAACTGTTCCCCAGTCCCTCTTTTGGCTTCACTAGTTTTCTTCATGACTTTGTCTTTATTGCCTCATAGGCATCACAGTCATGTCAGAAAGTTAGAAATATTTAAAATATAAACTTTTTAATGCCTTGCCAAATCCTGTTTTCACCTTCAGACTAATTTAAAAAGTAAATCAAGATACATATCCCTCTTAGGTTGGCAGACAGTTTCTGTCATTTTCTTCTATTATCTATTATTTTATGTACATAAAAGGAGAAATTTTGAAGAATTAAAGTGAGTGCTTGCAAGTGTAAGCTTGTTTAATGGAAAATTAATCATTTCAGAAGTCAAGATTCCTATAACATCCAGTAATAAACAGTGTTGGCTTGGATTGTTCTTTACTGTTCTTTCCTGGTTTGGAAATCAATTTTTAACAGCGTTATCCAATAGGTCCTTAGGGGCAAGCCAAAATATTACAAACACAGAATACATTGAAATATTAAGCCTATAACAGGAAAAAAAAAAAAAGAAAAATATTTTAAATTTCATGTCTTCCTGAGATACCCCATTCTCATTCTCCTATTTAGGGAAGATAATTTCCAAGCAGCTTAATGAACAAATGCTAATGAGCATCTCAATACTGTGACCAGCCCCAACGTACATGGATCCACTACGTGAGTGAATCAGGATTTCTTTTGCTTCAAGTGCATTTATGTGCACACAGGCGAATTAGGAACCCAGAAAGTCTTCCCAGTCTGGTTTTTAAACCAATGGTCATGAGATTCCCTATTATCTAGCCAGGATTATACTGGAAGATATTCGGCCTGGTTTGATAGAAACAACTGTGTAAAAACTGTATAAAGGAACCTCACTTCCCCTCTTTGCTGCTGCTTCCAGCGGGAGTCAGCCCCCCACCCCCCTCCTCTACTAATTCCCACTCCCAGGTACAGAGGCAAGAGACCTACCTTCACCCCAATCCCTGCCACTGGCCAGATGCTAAGCCATGCTCCAATGCATCCTTCTCACCACCACAGAGACAAATTAAAAAATCTGCATTTACAACACGTAAAACCTACCTATTACTTAAACATGCAAGATGGCGCATGTTTCCTCTGCTGAATCCTTAAGTTTTCTTGATGGAGCCGCTGCAATGGTTAAGCTACGGGTTTCCTCATGGTCTTTCTTACAGGGATACGAAGCATGCTAACCTGAGACAAGACAGATGCCATGTACTCTGTGGGAACTGAAGGAACTAATGCTTCAGGAAATCAGAAATGAGTATTCTTATCAGGTGATTTAAACATACGACTTTCTACAAAAGGATAACGCAGGAGAGGAGCAAAAATAAATTTCTCCCACTAAACTGAAGGCTGCAAGGTCTGTGAAATTAGAGTGACTCCTACCTTTTGTTACAGCTCCTTTTCCTACCAGTTTGAAAATATAAATCACTGCTAATCTGTGTGGTGGGACAGTGCTTTTCACCATATCCATTTACAGTGTTTCTTCTTCACTTGTTGGTCTTGTCTCAAAAAACTGAAGAATGCAGCATAACAGGGTTTTTTTATGGCTTTTAGGTCTGACAAAACATATTTCCAATACAATGAATGTTTCACAGTGCCAGGACCCCAAATACTTGCATATATAATTTACTTCTTCAGTCTGCCTCCAGAATAAATTAATTACACCGCAGAAAGAACTATATATTCACTCCTGATTTTTCAGAGAAAAATAGGAGAAAAAAAAAATTTCACAACCAGGGAAAAAATTAATTCAGCCTTAGACCTCAATGGATTCAATTTCTTTGCTGCCTTATTGTCCTATTTTCTAGGATGTGCAAAAAATTCAGTATTCTTTTGAACTTTCTCTTGTACCTTCTTCACTGCTTTCTCCTCTTGAAGGCGTGCTGCCACAAAGCCAGGTGACAGCTGTACAGTCACTGCTCATCACTCCCATTTCTTCAGGGATAATAGGAGAAGTTCTACTCTTTCCTTCTTAACTCTTCTGAAAAGCAACCAACTATGCCTGATCTGCTGCTGCTCTTCTGGTACTACCTGAAAAATTACCTCTTCTGATCTTGGTCGAGGCATAACCTGACTTTTCTGAGAATGTCCTTCCAAACCATGCAAATGACTTTAATTCTAATTCAAATAATCCTTAGAGATGAAAATGTTAATCACTGAATGGCACATCAATTCTCACTGAACATTTGCTCTTCAGAAGTCTACAGTCAAAGTTACTGTTAAATCAGCTCTTGATTACATAGGAACAAAGTAAAGGGAACATTGTAAGAAAAAGCTTGAGATACATAGGCAAGATTATTTTTCATATGGTACGCTCCCTAGAGAATGTAACTCAGGGCAGAACAAAACTGGATATACAACAAGATAAAACAAAATGCTTTTCACTTAAATAAATAAGCGTGCCCTCATTAATGAACTGTCTTAAGTTAGGAAGTTTAGTAGGCTAAAATATAAATAATCTGATAATTCTTATCCACCAAAAGCTTTTGTTTTCAGCTGTTGAAAGTACCAGAACAATGCTCCTTTTCACAAGTCCGTTCTTAAAACCAGTCAGGATTCCCCTCGCCACTTCAACAGCAATCTAGACTACTGGGACACTCTTCTAACTTCCTATCTCAATCCAGTTATGGCCAAGCTACCTATATTATAGAGCAATTCACTGAATTTCAATCAGGCTTTTTTCTTGCTGAAATTTCTAAAATGTATTTATTCACCTTCTTCTAGTATGATTAAGGGGTTGAATACTAACATTTGGACAGCTGTTCAAATGTATCTGAACAGCTTTAAGCTAAAAAAGCAAATGTAAGACATTTGCTCCTTTTCTTTTGCATTTATAACGTACTTGGTTCTGCCTCCTTTCAATCTACTTATTGAATACACGTGTATCATCTGTCTGAAGATTGGATTCTCCATGCTTTCCCCCTACTTAATCTCCCATTCTGTCTCTCTCACTTTCTTAATTTACAAAATGCCACCTACTGACGAATTTTTTGATGTAGTGCTTTACATTTTATCTTCCTTTCCACCATCTTCTGGAAGTTACATGGTTCTCAAAAACAGTGTAATTTATTAGTCTGAATTTCTAAGAAGTTTTTACACCCTTCATAATGTTCTGGATACTCCTCAAAAATGTGCTCACTTACCGCTTCAATCAAATTCTTTTTTCATAGCCTGTTATCATGCTAGGAGCAGACACTCCTGTCCTCTCAATCCTCCTCCTAAAGCCCAATTTTTTTATTCTTACTCACTTACACCAACCTTTTTCTCATTCCAATGTATAAGTGAGCTCTTCTAAGGTACTGTCATTTTTAAAGACTGTTGACATTGTAAACCAACATGCAACTATGTAACATCTTTGGGTATTTATCAATCAGCATCGCCACTAAAGCCACAAGGGAAGAGGTAGAAATAAGCAGTTAGGGCAGAAAATACCTTTAGTAACATCACCAGCAGGATGGCTGTGGCTACGAACTATATGTTGTTTTGCAGAAGTTGCAGCAAACTTTGCCATTAGGGCAAGGGGCAACCAAGAAACAGACTGTGATTTCAGGGTCTTCTTATGGAGCTGTGTTTTTACATGCTAGCCTTTCCTTAGAGCAAAAAGCAAAGGATGACTGCATCTTTTCTTCCCTGCCCACCTTCCTCCTACACCACAGGAATAAATTGTCACTCATAAAATTAATACGCTACATTAATTTACAATTAAGCTATCACTAGCAATAATGATATATAATGTACATTCATCATAATTGCAGTGAACAATTCAACATAAACCTGGCAAAGATTCCCATATGTCTGCTTATTCCCCACACACACTATAAAGACAACCATAATTTGGACCATCTGAAGGCCCCTACAAAATAAAGGGAGAAAACATCCTTTTTTTTTTTTTATGAGCTTCTAAGCAGCTAAAATCTACTACTTTCTAGGCTGCCCGCAGGTACACAATTTTTTTCACGTTTACTGAATAAGCCGCTTCCCCTTCATATGTTGTTCTGATTTGGTACCTTTTCTACAGACACTCATTGAAAAGGTGGAAACACCAGTTATGCCCATGGAAAACACAAATATACCTGTTCAGTGCATACTATATTGAAGCTACAGGATAAAGAGAGTAAGACAGAACTCACAAATAGGAAAAAACTTAATGCATTAGAATAGTATGAGGATGTATTTCCTTGTCCTTGGTAGGACTCCTGAATATTTTGAGCATCCAGGAGAGGCGGGGAAAAAAAAAAAAAAAAGGAAAGAAAAGAAAGAAAAGACAAGACATGTAAGGACATTACAGTGATGGTTATTTTTTGCTAGAAAATACTTGTTAATATATTTTTTCAAGAGGAAGAAAGTCTCTGCCAAAAACTTACAATATCTAGAAGTCACAGAACATGCTGTTTCTGTATTTTATTACACTGCATGTAAGTGGAAAAAAAATGAGAAGTTATTGATATGGATTACTCTTATTCCAAAAATCACAGCAACATAAACATTTACAATATACCATACAGTATATACAGTATATAATTACTGCTGTGCCCTGTAGTGGTGAAAAATCATGTTGGAATAGTTTCTGCCACTGGATTACAACGAGGATCAGCATTCAATTTTTGGAGCTCATTTTAGTACAGAATAAAATATTCAATCAGCTGTATATATTTTAAGAGACCAGATGCAAGAGACCAAAGGACTGGACTGGGTCATTTTCTCAGTAAAGGAGAATTCAAAGTTACAGAGAGATCCAGCCTAGTTAATTGCAGTTAATATAACATTCATATATATAATGAAAAAAGATAGTGGAACAACAGCCGCAGTACAAGGAGCATCTCTCATATGCAGACACCATAGAAAAGATAATAATAGAGCTCCCTGAAGAGCTGGAAAACAAGTGTTCTTCACCCTTGTTCTTTCACTTGCATTCAGCACCATAAGCCCTATTTTTCTGTCCCTACTGCTCTAAAGCAGAACACTTGATCCAAAATTGCATGAGACCACAGAAAATGTGCAGAACAGAAAAGAGGTATTTTGCAGCTAACACATTAATATTTTTAAAACACATTAAGAGCCTTAAATCAAAGCCATTACACAGCAAGGACAAATTCTTTGTTAATTATCCAACTGCCATTGATCTGGAAATCTCAAAAGACCATGGGTTTCTTGAAATAATTCCAGGTTTTCTTGGCTCCTGCCAAGGCAGAGACACCAGAAGAACAACTTGCCTTGTGACACTCTGATCCTTTTGCTTCCATTCACAGTCAAGACCAAGAAGACCAAAGTCATACAACACCCACCCAAAGACTGAAGTAGAGTGCAGAAAAATGTTAGCTTCAGTATAAGCTTTGACTAATGACTGTGTAGATTCTTATGTTAATAGAAATCATAAAAATTTGAGAACTAAAACACCTATTATGTCATCATCTAATCTATGCAGTTGGCAGGGAAGGATTTGTTCCCTACAGCATATTTTATATGGCTTTATTCAGTCCAATTTTAAATGTCAGAGCTATGAAGCTCCCACTGCTTTCTTTGAGAAAGCTGATTTGTTTATTGTTTGAATTAATTTCACCATCTCCAGTTATAGCAAACATGCTGAAGATGCTGTTCTTAAGAAAAATATGGAATGTCCTCAGTAATTTATGTCAGCATTAAAATAGCCAGTGAATATCCAAGCTACAAGTTCTGTTGAAATACATCTTTGCATATAGCAGACTGTTCTTTTGATAGTAAGGAATACAGGAATCTCTATGTATTTGGCAGTCGGTTTCTGATGCAATTACAAAACTTTATCCAAATTGATGTGCTTTGGTAATCATTTCAACATGATTCATAAGCTTGGCTTTTTCACACAGTTATATTTCTGAATGAATTTTTTAGTTATTTCCAAGCACTACCATGCAGCAAATACCAGAAGTTACACTTTGTTCCCAGTATTTGAATAAGTTTACTTCATTAATTCAGGACTTTTACAAAAAATCTGAAAATTAGTCAGAAATGCCTTTTTATTATTGAGTTTCCCATCTTGAAACATAATACCTATCCCATTCTTATGTAGACGACTGGTGATATTGAAGGGATAATTTAGAATAGATACTCAACATATTTTTTACATTACTGGGAGGACAACTCAAGTAAAAGTATAGATCCACTGTAAATGTAACGTTGCTCGTAGGAAGACATTCATATGTACTTATTAAGATCTGACATAGCTCCCAAGAAAGACCTGATTTTTAAGAGTAACTACAGTTAGTGTTGGCTGTAGGTGAAACATGAATAAATATGAATATATATAAAATTTGAGTAATTTGATATTTTCTTCCTTTTTCTTTTCTTTTTGAGGGAAAATTGACTAGACTGCTGATTCAGTTACCCCAATGTGCCCAGTAAAACCATTTTACCTACATGGAGAGAAAACTACAGGATTAAAGGGACTTAGGCTAAAACTTCACAATTCTTGTACAAGAACACTTTCTCACTGGAGGAATATTTTCCAAAGTCATAAGGAAAATGAACACACATTAGAAAAACAGCTCTTTAATGTACTTTGATAGCATCTGTATTTATTGTACACGATATGATCTTTACGGCATACAGAGATTGTCTTTCTGTTTGAGCTGACTAAAATATTATGCTGGTCTCGACCTTGGAAATGTTTCTTAAGCATTTACTGTAGTATTACAGAGATCTTTTGCCAGAAGAGTCACTGCAGAGCCGTGGACTCTTAGGGGGCTTTCCATATTAGGGGTTTTCTCGCTCTGGATTAAGCATGCCAACAGTAGTTAGTTGCCGTTCTGTATTTAGAACTGATTTGCAGGAATGGATTTCAGTCAGAAATGTTGAAACTTCTTGTATTTCATTGAGTTAAGTTCACTCCCACAAAACAATTTAGGGAAACATCCGTTAAGAAAGCTCTTGCAAACTATCCGGTACTACACTAGCTACCGCAGATTTCTATAGCAGATTCCTAAATACATCAGGAAATATACACTTACTCACCCGCAATTCTAATGGCTCCAAGAGACTGTGAGGAATGTGCATTTAAAAGATTTTTTTTGAAAAAAGTTACAGCTTATGGGATAATTATCACACATCCTTAAAAACAATTATTGATGTTTAAACAGAAATATATTCAACTCAACTATTAGCTTAAATAAAAAGACATCCCTTCAGAAAAATATCAAATGTCTCTTAATCATCAGTCAAAAGCTTTCTGTGAAATAACTTCTTAACTCCGCTTTAACAAAGCAAAGTGTGAAATGTTTAATTTAATTTACGATATAAATTGCATGGCAAATCCACACAGGACATTAAAATTTAAGGTTAACAGTTAAGTCATTTCACTCCCATAGTATCCTTTTAACGTCCAGATTTTCTTTCTGTACCATAGCTGTAAATACTGAAAGATTTCTCCACATGTAACATTAGTAGTACATAATCCTGCCATGACTACCTGTCTGACCTTACTCTGGAGCTGCAATACCAACCCTTACTGTACTCCCACAATATATGACATCAGTAGTGACAATCCCATAAATTACAAGACCGTATTTGCGCTGGGACCATCTATAATTTTATTTTTATTTGTCATATCAACACTGTGGTTACAATATACTTCCTACTGATGTCACCCAGTAAGAACTGGAGTTTTGTTAAAGCTGTCACCAGCCACAAACAGAAGCGTGAACTATTGCAGGTTTGTTTAATCTTACAGCCGCTGCATCCTTATCCATAGCAGTTTGAGAAACATTATTTCCCACTCAAGGTCACTCAGTCTGAAGCTAGGACTGGCCAAAGGAAAGAAAGGGGTTTCCCATGGTAAAAAGCACAAACAAATTAGATCTAATCCTGATCTGTAAAAATAATTTTATAATGGACTTTAAAATATAAAATAAGCTGAAATCATAAAGACATTTCATAGATCAAACTAACATATGTAGGAAGCAGTGAAGAACCACCTCACAAAAACTCCAACTTATTACTCTTTAAACTTGAACCTTTCCTAGCAGAAGAGTCTGATGGATTAGTTACTCTTTAAGCACTTGTCTGCCCATCCCAGTAAGCAAGCTACTTTACTCTGAAAGGTGTATCATTTCAAGTATTAAAATTCTGCCATCCGGACGTAATGAGCTAAACCAACCAAGAACCACGTTCCAAACTTAAACAGTTCTATAATTCCAGAATACTCTGAGGGACTGCAGAGCTGTAGGAAAATAAAACACACACAAAAAAAAAGTTTTCAAGAGCTACGCTGCTCCACTTTCATAATAAAGACAATCCCACACAAAACTTTAGAGAACACAAATGACAGAGAGGAGAGGAAAAAGAACTTCCATAAATTCTCAGTTCAAGTGAAAAAAATATATTTTGAGCACCAAAATAATACGTTACTAGGCTACGCAATATTAAACTCTTTCTTGTGAACAATTTTTTGTGTGTTTGCATATGAACTTTAAGTTAATAAATAGGATGTAGAGAGTAAAGTTCATAACACTTTCAGTTCAAAGTAATAATAACATCACTTACCTAAAGATTGGTCTTTGGAGATGCTTTTTCTTGATTGTAACACAATCATCCATTTAAAGTGGGGAAAAAGACTTCTTCCAGCAAATAGCTCCAAAAAGACCAGGCAGTAATCGGGAAACTTGTTCTTAGCTACTGTGCTGCAGAGAGTACACAGAATGATATTTTGGTGCTGGGGGAAGCCTCCCTCCCTCTTTCTGACAGTGGAGCAGAAAAGGGCCATAGAGGCCACATAAGCCAGGCACGGCCGTGCACTACCAAACCAGGCAGGCTGTGCGAAACTGGAGTCAAGCTGATTGAAGCACAGAATTGTACTGGATTCCTTTCAACTGTGCAAGAAAAGAGGGGAGCTTTGCCAAGTGCTATCCAGGTAAAAATTTGTTAGATTATTCCAGCCCTGAGAGCACTTCATACACATGCTGGTCAAAGTCTTAAATGCAGAGTCACTCTCTCTCTCTCTCTCTCTCTTTAAAACACACTGTTCCGAGGCTCAACTTTTTTTTCTTCAAAATAAAAGTTGTGCAGCTGTTTCAGCATTCCCATGCGAGTACCTTCAGAAAGTTTGTTCTGGTAAAAGAACTGTATACAAATTAATGAAGACGGATGGATCTGGTCTGTGAGGCTGGCTCTACTTCAAGAGATAGTAATTATTTTACAATCTGGCTTTTATTCACTCTGGATGATGTGTGGATATAACTATGCAAATTAAAGTACTGCTCATAATTTTTAGCATTCATAACCTAATAACCTAGAGTTCGCTGAAGCATAATATGGTGTTTGCAGCTGGTAGGACCACAACTACATAAAACAAACCGACACTACGTGAGCGAGGAAAACAAAAATGACCAAGATCAGATAGTGACAGTAGCAAACTGTTAACTGTTTGCAAGATAAGATTTCAACAGAGATCCAAACTGAAAAGCTTGCTCTGACATCACGCTGACATAAATCAGGAAGAATTCAACTGCAGCGAACACAGGCTGTCAAGAAAGCTATAAAGCAGAAGCGGCTTTCAGTTCTCAGCGAACTGAAGCCATGAGCGGTTCAGGTGAGATGCCATTTCCTGGGCACTGCAAAGGGCCCATAACAAAGCTGGGCTGGCACTGGGCTTGACGGGAAACATGGAAGCCGGCCAGAGGAGACGTAAACCAGCTGCAAGCCATCACCATGTGTGTAGCTGCACGCTCTAGCTGCACCGTACCCTGGAACCGTGTGCCCCCTTCCTGCCAAGGCAGCAAAGGACCTGCCTGCAATTCTTTCTTCCCTTGACCCAACACTGGAGCTCCCTCTCGGTTTAACTCTTGAAAAGCACTCGGTATGTGCTAGGTGAAGTTATTGGTGCATGGCAGGTTGGATCAGGAAGGCTGGGCATCCTTTGCAATTGCATTATTGGCTGGAGGGAGAGCAGAAGAGCGGTAGATTTACACAGTTAAGTGCATACACACTGGCATTACCAAATTAAGTTTGAGGGGCACTGTAAGTCCACAGAAAAAGCACAGTAAGTAACACTGAGATATGTCTTAGGCTGTATATGACCGAAAAATTTCATATTACATTATGCACAAATTATTATTAAATTAAAAAAATTTCCATGAAATAATGCTATATAACAAACAGAGAGAAAACGAACATTCCAGTAACATGTATTTCCACAAAGGAAAATTTAGCAGTTTTGTGGATTTCACTGAAACAGGTAAAATCTCTTCCTAGAGCTAATATATATTGCTTACACAACAGAGTGACAATGTCAAGTTTGATTAGCCTGAAAGGACCCAGAAACTAATCCCCACACTGTATAAGCTATTTTCTTCACACAGACATGGAGCAATTATCTAAAGGAAAAATTATCAGCCAGACATCACCGGTTATTTTGTGTCAATTCAGTTTCACCTTGCTCCACTTTTCATTTCTACTCCTTTGAGAAGCAGAGAGAAATACACCTTCGTCAGGTAAACAATTATCTTTATCAGATCACAGATTAGTTTTTGCCAAGATCTTGAAGGATCTGAAGAATCTGAAGATCCTTCTTCAACAATATGCAGTGTTCAGAGTGTTGTCATATTTTTAAAGACTTTCATGTAGCCATGATCTTACTTATTGTTTGCCAACATTCCCGTTTTTCTTCATGCAGTTCTCCTGCTCTGGGTTTCAGCATTTCAAAATAATTATCTGCTTTTTGAAGTGTGTTCACTCACTGTCTATACAGAAAGCTGAAAATCACAAGGAAATCTCCCTTTTCTTTCTGTTTCACATTACATGCATAGGACTGCTATATTTCTGTTATTCAGAGGGATTACCTGTAGCTCAGGCTAAAAATCCCAATATCTTCTGAGAGTTTCGAAAGAAAAACAAATATCTCCAAAGTCTCAGTGAGACCTATACTAAATATGTTTTTCCATTGAACTCCCCAACCTTTCACCTAGCAGTTTTATTGGTCCTGAAACTAGTATGCATCTTAAAAGTAAAGTTTTCTGGGCCTAGTCCAATGCACGTTGTTGTTCATGGAACTTCCATTCAAGCATGACACCGTATAAAGCACTATTTGGGGCAGCTGAAATTCCTGCAGTGTAGTTATTTGGCTACAAGGAATTTTGAGCTGTTAAAACAAAAAAGACAGGGAAAGAAAATAGTAATTTAAAATGGTAACAGAACATCACTTTAATTGCATTGGTTTTCATCCATTTTTTCATTCAACATGTCAACAACCTACTGACTTTTTTCTTATGGTATTCAGAAGTCACATCTACGTTGAATAAGTATTCACACAAATTCTTCAAGAAAGAGCATTTCAGACAGATACGACAGATTAACTACACTGCTTGAAGCCTGAGCCTCACTAAGATTTTTCCTGCATTTGTTCAGTGGAAGAATCACATGTATAAAAACCATAGAATCATACAATCATAGAATGGTTTAGGTTGGAAGGGACCTTAAAGATCATCTAGTTCCAACCTCCCTGCCCTGGGCAGGGACACCTCCCACTAGACCAGGCTGCTCAAAGCCCCATCCAGCCTGGCCTTGAACACCTCCAGGGATGGGGCATCCACAGCTTCCCTGGGCAACCTGTTCCCTGTTTCAGTGCCTCGCCACCCTCATAGTGAAAAATTTCTTCTTGATATCTAATCAAAATCTACTCTCTTCCAGTTTGAAGACATTACCCCTCATCCTATCACTACATGCCCTTGTAAAAAGTTTCTCTCCAGCTTTCTTGTAGGCCCCCTTCAGATGCTGGAAGGCCACTATAAGGTCTCTCTGGAGCCTTCTCTTCTCCAGGCTGAACAACCCCAACTCTCTCAGCCTGTCTTCATTGGAGAGGTGCTCCAGCCCTCTGATCATCTTTGTGGCCCTTCGCAGGTCCATGTCTTTCTTGTGCTGGGGACTTGAGAGCTGGACACAGTACTCCAGGTGGCTTCTTACCAGAGCAGAGTAGAGGGGGAGAATCACCTCCCTCAACCTGCGTGTAACCTTTTGCAGATTACAGTGTCAGAGGATACTGGAGTAATATTAGCAAATTGTAGGATATACTGGATCTGATACACAGAATGCACTGAAGAGGTGCATTTTTATTAGAATGAGGAAGTATTCTGCTTGAAAGCATTATTGCAATTTTTAAAAGCCCTCTGTAGATAATTTTAATCATATTTATTACTTCAGACTTAACCCTTCAGCCGTAATTAGAATGGTAAAAATCTATTTCAATGATGCCCTAGAGTTATCTTATTTAATTTGCCAACACTGATTGATCTCAAGCAGAAAACTCCTGAATTGCTTGTTTTTCAATTTATTTTCCAATTAGCGTTGCTATTGTTCACCCATCACAACCAATGACCACTGCTCTTTCCATGTCATGCATGCTATTTTTATTTCACCTCCCACGCATATGTTCATGTGAAAGAAGACTTTTCGGCCCAAAAGTATGTAATACTTTACCTCTCAGAAAACACGAGTTTCCCTAACCTCAAGATCGATAGCAATAGTTAAGTAATTTGATATTTAGTACTATGTCTCAAGTCAAAAGATTACATGTAAGCTAGAACCCAAAATATTTTATTCTGCTTGTTTTAATGCCACATACTTCTTATTGATCTGTAGCTCTTTGCCAGAAGTCTAGAAATGCAGTTACTTTTCCTACTTTAATTTCAAAGCTATCGGCAATCAAGATTGTAAATTTAAAAACCAGTAACCTGTATGTGTCAGATAGATTCTTTCTACTTTCTATCTAAAAATATCTACTGGCTAATGAAGATATGTGTCGGGGTTTAAGGGCTCATCCACCCTTGTAGAAAGATAGAGAGGTGGGAGGACCAACAGAAAAGGAAGGCAAAGAAATTACAAACGCATGATCAACCACATATGGGAAAAAAGAAACTATCTTTATGAAACTGCTGGAATATAAGTAAGAAAAATAATTGGCAAACTACTGAAAGAGTAGTAATTATGTCAAAGTAGAAAGATAATTTGTCTAAGAAGCTTGCTGTCCCAGAGCCAGCACCATTCAATGTTTTCTTCAATGGTTTAGATGGATATAGGTGATATACTTAGTCCAGCACTGGCAATATTGAGCTAGTAAGCTCTCATGAATGTCCTTGACAAACTTCAGAAATGTTCAGAAAAAAAAGAAGATATGAAAAATACCAAGCTCTACATACAAATGGGAATAATCTGGTGGAGAAGGGGCCATTGGCTAGGCAGCAATTCTTCAGAAAATGCATGGGAAGTAGCAGTGAATCATAAACTAAGCATACTAACACAGTCTTATGAAAAAACGAGCATCACATTGGGACATTTAAAAGGGAGTATCATCCAGAAGAGCAACCTCCCATTCTCTCTGTATTCCTAAAGCTCACCTGAAGCACTGTTTCTTGCTTTGGGGCAAAAGATTCAGCAAAGACACACTGGACTAAACCTTGAAAAAACAGAAAACTAGAAAACATCTCGTACGAGGAAAGGCATAAAGTCACATATAATGTAGCCTAAAGAAAAGAAAAGTAAAAGGAAACATAATTAAAACACTTCCAGATTATAAGCGTAGCCATGTAAATTTATGGAAACAAACTATTTTCCTTATTCTTGTGGTCAAGAAATAATGTGCTGCAAAATAGCTTATAGGTCCATAAGTTGCAGTAATATGGCGACAAGAATACTCTTCAGTGGAAAATAATAAGCACATTAATTGCTGAGGGAATCTGTTCATGGAATCACAAGAGGGTTTTTAAGGGTAGATTTTTAAAAGCCTATATAAGCTTATATAGCCTTTTATCATTAGCCTTGCCTTGGAGGAGAAAATAGAGTAAATAATTTCTGAATACACCACTCAACCTTATCATTCTAAAATTCTTCAGTAACCAACTGCAATCATCAGCTTCTAAATGAATCTGCTGTTAAATTTGGGATTTCCGTGTGCATGAAACCATCTACCAACCAGCTGTACCATTTGGGCTTTCGACTGTTTCATCTATTCGCCACTTCACCCAAAACTGGTCCTTAATTTTGGCAATCAAGTGCGACCCTCAAAATGAATCAATTAAATGCCATAATCTCTGTTCTGCTTCAATAAGAAAGCAGGGGGTCAGAGCTTTTCCCTATGAGCAACAAGAGATCAAGTGGAAAGCTAGGTATCATGCATCCATTTATTTTCTGGACTAACTGAAGCAGGAAAAAAAAAAAGACAACATACTTCTACATGCTTCTCTTCTTACATGTACAGGTAACGTACAGGTTTGAAATATAAAAATCTAGAGCAGAACTTCCGACAAGAATACCATTTTACTTTTCAGTTCAGTACCTTGCACTGGTTCACTGTTTTAAGAAATTTGTAATGCAATTAAATCACTAACTGAAGCATGAATAGAAAATTTTTTCCAGTAGAAAATCAGTGTATCTTGTGCAATTCCTAACAAGATTTTTATTTAGGTATTTACATCAATGGTGGATTAAACCCACTCCATAAAGGCTGCAAACAGGTTAAGCATTTAAACTCAATGCATAAGAAACTGAAGGGGATGATGTGAAATCCATCTTTGCCATCATTGTCACTTAAGCAAGGAAGACGGTCTTCCAAGGCTCTCCACAAGACAGAATAGCTGTCCCAGCCTTTTCATGATACTGAGTGGGGTATGTCTCTCACCACCTCCTTTACCAGCTTCCAGTCCACATGCAGGCTCTCCAAGTCTGTCTGTATCAAGCCAATAAAATTGCTCAATACGTCTCGTACTGTCCCCAGACACAGGTTAAATGCTATAGGAGATGCTGGGGTTGCCTGCCATACAAAGGGTAATCTTTATCACAAGCATGTCATGCTTAATATAGAATACTACCTACTAGAACTGTGATTGTGTAATCATTTAAGAGCTAAATTATAGTTATCCACATTCTCCATACAAGTACCCACATTCCTCAGCACAGTTCATCCTGTCACGGATCAGGCCGAATGCTTTTTCACCCAACGGCTCTACCAGGTTTGCATTAAGCGTATTGCACTCTGCATACATAAACGTGTAGGCCAGTCTCAATTTATTTCTTTGTGTTGACGTCAGCAAAACCCACTCTAAAACTTAACCTAATGACTTCTCCAAGCTTGAAAAACTAGACAGTACTGAAGATAATTGTGACTCATTCAGAGTGCAGATAGAAATGTTGGCAAACGTTACTGGATCTATTATAGCACATGTGGTAAAGCTCTGTGCAAACAGTTGTGCGGGTCTTTAAGTTCTGACTTCCCTTTTTACCTCTTGTAAGTAGGAATATTTATAAAATTGTTTTATTCTCTCTTGCTTTCCCTGTTTACATGCACACACAAACTGAGCAGAGACTTACGTCAATGCCGTCACGCAGGAGATTAATTTCCCTGCTAGGACTTTCCCGCTCAGACTGGAGTACAGGAACTTGGCTTGAAAAGCTTCCCAGTCCTTTACTTTTGCTTTTATATTTTACTACATCTTAAGAGTCCTTGCAAAGCTTAAAGCAAATGAGTAGAAATACCAAAAAATACAAATACCAATTTCTCAAGGGGGCATTAATTTTCTCGATTAATAAAACCTTCCTGAAGAACATGACCAGAATCACAGTTGTATTTTGTTTGATTCTACCCGATATTATTAGGATATTATACTCTGCATCCTCAGTGAAGGAGAAGTGGGGGATGAGAAGAAGAGGAAGGGAAGGGAAAGGAGAAGGAGAAATTCCTTTGGGATATATGATGCTAAATTAGCACTGAAATACACAACTCAAAACATGGCATTCTTTGGTTTTGAGCCAGTGCAATATTATTGTTGGCCATGGTGGATGGAATTTCAGTCTCTATTAGAAAACACTGTAATTGATGTACCATGTGCTTTCTAAATGTATACCTATAATGGGAACTATATACTGGACAATAGAGCAACTACTGACTAAGCACACTGTTGTACTTCAAGGGGAAGAGAGGTAACAAAATGCCCAGGACTTAGTACAGATGGGCTACAGAATAAAAAGCGAAAAATAGTGGCTAAACCCTTTAAAGATCATGATTAAAATGTATGTCAGTATAAATATATGGAGCAATAATTAAAGATAGCAAAAAACAGTTTAAGACTCAAAAATTATCCAGAAAGGAAAACATGAGTAACTGTGGCAAATGTTAAGAATGGCTATTGGACAACAGCAAGAACACAACCAAAAGAATTTCTCTACTAAACTGCACTTCCCCATGGAAAATACATGTGCATTTAATAGGACAAGAGACCTAAAAGTAATCAGAAAAGACATGGTAGGCTGTATTAATTTTCTCTATATACAGTAGAAGTTCTCATCTGAAAGACTGGAATAAAGAGGCAAGAATCTATCATAACTACCTCTCCACTACATAAGTTTTACTTTTTAACTTGCATTCAAATCCTGTTTTAAATTTCTGTGTAGGTGGCAGAGTATGAACTTGAAACGAAATTTAAACAACCGTTAAGTCACACATAATATAGAAACCATTGCAAGACAACGGGAAGAACTGTAGGCCTGTTCTGCTTAATGGTACATAAAAAATAAATATTTTTTACAGGTTTTTTTTCAGACATTTCTGCTTCAGATACAGTAAGTTTTTTCATTTTAGATTTTGAAAGCATTTTGCACTGCCTTTCATCATGGTCATCCAAGTTCAGCTATTTCTTAGTTTTCTGGAAATTACTTCACTTTCATTGGTTAAAATACTCTGTTTTTTTCACAGTTATTGACATTTTCTGGTTTTCATCATTAGATTTCTGGCATCCAGTTTGAGACACATGGAAACTATCTCAAAGTATACACACATGCACTTCCCTAGGGGAACAGCAGTATCTGGGAGTTGTTGCAGTGTCTTTTCTACCAACTATTTGTTCTTTGGTCACATTGCTATTATTCATTGGTTAGATACCAAAGAAGCTACAACAGCCAAAACTCTACAGGTGATTATATATCATCTTACAAATCTGTTTCTTTGAAATAGCAACACTAATCATACCAGAGCTTTGCTTTCTGATTGCGAAAATTGCTTTAAATAACAGTTTCCCCGTAGATGTCTTGAAATCTGACATTCATCATTTTAAAGTCTTAGAAATAGTGATAAATGAAATTCTGAGTTCAGCTCTATCCTCAGATATGTAACATGGCCATAGACAAAAAAATGCGTTGTGCGTGACTCAGAAATCTATCATTCTAACACAATAACATTTTGATCATTCTTATCTTTCTATTGCAAAGATATTCATAAATTGTAACGCACACAGTAATGATCTGAATTTGTTTTTCTTTCCATCTAGATTCTATTATGGCCTTTGCAATACACAGTACTGGTTTTCAAAGATAAGACGACTGCATAGAGTTTTATCTTTTATTCTACATATAAATTACCTATATTATTATTCTCCTTATACCAGCTCGCTGTCTCCCCACCACCACACACGCTTCTTCCCAAGTCTCTATTTACTGGGATGACACCCTTCCAAGTGTGCCAAGTTTATGTGCACTCATGACAGAGGACTAGCAGGAAGTTTATCTATTCTAGCAAAACTTTAAGGAGACCCAAAACAAAATTTACCGTTTTTTGTCAATTGCATTTCCAGAGAGGAAAAACAAGCCAAGGAGAAATGTGGACTTTTTGTATATCAAATACTTCTCTCTCTCCCCCCAGAAAAGTTAATTCTTAGTATGACTAAACTATGTAAAACAATGTTCTCCCGCTAGTTCTAGTCTAGATATGAGAGAACTCTGAAACATATTTCAAATGCATCAGCTCATTTGATTTAAAAAGTATGTGTACAAAACCAACAAAGAATCCTTCAGCCTTGTGCTAGAGAGAGTACAATCACATCAGTGTGGGAAATACAGCATATTTCTACTGAAATCACTGGTAATGATCCTGAATCGGGGTTCATTAGAGTGTTTGTGTTCAGGACCTGTTACTTCTTTGGATAAACTTTGACACTCTGTTAATTTACAGTGAGCCTGTCAGAATATCACTTATTTAGTCAACGATTTTTCTAAATAAAAACGGCGATCAAAAGTAGTTCAGTGCTTACACTTTTTATCAAGGGTCAAAAGTTTGCCAGCAATATAAAAATACTGAGAAATAAAAAGGACCTGACTACAGAATGTGAAACACACCAAACGTTACAGTTTATAAACAAGGAACAAGTCATGGTTTCCTGCAATGTCTCTGCCTAGATTATTTTCTCTTCCCCCTCTTCATGGAAATACATCTTTCTTCATTCATACATTTAAAACCTCCTTTCTGAAAAATTAATTTCAAAACTGTACTAGAAACACAAACTGCAAAAAAAACTTGAATATGTATTCATTTTATACCATAATCTGCCTGAACTCAAGGCTGAGGCAGACTAATTCTGCTAGTTAAATTCTCTGAGGTGTTTAAATGTGGGTACAATATAATTGGCTTTATTACTCATGCAATTATTTTACATATGAATTTAGCATATATGTAATGGGCTATGCTCCCAGGTCAGAGAATGCACCATTTTTCTTATCCACTAAAAAGACAAAGCACACACTAAGACCTTGTTGAATTCTTTACCTACGATCTGTTGGTGTACCTGGACCTAGGAATGAACTGGTATTTTTCATACTAAAGTCTTAAAATGGAACTAAAAGCAACAAAGAACAGAATTTTTAACAAAACCCGTGTACTGATGTCTTTCATGGAACTATTAAACTTCTTATGAATCACTACTGAATTATAAATTAAAACACAATATTCAGTAAGAAAAAGGTTTTCCGTATCTAAAAACACCTTGTCATCAGCTGAAAAATAATCTTAGTAAGATGTAGATTAAAAGCGATCACTGTATAATATTTTATGTTATTTGTACTGAAGACTGGTTGCATTTTCCCTCCTCCCAAAAGGTGTCAATATCGTAGCTCTTATTAGGATTTTACCACGCAGTTCCACTCATTCTCATCCTCCACAATCATTCCGTCTCACCTTTTTCTCTGGAACCTGTCAAAAAATATGCCAACTTATTGTTATCTGTTATGATTCTGGACTATGTTATGTGGGTACCATCTGCCTAGAATCAGAACCAGCAATTTGAACTAAACTACCGAAACACAATTCAGATGAGAATCATTACTGCAAAGATGTAAGATTCTTCTGTTGAGTCCCAGGAGCTTCATGGTTCCCCTTAGTCAGCACATGGAAATATTGTGCACTTTGATCATCTATTTTTTACAAATTCTCATGACAAAAGCAAATGTTGCCATTGCATTGTGCAATACAGTGGGGATTTTGACATCAATTTCTTCTTTGACAAGTATATTTCACACCAGTATTTGGTTTCTTGCTCCTACCTATCAAATATTGACACTAGAAATTAATTTCTAACCTCATTTTTATGAGTAATAAAATCAGCTCTCCACTAATGTTTAATATTTCTCCCTTTAATATAAAATGCATATTCTCAACCACTGCCATGAGCATAGTAAGTCTCATTTGTTACACAGATTATTGTCAAGCACTAAAGCATAATGAGACTAATTTGAAATTAATGATATAAATAGCAAGGTAGCCGATTTTTAATTATCTTGTTGCAGAATTTATAATTAAGCAGGAAGATCTGTACATTCATTAATGCTACTCCGCTACTATCCTGACAAGACAAGCTAGAATTTGAATGACCATGTCCAAGATAACAACATCCAATCCAGTCAAACAACGTGTAACAGATACCACCACGTGTATCACAAACCAATGTTTTTGCTGAAGCCCAGTAGGTGTGCCATGGGGAATGTCAAGCATTTAGTGGTTCTGCTACCGTAAGACTTCTATTTTGTCTGCTCCTCTATGCTTTTGAAGAGTCAGACCAGACTGCTTGGTACAAGAATTAAAGTCATGCATAAGAAAAAAGAAATATGAAGTACATGGTCATGTAACTAGTCCCAACCAGTCGACACAGACACAGCTGAACACACTTAACAACACCAATTCATTACAATTAATTTGAACAGTTAAGCAAAATTCTATGAATTCAGTATTTCCCACCATGAGTTGTAGTAGTCTCATCTTGGACGTTTCGAAAAACAGAGAGCCTCTCATTCCCATCAGAGAGGGGTTGTTATAACATCAGTCCCACTGATGTCAATAGCATTCATTGCATGATTAAAGTCACTGTCAGTGTGGTCCTCAAAGAGCAGATGGAGCAATATTCATTAAATACGCTGTATGTGGTAAATCATACTCCCAATGAAAAGACTTATACAGTTAGGGTAGCTAATCAGGACATCTGCAGTGGAAAATAAAAAATGCAATTTGAGATAGCTTTAGGAACTATTTATAACCCTTTAAAGAAACAGGTTTTAGAGGATCTTGAAATAAACTTATAGCAAAACACACTCTCCACTGAATTTTAACCTTCTTCCCCCACAAGGGCCCTGAACTTGAGCAACACCTGTCAGACGTGCTTCCAGAAACATTAGTGAAGCTCACTTCCATTTTTCAAGGGAGGAATTACACACTTTTACATAAGAACAATACGAGCCAAGAAGATGCTCAAAATCCCTCCGGATAGCCTGTTCGCAGCACTAGTATAGCTCAGAAACAGGAATGCTAAAGAGAACAGCCTCTACTACTACCACTCAGCCCTGAGCAGGGCACTTAGCATGGTATGTCCTCCAAGCCTTCGACTGAGATAACCAGGCATGGGTCAAATCAACCTTTTTGTAGCTGACGCTCACCTGCCGAGGCCCCGTGTCTCACTGCAAACTATGCAGACTGAGCTTGCACCCTTTTCTGCGATAATGCTGTTCAGTTTCTTGAGGCACATTGCTTGAAACTCTCGTGTTCAGCTAAGTCTCAGGTTAACAGCTGCTCCTATTCTTCAGTTTTATTTGAAGTAACCCACAATATTTATTGCAAGGCCACTATAGTAAGTTAAAGACTTTAAATTCAATGACATAGAATGATTCTGGTTTGGTATGATGGCTGACTTCACTCTACAGACACATATAATCAAGAAAGTATTTAACAATGGTGAGCATTTAAATAGCATGTAAAATGAAATGAGCATGTTATAATTCATGACTACCTGACAGGTGCTAAAATATAATTGTTCATTTAACAGTCTTTCTTACAGAGTGTTTGAGACATTTATGAACCCGGTTTTCACCCTGACTCTATAGAAGCAAGCATCTGTGCCCACATGACTTCTGTCAGTAAAATGTCAATTACGACTAAGGATTTTTCTCACTTGGATCAAAACGTCCAAGATGAGACTACTACAACTCATGGTGGGAAGAATTCATATAACTAATCTGGATAAAGGGATATTCCATTATACCCTTTGATCCTTAGGAAATTATTCTTTTAGTGATACTATAAGGACCAACTCAAAAACCACAATTAAGAAAACATTTCACAAAAGCAAATAGCCCAAGGAAAACGTTATGGGCTACTCAGGTCAACTCTGCTAAGGCTGTTGTGGTGTGATTATTTTTAGAAATGAAATGCAAGGGAAGACCATGGAAATGCCAGGAATATGTCTATATAAAAACAAGTTGTCTTCTATTTCTGATAATATCTGTGTCTCATATTACCGTGTAAATCACTGGTTTTGTGATTCGGGTTTCTCTGGTTTGGGAACCATATCTTCACAGAGGGGTTCAGGGGGAGTTCAAACAGTGACTGTGCTGCGCAGAAGCTCATGTTACAAAGCCACAGGGGGATAATGATCAGGGATAATGATGAGTTGGACTTGCAAGTGGCTGAGGGTATCAAAAGCAAGAAACATGACTGCAAGAAAGGAGCCATTAAAAGCTCCCAGAGAGCTGAGGCTTTTTGGAAACACAAGGAATAATTGCAGATTTAAATAATGCTTCATTGGTCTCTTTCAGCAGTGAGAAAATAAGACAGAAAGTAGGATTAGTTCTTAGAATAACTGGTTCTGATGCACTTCACATTGCAGTATTTTCCTGTTAGATCAGGCAAGGAGACTAACTATGAAACTGTATTGCAGACGCCGAAGAAAATTGCATTCCAGCTAAAATCAAAAATTTTAAAACTGCAAACACATATCATTGAAAAGAGTAAAAAGTGGGAGCCCTAATCCTCCATTAACACAAACATGCAGTCAGAATGCCTGAAAACAAAACCAAAACCAAACAAATTATGATGGTGATCTGGGACAAATATCTCAGAACGATACTACTGAAAGATTGTATTTGCTCTTGACCATTTAGATTTGCAAGTAACGAACATTTCGCACTTCAGGTTGACATTGTGAACGTTAAAAAGAATACAAAACCTCTCAAGAATAACACAGTGATGAGCAGGCAGAGCTCAAAATCAGATACGTAAGTAGTATTTTGCAACCAACAGTAACACTACAAGCCACGAGAATGACCAGTGTTTGGAAAGAGATGCATGAACTGCAGAAGTTAGATCACTGTGACAGTGTTCCCAAGTATTACCAGAGATTATATCTCCTACCATGATATTTTACCTGTTTCGTAACAGCAGGACACTGTTGAATTTTGTTCAAGTTTGTGATTACTTCCCGGATCCTTTTCTGTGTTATTGCAATACAGCTAGTTTTTCCCCATCCTGTGTTTATACAGCTGAGTACTGTTGCCTAAATGTGGCAAAAGTCTGGCAATCACACTGGTTTTTTGGACTATAACTATCATTTTGAATTCTAATTTTGCTCTCACTGTATTTGCAGCTCTTGCTGCAAGTTAATAATACTCCAAATTATAGAAAAAAGATGTACCTGTGTCAGACCACTTCAGAGCCAGTGGATATAACTTTCTATTCTGAAAACAAACCTTTGATACCTCTTTGCCAAATATAGTTTCCAGCCAGTGTATGGTTCTTAGAAAGTTTCTCTGAGGCCTAAAAGCAATTATATGGATATGTTTCTCAAGGAACCATAGAACAAAAGAGGTGACGAAGCCAGACACTGTATTCATTCACAGTGACAATGGCAGAGGAAAAACTAAGTCTAAAAGGCAAAGCCACCACACAGCAAACAGATCAAACTCACACTCTAATTTCAGCCAACTAGTATCAAACGCATACCTTCAAATTTGCAGGAAAATGTCCTTCTAATGGTAACTATTGTAAGCAATAACCCTTCCTCAGACTCTCCCTAAAGTGATGTTGACAAGTAAAATATAAATTGGATAAAAAACAATTTCACCAACTTTATGAAACCACCTTGGAAACTACATGTATCATGAGTGGTAAGTACGTTACCCTCACAGTTTTTCTTAGATTAATCTAAAATGACAATGTTTAAGTGACCTCTGAATGCACAGGAGACAGCTTCGATTCTAACTTACAGAGATTTAGCTTGCTATTGCTAATATTGCACAAAGCCTCATATAGTTAATGCCATATTGACGGTGGAAGCTGATCGCTTCACAGAATGTCCTTTGTTAAGTGAAGTGAGTGGCATTTAGAATAGATTAATGGCAAAAATAACCTTGTTATTTTTCCTTCTTGTACAAACGTAAACAGCGTGGACTGATAGATAAGAGTCTAAGCTGGGAACTACAAGCTCTGAGGTTTTGATTAGTCCATTCACTGATCTTGGACAGGTCACTTTCAACTCAGACTGCCTAAGTTTCAAGGAGCTGGGAGCTGATGAAATTTCTTCAAAAGTTGCTTTGATTTTCATGGACTAAAATTCTTTGTAAGAACTAGGTATTCTTTCTTCCTTTGTTTCTTCTCCTGTACGAAGCAAATTTTCATTTCAGTGACTTTGTAGCAATAGTTTTCAAACCCCTTTCCTGTGCAGTAATGTCTAACAATGTCTTTTTCACTCCTCTTATGTACCAGGTGCCTTAGTCTCATACAGATCTTGTCACTTTGTGGATACGTAACTCAGTATTTCTTACCAGCACTTGCCACAAATTCAGTATGTCCTTTGATATAAGCTTTAAGGAACTGCTTTAAAGTGACAAAAGGCAAATATCAACTTGTTCTCAAGGTTTCTGCTTTGTTCCAAAACCACACTTACTATTTGGAATACTGCAGCAATTTCCTGCTGCTACTGTGATCCAAGAACATCATGAGCTATGCAGGTGGTTTCTGTCACACCGTCATTCATATTTTTGACAGATTTTGAGTCTGCATAATATTCCCTGATAAATTTCTTAATGTGATCTGTGCCAGGAAAGGAAAACTTATGTTCTGCCAGCTTGCTGACAAACCCTATCTATGATATCATTTTGCTCAGTCAGTAATGCAAATAAAACTTCAAATCACAGTGAGAAATACTGAAGAACCCGGCCACTGAAATACTGAAGAACCACAAGAAGCGGCCACTGCTCTTGACGAGGCCGACTCACTAAATCACAGAGTTACATGTAATTTGTTGCATAATCATAATCTTGGTTTTAACTAAAAAAGTATCTTTAGTGAAGTCTGGAGTTCAGCAAACCTACCTACCCTCTTCCATCAGCACAATGCAATCCTTCAGGTTAAACAATATTATAATGCAAGAACAGCACCTGTTAATAACTCCCCTTAAGTTGAAGATACAAAACCAAGGAGGGTTATCCTGTTTCAGCTTCTTAAAGTACTCTTCACTAACATCTTTGACTTGAGGTAGAAGTAAGTAGGAATAGTACTGAAATTCCACGAGTCAGCCTCATACAGGTTGTCTAGAGAAGAGGTCAAAGACATAAATATTCTGGACTCTAAAAAACATGTAGAAACACAGGAGGTGTTCAGCACCCTTCCCAGCTATCTAATTACACTAATGGAGAATGAAATGAAATCAACTTTAATCTCTAGCACTTTTTCATACTATAAAATTTAAAAAGGCAAATTCATATAAGATCCTAACTGAATACCACAATGCACAAAATATCAATTTACTTATTTTCTATGTCTATGTCTATACTTGGACATAGTTCTCTTAGACAGACAATGTATTCACTCATTATAAAGCTGAAACCTACTTTGAAATGCTGTTTTGTCCTATCATAATCAGCAGCTGGGCATAGTGACTGAAAGAATTTAAGAGGATAATGTGGGTTAGGGCCATTCCCACACACGTCAGTTCTGAAGAGTTCTAGGTCTTCTCCCTCCTCTACTACTACCATTTAAGTCATTCCCTTCTCCCCACCTGTTACTTTTAAAACTTCTTTTGTTACACACCATTTGATTCCTCCATTTTCAGTAGTACTCCAGCATGAGACACGTTTTACAAGGCTTTGATTCTAATGCACAACAATATAAGGTCACAGGAGAGATCTTCAGCTAGACTTCAATGCCACCAGATAAGGGAAATAAAGGCAGCTCTTTGTGCTTAACATCCCTGGGTATGAACAGAGCTCAGACGATATGCAAAAATAAATGCTGAAATACGAAATACAAGTATTTACTTGTTAGGTAAAGATTTTTCTCTAACACAGCAGTCATTCATAACAACTTGGAAAAATTTTTGTGCACTGTAAGATTTTTAAACAATGTATTTTAAATGTTTGTTTGCCATGAGGGTACGCAAAATTCCCAGTGGTAAATAAAGACATCATTGTACCAGTTGCTATACAAACAGAACAGAAAGCGGATTACTACCCCAAAGATCTCACAACATAAGTTATCTGACACATGAGTACATTGATATGTTACCAAGTCTGAATTTTGTTTTAAACTTTCTGCAATGACTGGTGAGAATGACCCTGCATCCTGCAGTAGTTTACTTACAGGCAGAATGAATTATGCTTTGAGTCATTTTTATAAGGTTCAAAATACTAAGAAATTACAACTATACCTTCTCAAAATAAGATTCCTTGTTTGCTTATAGATAATTGCCAGGTAGCATCTATAGGAGTGAAGCTACACGTGGTTTGCTTGAGAGAGAGATATAAATACACAAACTGAATACTAAACATAATTACTGGATCTCCAATGTCCCAATTTAGACAGTGAATAAACGCCCAGCTAAGAGGTGGAACTGGTTTCACATTTCAGTAGTCAGCTTCCAACAATGACAAACTCAATGGCTAAACCATCTGAAATACTTTCTTCTGTATGGCCACTATCCTAACCTCAGCATATACCATTTTTACACGGATGTCACACGTTTCTTGCCGGTCATTCTAAGGCAGAAAGCTCTGATCTGGAGATCAGTTCTGTTTCCCGTTTCAAGCACACACCTGTGCTGCTTTCATTTTTTTCAGTTGATTCAGTTGAAATGATAACTTTCTGAACTTACAGTAATATTTAGCACATCTTTAAAGGGTGCAAACAGATAATGAATAGTGATTGCAGTGATAATTACGCTTGCCAGGAAGTGATGAATCATTTCATAATCTCTTGCTGGTCTTATTTTAAAACTAAGAACTTGGCACTTACACTTTTTTTTGGTGATACGTCCAAAAAGCTGCAGCATATTTTTTTTAGACTGAGGGTTAAAACAGACACACAGAAACATGTAAAAAGAAAACAACTCCTCGAAGAAGAGAAAAACAAAGGAAGAAAAGCCAATGACAACAGAAAGTCCAAGAATTTCTAGATATGTGGTCTGAGGCTCTACTTAAACTGCCAGAATATTAAGCTTTCCACACTGGTATGGGGAGGAAACATGGAATAAAGCTCTAGAAAAAATGCTGTATGAGAACCAAAAGGAGTTTTAAGGTATGGGATATGATGAAAGAGCTGCAGAAATTCAGCTACATGTAAATGGATCTAAGAAGAAGAAAAAAGCTCAGAAAACGAAGAGTAGAGTTTGTTTCTTGTGATACATTGATACTCCAGTGAAATAATTAGTGCTATGTCCGTTATCTGAGCAGAATCTTGTAATGGTGGAATTTATCATTATCACAGATTGAGACAAGACTATCAAAAGTGCCATAAAGCCCTCTGTTTAGTTTCCATCAAAAGTTAAAGGCTGGGCACTTAAACACCCTAATTACTTTCTAAAAGTCCAGCTTTCATTCCTCCATTTTACCTGAGATTTAATTAAAAACTAAGACAAGTCAGTCACTCCTGAGCATAGCTTCCTGCATGCAACTTTGCTCTTCACAGAGGTAAACTAGAGAAAAAAATGTTTAGAAACTTTGATTTAGAATAGCTAAAATGAAGCAAAGGAGTGTTTTCTGTTTTATTCAATTACGGCATTAATAGACAAGTATAAAGAGGAATAAGAAATAAATCCTTTCCTCATCACACTTTTTCTCAAAGTCTTTGAGCACTGAGGATTACATGAACACCGAGAGATGTCTGGCAAACATTTGGTTTGAATATTTTCATGCTCATGTTCTCCAACAGCCCCTGAAAAAGAAGGTCTCTGAAAGGCTTAAAAGTAGCAGGCAGCTTCGTTTGATTTTTCCATGTGCTGATCTGACAAGAAGAGATTAGAAAGTTCAAGCATCTGCTCCTGACCCTGACACAAAAAGACACAAAACTACAACAAAGATCTTTTTAAAAAAAGTCTGCTTAGAGTAGCGGTAAATGTTAAATACAATGAGCACTGGCAGCCTATAAGTTCACACAGGAACTGCTCCAAACCTTTGTTGCATTTAAATTCTGGAAGTTTTCTGATTATCAGTATTCTGCATTTCATCATACTGGTCAGACTGTGACTCCCGGGAAGAAGCACCACTAACAGCAACACCAGTGGCCTGGAACATAAACAGCCCAGAGAATAATGCCCAGAAACCTCTAAAATCTTTTTAGCTGCTGTACTGTAAATAATAATAACAAGTGCTTATAAGGATAAAACTTCTACAGAAGAAAGATCTTGCTTTTTTTTTTTTTTTTTTTTTTTTGCAAGGACATGTTTTTCTGTGAGATTCTGCATTAACAATACCTGTATTAAATGCGGAGACTGCGTTGCCCTACTTCTGATGTCTCTTTAGTTTCCTTTTTTTGTCTAACGTATCATTTCATGTCATATTTTTTTTATTATTCCCATGTTTTCCTGCTATTTATTATGGGACTGACACTATTTCAATTTGGAAAACTAACAGAAAAAAAAATTCCCAAATTAATACAAATAGTACTTTTAAAATTTATTATAACTTGCAAAACCTGTGGATGAGTCTGCCTGTCTCCAACCCCTCAGATACATTTTTTGCAATGGTATGTAGTGCTGTTTACTTCTAAAGATTATTCTTACATTTTGTTAAGTAAAAGGAAGTATCCAATTAGTTTCTTTCTCCACAGTTTCTGACGGCCAGCTGGTGTTGGTGACTTGAATCGATATTGGTATATTTAACCTTACATATCTAAGTGCTCTAAAGCATTCAAGTTCACCTAAGTAACAACACGTGAAAAAGTATCAGTCAGGTTTGACAGGTATTTTGAAGGAAAAATATCACTATTAGTAAGTGGAATTTTCAACAATATATATGTATAGGTTTAACACAGCTGACTATGAAAAAAAGTAAGTCTTTATTTTATTTTATCAGCCAGAAGTATAGTTATATAAGAATCAGCAAAAAGGAGATAATAACTTTCTGTGATACATGAAGGCAGCATGCTTATCATGACATTTACGCCTACTCAGATGTTCATCTGGGGAAGTCATATTGACAGCTTAGCTCTTGAAGCCATCATTGTTCACAGACACATACAATTAATAGCTAGACAGAAATGAGATGTAAGTCTACATTGAGTATGCAGAAGGTGGAAGGTTGTGGTGCACCCACATATATCCACTATAAAACCTCGCTGTTGCAAAGACTGCCTTTATTAGCAAACCAGGATAAATCAAAGTAAAATACCATTTTTGTGAACCCTGCGTAGAGCTACTTTCCAAGTCTGGCCATCGTCCAGAATCTTTTGCTTGTAGATTAGGGGCAAGAGGGTAGCGAGAGGTTTCAGAACTTGTTCACCCTGTGTACCGCCATCTTTAACTAGATACCTCTCCCACATCTTTGCACAATAAATCACCTGAACAAATCAATAATCATTTGTCTGGGGCTCTGAGTTGCCAGATGAGCTGATTGCATAAAATATCAGACGTAAAGTAAAAGATGCATAAACTTCCCAACCCTGAAACAGTTTACAATCTGGTAAAAAGCCTACAGAATTTAACATTTCTTATGGGATGGGAATCTTAGCTTTTAATCAGTTCTACCAGTGACTCTGGATTTCAGAGGCCTCAGAAGTCAGTCCAGAGAAATGAAGTCTCCTGCAGGCATGTATCAGCGGAAACACTGAATAATCAAAAACCAAAGAGGCAAGCAGGAGTAGAGATGAGGAGAAATCAACATAACTTTCTAGTCAAGCAATTTGGTTAGCTGGTTTTGCTGCCTTTGAGATGAGATGAAAAAAATAAAAAGCTGGAAGTACTATTAAAATGAAAACCCAAGACAGAAACCAACGCTGACATCACAGATACTGGAATTATCTAGAGTGTACAGCCTTCAGCTATAGTCCTCACTACTCCTCAGCTCTGATTCCCACTCAGCTCTCTACGTATGAGTAGAATCAACAGTAGTCACAGAGACGTGCCTCATGGTGGTAACATGAAAGTGTGTAACACTTTCTTTCCTGTTTTTCTTTCTTTCTTATCTAAAGCAAAATATCTGGCATATTAATAAATCCAGATAATTTGTGTTGACATATATTTCATGTTTCCACAATATACCTTCCTTTCTCCATTTTTCGTCTTAAGTATTTCTTTTAAATATCTTTTTAACACTTTTGTTCTTGCAAAGAAATCGCAATGAGCCATCAACCCAAAATGTGCACATTTCCCAAACCCCGTTAACATTTGTTTATCAGAAATGTATTAGGTTTACTTACCAGATTTTACTGTTGAATAAGTGCCTCAGCACCACCAGTCATTCATATCACTTCAGCCTCTTTCCCTGAGAGGTGAAGTGTTAAAAGAAGCTCTTTTGCTAGCAAAACACAGTGACATGACCAAAATGGAATCAATTGAAACTAAAAATTAAGCCTTTATTCTAGGTCAGGTATTAGTTCACTTTCTTGCTCTCAGAACAACAGGTATTTGCTTAATAGTCACAGATACATTAAAGTTTTTGTGCTACTGGAGCTCAAAGAACTACTTGAAATGTTTGAGAAGTTGTTTCATTGCCGTGTATGTAGACAGTATAAGCAACACGGTCATAACGAACTACAGCAGACGGGAAACACGACATTAACAAGAATGTGGAACAATGACCTAATTTATACCAAATAACTGCAACTAAACGTGAGTTTAGCAACCTAATCATTCTGTAACAAGTAGGACAAAAATATTGATCAGCATTTTTAAGTGGAGGGTGATCTGAGCATATTATTTGAGTATATTGTTTAGAAGCTGACAGATAAAACATGACTGTCAGGGAGGAGGGTGGGCAAGTGAGAAGCTAGCCTTTGGGTGTAGTTTGAGTGAAAAGTACCATCAAGAGAAGTCTCACCCGTCACAATAGTTCTTAAAGCTAATGAATGAATGTTGAGAGAATTTATTGGTATCATTTGGTCTGTTTCGCTAGAACAAACCCACTTAGTAAGGAGTCAAGAGAACTTGCAGTCATGTCAGGATTTCATGGTGTACTGAAGTGACTAAACACTGAAGGAATGTAGCAAGCATCTTTCAGCAAAAATGGAGGGGGATGACAGCCCGCTCCATAAATATTGCTGTCATCTACCTTTAAGACTATTTTTTTCAAACATTAATAGGAAGAGGATCAAACAGCACATTTAGAAATAAAAACAAGTGCATAACCTTGAAAGGAAGTGAGTGGTTTTGTGAAAGGAAAAAAACCACTCTTTTTCTCTGCTGCCTTCTCTTTGTGAGTCATGCTCTGGGAGTGGTACCAGAACGTCTTGTTGTCCTATTTCTATGGAAAAAATCCTTGAGCAAGTTCATTCTTTATTAAGTTAGCATGGTGCCAAGCAAATGTAAAACACTGAATCTTTGATTGAGTGTTTTCTATTGTTCCGACTGCACTGGGGGAAAGAGGGAAGCAAACTCACGGTTTTGTTAACAGTGCTTCAGCACCGGCATTGCTGTGAATGGTGCTGGGCAACAGTTGCTTGCGTTTGCCAGCTTCAGTGAAGGACAATCTTTTCGATACACTTCAGGGATTTCATTTCTCAATACACCAGTTTCAGCAGTGAATTAATACTTGCACCCCAGCTCTGAGAGTTCGTTCCCACTCCATACCACATCCATTATCCCTTTAACTGTGACAATAAACCAGATCCTTGAAATGATCTGGATTCCCACAAATAATCTGGATTAAAGGTATCTCTCCTTCCCAAAAAAGGGTGGGGAAGTGAGAGACAAGAAACTAGCCTGACTACTGAAGCAAGCATGCGTTGTTGTATCCAAAGCCGTGAGTTGAAGCTGATGCAGATAAGTGGAATAACTTCTGGTGTTAATAATTTTTCCCACAGTATAAATGCGACCTTTTTATGCTTACTAAATTTGTTAGGGAAGTTTTAATGTGAACAGAAAAAAGCTACCTTCCATTGAAGTACAAGCACCCGAATAGAAGTGTTATAATTGCATAATCACATCACTATAATTGGTAGTATATTGCTCCTCAGATAATGCCTTTGTTCATTTTCACTTTCATAATTCATTTACACAGATAAGGCAATCTGGGTAGCTGCAATCACACATGTAGGCATTGGTGCTTTCTGGATAATGAAATTAAAAATTAAAAATGGTAGCCTACATTTGCTCATTAGCAGTCTACTTTTGGTACAGAGATAGTGTACTGAGTAAAACGTCTCTTTTACATGTGTAACTGCTGAGTTTAATTCTTTACACATGAAGGAATGGCAGCTTCTAGACTCACAATTTTAGGAATGGCTTTCAGTGTTAATTAGGAAGAGAAGCATAGGGAAACTAAAATGTTTTTGATGGGAAGAGACATTTTGTAACAGGGGAATAATGCAAAAGAAGAGTTGTTTCAATGGGGAAGGCTGGATTTAATCATGAAGTGAAGCAACAAAGGCTTTTGTGCTACTGACACTTTCCTCTGAGGCAACTCAGCAGGGAAAAACCAAAACTTCTAACTTTTATTTGTTGTACACTTTTAGCGGTGCTGACTGTATAGCGAGAAGCCTTCAGCCACCTATAAAAATGTGAGCACAACATTTAAGACTTCATCAATTAATATGGTATATACTTCTACTATTATACCAAATGCTGTACAATATTGTGTATATCATGGTAGCTGCATGCTGCACTAGAAAGGAATGCAATGTAATTATTTGGTTTAGGTGGCGTGGCATTAGATAAAACTCTACCTCTCCCTTCCTCCCTGTTCCCATTCCCTAAATTACTACAGAAACACTGCTAAAATAAAATTTTAGATGATGATGTGCAACTGGTTTTGGTTTCAACGTCTAACTCCCTTCATCCACATAGTAAAAGCTTCACAATTGTATTAAACATGGTGAGATCTATTCCTGACGATCATAATACAAATTACAATCTGCTGATTTTATTGTTAAAAATAAATCTAATGACAAACTGGGATACAATCAAGTGGATGTAAGCTGAGGAGCCCATCCTCAGTTTGTCTATCTGCAAAAATATATCTCATTAGCGAGAGTGGCAAAAATCCAAATTCATAGCAATAAATAGCGACTTTGTTGCAATCTGTTTCTGTGTTACTACTGTAGCTGCAGCCAAGTGATAGACAAAGGGAGGTAAACATGTTTCTTTCCTTTGGGAGAAGGGGGAAAAAAAGGAAAGGAAAAAAAAAAGAGAAGCTTCAGGGACTCATTCTTATCCTTCCAGGTAACTTGCTCACTTAGCAGTTAAGAAAAGAAGAATCACATCCAGTAACAACTAACTTTGAAAAATTATAACAGACTTGACATAGCCCAGTGTTCAAAGAATGGAGTGACAAATAAACCTTAGGCAAATTCCACTGCATCCATAAAATACTGTGCTCTTCTTGTCACAATAAAGTAAGTCTGTTTTGAGGTCTCATTTATTATGTTGTAATTCAATAGCCTCCAATTATGCTGGTGTGAGACCAGAACAAGGCTAATTTTATTAAATTATGGACTTGATGGAGAGATCACAGGCTGAAGTTCTATGGTTTATGCTCTATGGGCATCACATCAACTGTATTGTGTTAATTATGTCACAAAAACAATCACATACCTTTTTTTCCTCATTCAAAAACCCCAGACCTCTTTCACAGTGTCCATTTCAGAAAAATCTGTGGTCCAACACCACATTTTACCTGAAGGAATGAACTGAATATTGGACCTTTATATTTTCTTACATCTCAGAAGTGCCGTCTCGCAAAGCCACGAGATTTTCAGAACTTTCAGATTGAACCACAAAGTCCCAGTATGGCCAGGAACTGGAGTGCCTTTAAATATTATTAGATCCTAATGGATTGGATAAAAGCAGATGACTGAGCGAAGTAGAACCCATAGCTGCGCCATGAAGTACTTTTTGCTGAGATAGAGAGTTGCATTATGCAGCAGCCCTTTTGTGAAAATCATCAACTAATTTTCAGAAGTGAAGCATCATATGGAGATTTTTGCACTCATGCCCATGTATAAAGCTGGAATTGGTCCCATGTACGTGGTAGTCTGCCAGCTTCACTAAGGCATGGGTGCCAGCTAAAGACAGATTTAATATAGCTTGTACAATGTAGAAAAATTTCAGTTCCATGCCAAGAGGATCATCATAATGTTAATCATTGTCAAATGATAAGAATGCATTTTAGTGTGAGGAATCACATCTGTTGTCACTTTACATTGTCGTTATAGAGCTTTACGCAGTATCTTTCTGAGGTTATTTCAATGCAAAGTCACCGTATGTAAAGCTCCAATACTGTTTTTCATTACTGGGAATGAAAACAATACAGTTAATCTCTAAAACGTCTATGAAATCTACCTTTTCCTTCAGATCCTTCCCCTTGAAATCTCCTACTGAAGGTGATGTCTTAAAGTTTCATTCCATTCCGTTGCTCATTCGAACTAAGCACGCATTTGAGATTACTTTTAACATGTAAAGGTTGAAAAGTATTTAAAAATTAAGTTCTATTAATAACCATGTTTCCCTAAATAGTAACATGATTCAAGAACTCTGCAACTTCTGAGTCCTCCTCTCCTAAACCGAGATGATCTGAGCACTGAATCGATGATGAAAATGTGCTGAACTTTCAAACTAAAACATCTTAAGTAAAACTCACAGGAAATTATATACTTTCACTAACTCATTACCCACTCTTTACATTTTGCTTTCACCTTGTATGTGAACACAAGGATATTTTTAAACTATACACAACGGCATTCTGCATACAGCCCTTTGTCATAAAGAAAGATCAGCACAGTGCTAGATGGCTCTATGTGACCTCGCGCTAAGACAAGGCTGACTCTCTCATGTATCCAGAATAAATCCGGCCAAAGCTGAGTGTAAGTCAAGGGAGAAATAGGTGACAGAGATGGCTCCGTATGGCTTATGCCCACCTCAGCCACCTGATTTTTCCAGGAAGTGATAATATTAACATATTATGGCATGTTTATTAGTGTTGAATTGAATCAGACAGAGCTAATGCTAATGCAGAGCTAGCATGTGATGTAAATAGATACGCAAGGTTCTAATGAAAAAGCAGTAATACAATTACAGAACCAAGTCAAAGCTAAGATTTTCTATAAGAATTTATAATACTGTGTTTATTTTAAACATCAGGACATGCATTGTCATAGTTGTATTAAATCTATCACAATTTAGTCTTCTAAAAGCCTCTAAGTGTTTGAACGCAAACTTCGGTTTAGGCTCTAACAGTGACAGGAGCAACTCAGAAAGTTTGGATTGAGCTATAAACTGTTATAATCTTCTGGGATGCTCATATCCTGTGTTTACCTCATATCCAGCTCTAAAGCAGACTTGCAGCTGTTGTACATTCACTTTTCAGCCTTTTTGTCCCTATCTACTATGTACACAAACCATTTTTCTCTTACCTAATGTTCAGTTTCACACAGTATATGACCCACATTCGGTCTCCAACAGGGGTATATGTCGTGGTCTTGGAATACTGAAGAATAAAACAATACACTACTGGTGAAGGAAAGGAGAAAGTTTTGAAATATTAAACCAGAATTAGAAATCATAAGGCCTAGGCCAGAGGTGTTCATAAGCTATCTGTTAGGTATTCTTGGAAATTCAATTTCTGTTTCATGGGTCAGAAATATATTACCAGTCTTTCGTTTCTTATCAAAAAGACCATGGGACACAGCCCACTTAATAGCCGAAAGCTACTAAGTACGCATCATACTTTTTTTAATTACAATGCCAGGAAAACAATTAATTATAAAGGTTCAGAAGTGTGTTGAACCAAAATGTTTTAACACTTTTATGCGTAGTTACTCCTACACATGATATATTTAAATATTTCTGGAACAGTAGGGATATTCTAGCAATCAAGTGGAGAGGGAATCCCTTTTTGATGTGTAGCTCACACAAGGCAGACAGTGGCTAACCAAACTACTCAAGAGAACAACTGAAAATAGAACTAAGTATTTCTCTCTTGGAGGCAAGGCTCCTCATAGTTATCACTAAGCTATTTACACATGTATGTTATTAACATTTTTCATTTTGACATGTCTTTGACAAATATTTTTAAATATTTCTAGAGAAACAAGCAATATTAAATCAATCTGCTTAGAAAGGAACTTTGAAGTCAAAAGGCCCAAATAAGCCAAAGTTTTTATCTATGGCATTTTAAGTTAAGAACATAATACTTCTGACAACATTTACATAAACCAGAGAGTATCTATTAGAGACAAACTTATTTTGAAGAGTATAAATTTTTTTCACTCCTTCTACATATAATCTTGCCACTTTAAATAATATTTCCTATCATCTATTGATGGCAGTTTTCCTTCCAGAGGTAAGTGCACTATTTCACTCAATAAATCAAAACAATTGTATAGTTTTGAGGAGTCTTCATGGTGGGAATAGGAAGGAAAGGCTCAACAATTTTCAGGGCAGTATAATAATGCACCACTGTTAAAAGCATCAAATACATGCACTACATGGAGAGACTGAGACATAAATTATTCTCATTATTAACTTGGGCTTGCAACCAAGCTAAGCTTTACAGAAAAAAGGCAAAACAAAACCAAAACCTGATGTATTTGTTGTAAAAGCACACTTAAAAAACTGTAAGAACACATACATGCAAAACAGTCACAGGCAAATTAATCTGAAGTCTCATTTTTGCTCCAATTAGTTAGAATTAAGACCAATAATGTCTGTTCAAGAGAGGTATAACACCAGAATAGGGTTTCCTTGTCACAGCAGTATATGGCAGGGAAAAGGCCGTATATATCTCCATCTTACTGCCACTGACTGTTACAGTATCATCCCATAAAACTTGTTTGGAAACTTTAACCGACCTTACAGCTGGTGAAGGTGTCTTAGTAGCCATTGAAACATATATTCCAAATTACCAAAGAATGAATATATGAACAGAGAAAACCTTCTGTGATACTTTAGCAGTTTTCTGTGAAAGGGAAATATCTAATTTCAGTTACCCATAAAATCCAGGGTCTTTCCAGTTAAGTTGAGAATAATTAAATCAGAGTTGGTCAGTAATTTTCTAATTTAACTTTTTCTCCGATGGAAAATTTCAGATTTTGTGCACAGCTTACTTTGCACATAAAATTATATCTATCTCGGAGATTTCCTGACTATAGGTAACTATTCCACTGGGTTGCTCAGAGCTGTGCTCCCGGATCATCTTTGGCAGCACACGGACTAGAAACACTGGTTTTCAAATAACCAGTTTACTGCCATCTCAGTTTATGGTCCTGGAAGTACAGAAGGTCAGAAAGAGATGTTGACTCAAATTTTTTAAAACGCATTTCAGAGTACTCATTCTTCTGAGGATTTAATTTTGGTGGCCTTTTCCAAGATTTTTTAATGTATTTAATTTTCTTCAGAGCAGGAATTCTAAACTCCAGCCCACCCTAATGGAAATCAATGCCAATGATGTAATGCTTTTTGCAGCGCAGTTGCCTGAGCATCACAAAATAACACACTGATGACAGAAAGGGACTGTGAAAAGGGACAACCATTTGCAGCTCCAGCTGAGCTTGGCATGTTTGGCATCTCTGCCAAACAGGTGTCTCCGTTATCGTAAGTGAAAGTATTCAGGGTTAGGGAATACAATGATAATAATAAAAAACTACAGTTTAGAGGAAAAAATTTCAAACCTTCATCAAGCCTTTAATAAAACCGGAAAAGATAGCTACTGAATATGACTGAGTGGTGTCACAGGTATTACAAAAAAAACCCCCACAAAACTATTAAAAACAAACAGTAAATAAAAATACAAAGCATATAACTGCAGGTAAGCATGGCGTTAGATGTTGATTCTTCAATAAATTCTGCAGACAACACAGCAGAAAAAAACGCAACAATAGTCTTTCTTTTCAATTTTCCCAGGCAGAACAATAGTTCTGTATTGCAGATGAACAAAAGAAAGAAGTAAATACTACCCAATCGTCTGTTCCTTAGTGTCTTTCTGGCATAAATTACACTCACAGTGAACCATTCAAATGTAAGTGCCTCCAAACACTATTTATCAGAGAAATTCACAACAATTAAATGTCTGCATAATATTTATGGAGGCTACTTGTTTTCCTGGGGGCGCCAAAAGTCTGGAGAAGGGTTGGGTCAAACAAACTGCAGCCAATGTCAAACAATAGATAATGGAGTATAAGCACTTGCACAGACAAACTTCTTCCTTTAGATCTCTCCCTGTTAAATAACACTGCATCAAATACTATCTGCGTTATGCTTGGAAGGTTGCACTGCTGTAATTCAGGAGTCTCTAAAGCGGAAAAACTCATTAAATAAATAGCAACAAAACCAGGCAAAAATGCTGAACAACAACGATTACAAACATTTAGTTATGCCATTATGCAGCAGCCATGAGATCAGTGAGGAAGACTTGAGAAAAAGCACATTCCTGTTTTGTTTTTTTTTTAACTTTGGAGGGATATTTGTAGAACTACTAGTTCTGGAAAAAGTAAAGCTTTAATGTAGGTCTCACATTTTTCTGTTCTCCAGCAGATGATATCTCAAGGTGTACTGGCTTCTCTGGAAGGTCAGGTGTATTTGCCTAAATTGCCAAACAGAGAAGCAGCTTAGGAATACTTTTTTTTTTTTTTTTGGTCATTTTACGACACAGACTCAGATGAGCATCACTTCTCTTACTCATTCTAAAGAACACATATTAAACCACATGACTGTCCAGCTTCATTGTACAGACCATAAACAGCTAATGAATACTCATTCTCAGGGCATTCAGGTCAAGAAGAATCAAAATTTTAACATAGCAGTTTTCACCTTTTTTCATTTGCAAACACTCACAATATTGCCAGTGGTGGCAGAGCTTTATACAGCAAAGGCAAACAATGGGTTTAGGGGGAGTTTAGATTACTGTTCTGTAACTGCTAGTTGTAGATTACCTAGCAGTACTTAACTGATTCAGTTGAGGTGCAACTATGTGACTACAATTGTCTTGAATTATCCAAAGTACACAACATGGATGTTTACACTGGCCCTCTTTCAGGCCAGCTTTCTGTTGGCTACAGGAGCACAGACGTTATCTGATGTATCAGAAAGCTGGAGTGACATGGGCAATACTTTATCTTCATAAAATCTGCCAGTTCAAAGTTAACCTTTCAAAAATACTGGAACAAAATTGAACCCTCAGGATAAGTTCATATTGGATCAACACTTTCTGTCACATTTTGGTCTAATACTAGGTACCTTGGAGTAGGATTTACAGTATCACAGAATCAAGGACTTCATATGAGCGACTTAAGACTGTTTTGTTGGAGAGGTGCTCAAGCAGGACCATCTCCTTTCACTTAAACTTCAGTTATTCCCACCATCAGACAACTTCCTCCGTGGTAAGGATGCAACTAGATATGAAAACACAGAAGGAGTCCAACCTAGCAACTGATTCAAGTTTAAATTTATGGTAAGGGTAAAAAAAAGTTATTACAGGTTATTTTTAACACAGAAGAATTTCCTGCATGGCATCAAAACCAGTCATGCTAGAACAGCTAAGAAAGATAGCATGGAGGCAGCAATATGAGTTGGGAGGCAAGAATGAATCATGGGAGACAACTTAATTCACGATGCCTGCTGAAAAAGGTCACCTTTTAGGGGCCGTGTAGCTGACAAACTCCCTCAGATCACAGAAGACCCATTTGGAAATCTCTTTTCTATCAGAATCCACAGGAATAAATACAAGAAGTCACGGTAACAGTATTTGACTCGCACTTGCAAAATTACACATGCTGGCAAACAGTCAGAACCACCCAAACTTTCAGAAGTAAGTCACATACCCCTTTAAGACCTTGCATATATGTATTCAGAGAATGTGCGTCTATGGTCTGAGCCACACACTGCTCTGCAGCCAGCTGCAGCCTTTAACAGATAGTGAATGCCTTTAGTAGCTCTTTACAAGCAAGCCTAAGCAGTTTTCTAAAAGAAAAGAGAGGTTTGGGAGAAGGCTGGCTTGTTCAGTCTACAACAGTCTGACTAATTGTAAAACTTTATGGACCGTGAAAACTGAGTCACTTCATTGTCAGCTGTAACTTTATAACTGATGTACTCAATTTCTGTTCAGCTTCCCTTAACCACAGCAGAGTGCAATTTTTTTCTGTTATTTTAGTCACGACTGCTCAGTTTTCTCTATCTCCTTAGGAAAATTAAAGGATTGACTTTATATTAAGTTCTGACTGCCACTATAGCTCCTCTCCATGAGCCCCTATTTTACAAGTTCCATAAATTGCATTGGCGACCTCAAGTACTTCATGAAATTGTATGGGAAGGCAGTAGAGGAAAAACAGAAAATCTCCCGAACATCTGCTGTCACCAGAGAACAAGTAAATTACTTCATCACTCTGCAGTTTTTGGGTCAAGCTTAGCCCATTTTGTTGATTGGTTGATTGATTTTGCTTCTTTTTGGGGCACTTAGGATGTTTTGTTTGACAAAAAGAAAGCCCACATGTTAGATACAATACAGTAGCACCGGAGCACTTGCTGCCACACAGTAGATCTTAAAACCTTTTTTGCAGTCTTAGTTTTCTAAAGACTCCAGTAAATGGCAACAGAAATAATTGCAACTCTTTTGCTCTAGTCCTCCTCCAGCGATGATATCAGGAGTAAACCAGATCGGATGGCAAACACAAACAAAATGAAACAGTGCTAAATGCTTAATTCACTCCTAAATGATCAATTTGACATCTTACAGGAAAACTTCTGTCAGAAATGATTTTGATAAACCAGAGGTTATGTTTCTCTTTCGGTTGTATGAAGTTGATGCCTATTTTTATTATAACTTCCACTGGTAACTATGTAATTTCAGTATTTAGGCATTTGCATTTTTTCCCAACTCTATATAATTAACAAGACAAAAGCCTTTTTTTTGCCTATTCAGATATTTTGACTTCAGTCTGTTGTGGAGGTGGAGCAGAAACTGGGATTTACATGTGGAAGGGCAGTATGAGCTCTGAGTTTTTGACCAGTAGCTCTAAGAAACTGCTAAGTATTTTGTGGAGGGCTTCAATGTGTACCAGCTAAATCAGAGAGTGAGGTTTTTGAAAGAAATGTTTATAATGACTGGCTGGTCTGCAGGGCAAACAAGGGCCCCTGCACAAGTAGCTGGCAGGAGTTCAAAACAGGAGAAAAGTAATTATTTGTGTAGTGGATTATATACAATGTCTTTCTAGGCAGAGACCTGAATCGAACATTTATAAGTTAAATAGTCACAAAAAGAATCTTTTAGGAAATCTTAGAAGTGTTTGATGTAGCATAAGTAGAGTCAGAAGTCTAAGCCAAACAAAAATACAGAATATAGAAATGTGAGATTTCATTTAATTGCAGTTCAGCAGTCAGCTTCGTGAAATGTTATCTTTAATTTCCCCTGCAGTGTTCTTAGATAAACTACTTAATTTTAATTGGAAGCATATGTGAGGAGTGCATATACACGTACATTTAAAGGTCTAGAAATGGGGGATTTTGATATTTTATTATTCAGGGACTGGGAGACCTGTAAAGACACACTGCTGCTGTTCTTAGTGATATCATAGGCAAATTATGGCTTGTGCACCACTCCTTCAATTTGCAGTCATTTCTAGTAGAGCTTTCTATAAGCACAGCAATTCACCTACCCACAGCAAATCGGAGGATTAGCATTTACTCTAATCCATCAAAAGCATTGATACGTGCCAGAAATTGCAGTAAAAAGTTATTATGACCCAGAAAATTAATTCTCTGCCTCCTATACATGATAATACTGGAAACACCTTTCTAACAGCCAAATAATATCATTATTCTAATATGACTGGATAGAAGCATTCTCTAAATTGCTAATGTGAAGTAGCTGAGTATGGCTAAAATATCTATAGCTATTGAAAATTATAACATTTATCATACTATAAATTTAATTAGATACATATTTTTAGGTTACAAAGTTATCATTAGAAATTGTTTACCCTGACTACTCAGGCACAGAAACAGACTTTGGTTTCAAAATCAAAAGAAGCTCTTCCCAATTTATAATGGAACAATTCTTACTGTAATTATAGCACTAATGGAATACATATCAATCAACAGGTAAATCATTATATAACTTCTGTTCAGAGCATTCTGAAATCATATTTGACAAATAACAGCTTTAATTTTACTTAAATTCCCTTTAGAAATAGCTGTCATTTGAATTTTTTCAAGAGCTTAAGATTTTCCTTTAAAGAAAAGCTAGGAAACGGTAAATATAGGCAACATTGCAAGTAAAAACTATTTGAACTGTATATCCATTTGTTCCTAATGTAGTTTGCAGTAAGTGACAATTTGTCTTGCCATTTTTTTACCAGTTATCCACCTGTAATTCTAGTTCTTCTCCTCTCCTTGATTGTTCACTACTTACAAATTTATAAACCTTTATATCACAAAATGTTAAGTTTTGATAATGATGATCTTTTTAGTTAATCTTTACTGAACATTCATAGTTTAGCCAAATTGAGCATACAAAGAAGGACAATAAGCAAACACAAACACCAAATACAGTATAAAATAAAATGTGAACAAGGAACTTCGAAAAACCAATGAAAGACTTCTTTCTTCTGGAAACTGTTCTATAGCTCTGCCACCAGTATCCCCGGATCTGGTGAAGGAATGACTGGGTGAGGTTCCCTAACTAAAGGTACCCAATTCTGGTCCCTTTTAGACCTGACAGGCTGCTAATCTGGATTCTATTTGATGCATTTCAAAGCATTCTCTCTTCTTATACTTCAGCAGGTATGGAGGAAGGTATGTCTACTTTCAAGTTTCCTCAAATCAGTGGCTAGGGCCCCTTTTTGCCTGTACAAAATGTGTACACATGTAATGACAGGCATTTGTCACTGCAGCACTGCAGGATAAACAAACTGGGTCTATGAGTCAGACCCTTTTAGTGCCTAAAACAGTTTAGACTCGCTGCAGAAATTAGGGTCTATTATGTTGGATGTGGACGAAAAGAAAGGGAAGAAGGCAAGGAAAGAAGTTTATGCTTTTCCTCAAATCCCTTTTGCCACCCAAGTTAGCACAAATTAGTTTTAGGACAGTGATGGCGGTAACACAAACTCTTCTAAAATCAGTGACAATTACGTAAAGTAGTCTATTCTAACCACATGTGAACTCTACTCCCCAAAACTCTTGGGACCTTGGATTTTAACTTTTTCCATTCAGAGGTTTTCCGGCGTCTTAGAGACAATTCCAGCAAATACGTTTAACTGTGAAAAGCAAGTTGTTTTCTCACTAATTAATTCAAAGCTCAGAAATGTAACTCACTCCTAATACTAGGTTCAACAGTAGTGGGGATACAAGAAGCTACCTGCAAGGAGGTGCCTACTTGCAAAATAAGATAAGGTAGAGGGGGTCTGACTCTTCTGTGGGTGACGTTGAGTGAAGTTGCAGCCAGCCAATGTATACCGTAAACAGACAGCACACCATTTCACAGAATAATGAAGAACACAGAGTTAAGTCAAGTCTATCTGCAGATTAAGCAGAATACCAAACACGAATTAACAGAATACCAAGCGTACAGAGCTCTGCTTTAAATCTGGTTATCCGGGTTCTGAATCAAAACACTTTAAAGAAGCTGCTTCTCTTTCAGAGCTCACTGCCACGCTCTACCAGCAGCTGAAGAGAAACTCTCCTAGGCAGCAAATCTTCTGGTCCTGTTGACACCAGAATACATTTCAGCTGGAGAATTAGTTACTGTCTAAAGTAAGATTCCATCTGATGCAGAATGCAAGGCTAAGGGAGAAAATAGGTTGAGAAAGAGCACCCTGGCCAGGCTGTGACGAGATGCCTCCTGAAGCAGCAGGTGTACAACACCCCTTCCGTCAGGCAGCTGGAATTCCAGCAGTGGCTTGAATGGCTTTTGCTTTTACTCTTCTGCATAACAAAGAATTATAAAAGCCCCACTGTTATATGACTTATTTAGTTGTCACTTGTTTGTTTTTGCTTTCTCCCTGAAGTACAAAACATCAGACACTCACAGTCTGCATACTGAAAATGCCTTAATTCAAAGATCGGAAGCTCAAGTCAAGACAGAAATGTACATGACTCATTTTCTCAAGTAAGACCTGTTTCAGTGAGCTTGTGTTTTACATACTCAGACATCAATAAACTCAGCACCAATGCTAATGAAGTTATTAATTTCAAATTCATCTCTTCTCTGCTAGAGAATCTCCTTTTTTTTGTAGCACTGATGCAATTGCAATGTAAAGAAAATAGAGTTGGATTTTGACTTGCCATGCAGAAGGCAGAGCTTGGTCAAGCTTTTATCACTGCACTTAAGGAGAGCATTAGATTAGGAAGGTCAACACAAGCATATAGAGTAGAAAACCCATAGAAACGCCCTTTCATTCAAGCTTCCACAATACCTAGCTTTTCTCATTGGGCATTTAAAGAAGGATTTTAATTTATCCTTAAGCATACTCAACTCAACTATCTTATAGAACAGCCTGCATTTACAAAAATTAAAAAAACCCAAAACCAACAACAAAACCACCCCAAGATATATGAGGTTAAATGTATATGGAATTCTGCAGCCAAATACAGATTTGAATGCCCATTATGTGAACACTGAAATGCTAAAAGAAAAGAAAAGCTTATTTTAAGTAAGGACCTATTGTGTAACTTTTAAACGCTATCCAGATAGTCACCTAAATGAAATCCAATGTTCTTTCAGAAATAATGACCTGCTGGCAAGAAGATAATCAGCACGTTTGACTGACAAAATACAGTAAAACTGTGTCAAAATCACATGTATACATTGGTGAAAACTCTGCAGGCCTGTGGACTCTACCAGCAAGAATACATTCAGCTTCATAACTTGCACCGAGTCTTCACTTCAATGTAGATATACTACTGTACACTCCTTTAAAAACTCAGTAGTTTGCTTCACACACTAGTTTCATTAACAGCTCCCCTCTCTAAGACAAAACAATTCCCCTGACGGATGATTTATAAAAGAATTCTTCCCAAATCAGATTATCTGTGGCAGTTCCACTTATCCATCCCTTTCCCCTACTACACACAAACATACTTCTACTTTGATATCTGTGCATCAGCAAAACGAATCCTTTTCCTTAATGACTGATGCTTATACTACAAACCGAGCACGGAGATCTGCTCTGAAAAATTCAATTCTTTGACATTTCCTCATACAATATTCATAATAGTGACTAGTCAGTGATTTCAAATTGACTAGTGAATAATCAAATGAAATCATTGGGAAGTCTGAAAAATAGTCATCTGAGCATGTATCTAATAATATAACCTGTTTCTCTTATATACAAGTATTTTGGCACTATCTTTGTCCTGCAGTCACAACAGCCATGAGGGTGGCACCAAGATGCACGGTTTTCAAACACTTAAGCTCCATTTGATTTTGATACACCACAAACTCCAACTATTGTTTTAAGTACTCCTAAAGAAGCATGAACCTTATTTCCTGGAGCTGTTGTACTGAGTGTCACTAATGTTTAGTTATTTACATTCGTTTGTTTAATGGAACCATTCCAGAGGCAGTTGAAAGGAAATGTTTCAACCCAAGAGCCTAACGGTAACAGAGAACTTACAGAATGAACAAAAGCAGCAGGTTAGACCCTACACAAATGGAAGTCTGCACAAACTGTTGGAGGTCTCTAGTAGCAGAAATGCAGAAGCAAGATGTGTAGCATCAGGAACTGATTGAAATATTTGCTCCGCTACGTACATTTTGGAGTTTCTAGGGGCAAAATGGTTCCCAAAGCGCAGAGCGATGATAGGATTCAGAGCAAATATTCAAAAGCATATCACAGAGAAGTTCGGGCAAAAGCCCGGCCACAACTGAAAAGTGACTTTCCAATGAAGCAAACCAACTTTCTCTAGAAAGAAAGCAGATGGTGGAAACTCCCTTCCCCACAGCCAGCTTGAATCTCTACCCAATGCATAGGGGAAACAGGCAGTGCCATAGCCAATGCATCTAATCCTCTTAGCACTGAAAGTAACGCATTTTCATTCAACAGCTGAGGCACTATATAGCATCTGTGGAATACCTTTAGAAACCCAGTATTTCAAATCTTTCCAGAAAAAATAATAGTGCCATTTCCTTGCTTCCAAAGCAACAAATATAACATGTATTTATTTGTAACATCCTGACATCAGCTTTCAGAGCAAAAACCAGACAAATACTTATAAGGAGGCGTCAAAGTTTAAGTAAGGGGTTTAAAACACACTAGTGTGATGGAGATCTCTCTGACAAGTTGCAGATGTTTATTTACTGATCATTTGCACCAGAAGTCTGCACTGAAAATTGTATTTGAGAGGAGTGAATTAGACACAGCAGGTGCATAACTGTCCCTTCAAATAGTCCTTCAATCAGTTTTTAGCATTACTGAGCACCAAAATAATTGACAAAAAAAGAGAGACATAGCATCCTCCTAACAGCTAAGTACCTTTTATGTAGACTTCTTTACCTGCACTCTCAAAAGGCAAAGTATTGATACCTCCTATGGAACTGCAATAATATACTTACCTATTCCTGACAGGAATGATGAAACAGCTTCAGCAATGCCGGTTCTGAAGATAACATTTACAAAATCATACCAGAGCTGTGGAAATATTAACCTGAAAGGACTTACCTGCATTTCAATTTGGATAACTCTCACTAGTTACATATCTTTTAAATGAGGTGATCGAACCTTATACGGAGTCTGACATTAACCTAAGTACCATTGTATATGAGAGCAATGTACTGTATTATAAAAGCAAATACTATTCACAGCTTAGAGATAACTCTCGCATTTGCTAATTAGTCATTTTAACAAACAGATGAATATGATCTTTCCCAGGGAACAGAACAAAAGCCAAGGAGAGAAGCTACTCACATTCCTTTGAGCCGTTGCCACATTTTTTCTGCGTGTCCTCCTATTTGATACTTTATAGAGGTGCTTTCCAGTTCCCGAGTTGTTTCCGTCGCTCGAGCCCCCATCGTTATTGTCCTACAGCGATACAGTTACAGTCAGGCTCACCAGCAAGTAAAAGCATTCTTTAGTCCACTACAAATGTCAGAAGATCCACGCACGTTAGACAGTAGCTGCTGTCATACCAAAACACATTAGAATTAAAACAGCTGAGGGACGATCCTGCCTGAATCGCTATTCACTTTGATAGACAAATCCACTCTTCCCCCCCCCCTCCACAAGCACAGAGCAAGTACACACAGCTCCTCTGACCTCACGAGTCTAATCCATACGGGTGAGCCAGCTACTATACTACTGACGGCTCAAGCTCCTTTCTCATGCACTTTTTCTGCTGTAGGAACAGGCACAGAAGCACAAAAGATTCCTTAAAATGGACTATAATTCATGCAGAATAAATGTGAACGGCTTTAACAATCCAGAAGGAAAGAAAGGCTGTTTTTTGCTCTGCAGGTTGGAGAAACAGGCTGCAACAGGAAAGCAGATGGTAGAAGCCAGTATCAGCCACATCACCCTACAAAAAGAGTGCATGTTCAAATGCCAGAGCTTTCCTCTCTTTAGTTGGTCCTGAATTGATTCTTAATGAATAAATATCTACCAGCCTCTCAATAAAAATATGACTGTACGAATGCTCAGTCGGTACTGAAGACATGTATAAATCCCTGCAGAAGAGAAATCAGAGCGCTCTACAGGTTGTTATTGAAGGAATACGCTGTAATGATGACTATTCACCTTCTCCTAGCAACTCCACACAGTAGGTAACTGTCAATTTAACCAGTGGAAAATGCAGCAGCTGCAAGACAGCCCGCTCAGCGAATCCTTCGGGACAGCATGCGTGTGTCAAAATCTGATGCTGAACTGTGGGTGTCTGCCAGCAAAAAACAATTAAGTGCATGCAAACAGCAAAAGGGTTGAGGACTAAACGGTACGCCAGCCGTGCAGCAGATTGCCAGCTCTGCTTTTCAAGTGCAACCCTCAGAACCTGGTTGTACAGTTGTACCCTCTCCTGGGTTTAGAGAGGGCAAAGGAGAGGATTCCCTTGCTGCTTGCTCAGCCACAGACGTGGGTTTGCAGAGCAGCTCCTGTACTCTGTAAATAGCACCTGTCTTGTTAGGTAAGTCAGTAACAATTTTGATTTCTGAAGCAGCAGCCAAATAACCAAATGTACCACAGGCTTATCTCAATGACCACGTTTGTTTCCATCAGAGTAAGAGCTATGCAAGAAGCCATGCAAGAGGGGTGTGCCAAGTAGGAGGAAGTATGACTGAACTTTGTCAGCTACTAGTGTCACGGCCAGCTGGGAAAAGGGGCTTTGGGTCCACAATGGAACAGTGAGGAAGGGCGTCCTCGGACGCTGACTGGAAGTAACCTAAGGGTAGGAGATGCGTATCTCATTATAGCTTTAACTAGACAGCTTTATCTGTGTTAAATTTTACAAAGATGTGAGATGATGAGAGGTTCCCATCTGATGCAATTGGCAGAAATGGATAATATCGTTAAGTACTCAGGATCTTACAGAAAAATAAAAAAGAGGCTCACTGCTTTGAAATAATCCTAACACTTCAGAATTTCCAAATAAATTTTCTTTCTCTAGGATATGTTTTAAGCACATTATAAACTTAAAATATACCCTATGAGAGTTATAAACCAGTTTGAGATGTGTCTTTTACACACTGATTTCAGGTGGATAATTAAATAGTATATTTCATTTACTTCTATGGATTTAACACATACACAATTTTAAACTGTTATTAATTCACAGATTTCACAGAATTATTTCTGACTCAGACATGTAAGAGTCAGTCCCATAAAATTCACTAGCAATATCTGAAAAACAGTTACTGGATGAGCGACTCCTCTTATAATTTTCAAACAGCATCATAAGACAACAGTGAAGAAATACAAACAGCTGTTTTTTCAAAAATTGCAAAGCATTTATTTGGTTAAAGGCAGCAGCAGTGTCTCTGAAACTTCACTGAGGAACCACTTAAAAACTTCCAAACTTTCCACTCCTGTTATGCATGGAGTCCAACTAAAGTTTGTAAGAAAGAGTATAAATATCCTTCCATGGAATAACTAATGAGAACCTCTCACACTAATCTGGGTTCTTCCCTGACTTTTATCTGCCAGACATCTAAAGCAACACAAAGAAATTAAGTATTTATAGAAATCACATAAACCTCCAGGGACACAGGGGAATTTTAAGGGCCTATTTTTTCTCATAAAGTATTCCCAGCTCTTGTTCTCCATTTCTACAATGAAAAAAATAGTGGCGTTTGTAAGCTGTTCTTTCTTCCTCACAAGGAAATAAGTAGTTGAAAATATACTGCTTTGATTTACTGGAGAAAAGCATTATGAGCAGGTATTATCCTTCAGGAAGGGAGAAAGGAAAAAATTGCCCAAATAATATCACTGCAAACAGAGACACACCTGCTAACTTCAACAGAACTAACTTCACCAGTAAATTGTAAAAATTTTAGTCCCTGCAGGACCACACCACTGGAACAAGAGAAATTGCTACAACAAAAGCACCTGACACGGCTTAAACAAAGGACAAACAAAGCAGCCTCCTCCCCAGAGATTTATCCTGAGGATCAATACAGCAAACACCAGCGATGACGCAGAAGGATGAAATTGTGTCTCTGAAAATGAAACAGCAGGAAACAGACAAAAACAGATAAAGTATTAGAAAAGTCAAGGAAGTAGCCAGAGCAAGGGTGGTCTTGTATGTCCCTAAGGAGAGAGACAAACCATTTAAAACAAACAAACAAACAACTTTTAGGTACACCGTTATCTTGGAAACGTGAACAAAGAAGTCCTCATGGAGACATAGGGAAACGAAGGACCTTGCCTCCCTTTAGCTTCTGTGAATAACCCTCAGAGAGGGAAGCAGCCAAGCCTGCACCTTTCCTCCTGCTCAGAGGAAGGCAGGCACAGAGGCTGAGAACCACAGAGCCAAAGCAGTGCCAACACCCCTCTGGCTGCAAGAGGTGACATGGGACAGAAAGGACAGGAGTGTGCCCATGGAACATAGGACAACCATGTATTACAGCCTGGACATAACAATGAGAGGATCAGGAGAGGAACTGGGGACGACCTGACTTGCTCAGAGATACACATCTGTGCTCCTGCAGTACAGACTGGCCTAGAGAAGATCCAGAACACTAAACACTGAGCACCTACTTTGGGAAGCCAAATCAACCAGAGAGCACCTGAAATGGTGAGTTATCTTAAATAGTTTTTCTCTTTCCTCTTCCTGTTCTTGTTCTGCTTTTCTGTTCTTTGTCTACCTAACCCGGTGTTTGTGCTACAGTCCAGCATGTTGTTGTTATAGTCCATCTTCCTCCTATAAAACCATAATCTTTTTTTGCCCTTTGCCCACAGGTTTTTTTTTTTAATTTCAGCTTAAAATTTCCATAGTAAAGTGAACACTAAAGGAAAGCCTCTATTAGTCAATATGGAGATATATTAAAACAGGAACAATTAACTTTTTCACCCTTAATTATGGTAAAATAAAACTGTTCCAGTGCCACTTAATCCTCAGATACGAAGCTACACTTTATGATAATGTATCCTAAGCTCCTTTTCTTTCATCTAAAAATACTTTACTTCAGTAGCAATATCAAGACAAAGAAATAAATTTAAAATACACCCAAGAGTACAGAAATGAGGCTGGCTTTTCAATATTGAGTACTGAGAGACCTTTAGAGTTATGCCAAAATCACACAGTTACAATGAAAACAACTTACCTTAAAATTGGGAAAGTCCTGCATCAAGACCAGTTAGAGATTAACTACAGAAATAGGAAAGGGATTGTGCAGGTTTTGATGAGGAGAATTAGAGCTTTATTTTAAATAAATCCTCTGCTCCTGAAGGGAAATTAAATATGCTGCTTTGTTTGAAGTTATCTTCAAAACATCTAACTCATGACAAATGGAGAATAAGGAAGTATCAAGAGGCCTGCAGGGTGACTCGTCAGACTAATACTCATCCCTCCAAAGCTGACAACGCAAACTTCCCTGTGATGGAACTGCAGGAGAGCCATGAACCAATTAAGAAATTGAAAACATAAGAAAACAAAACAGAACCAACAAACCCTCAAAACAATAAGATAAATTTATTGTAAGTAGTCACAGCAGGCATTAGATCCGTTTGCTGACTGTCCTGGCCCTGATCTAGCAAGCACTAATAGACATTTAATTTTGAGTTGGTAAAGCATTGCATTTATTTGCTGGGTAACGCAGAGTTCAACACTATTGTAAATAACAGAGGTAAATCATGGAAGAACTGCCTGCCAGTGGACTCGAGTGTTACAGGTACTTTGTGAACAGAACTTGAGGTAGGACAAAGATCCCATCACTCAAATGCTGCCCTTGCAGAAAAGGAATGGTTTGCCAGACAGTTCGCCACGTCTCCTTCTGCCCTCCCCATTGTCTATTACATTTGCATTTGTGAAGTGATGTGCAATCGCCTTCTTCACAAGCAGAGTTTCCAGCTTGCTTGCAATACCCACATATTTCACATTTGCGAAATAATTCACAAATGTGTGGATTATTAATCAACAAGAAGCACAGCAAAGGAAAAGGAATATTTGGTCTTATTAAAGTTCAGGGACTTTATTTAAATACATACATCTCCAGCAATCTGGCAATGGCAAAATATTGATGTTACAGTAATCTTGGATTTTTCAGATTCTCCATAGAATATATTAATAAAATTAGTAGTTACATAACTGAGGAATGGCAACTTTAAAGATTTACACATATGGTCTACACAGTGCATTGGCACTGACTCAATTAAGTAGGTAAAATAGTTGAGATAGATAGATAGATGTATTAACAGTGATTAGATGATCTAAATACGGAGACCCAACAAGGAGCATTTTCCCTTTATTTTTTTTTAGTATTTTCTCGTGCACCTGATTTATTGTATTTGAGCCTTCTTCATATGATCACTAAAGTATGTATATTCATTCATGTGTCCTGCAAGTACCCAGCTTTACGTATAGCAGGGAGAATAAAATATCCTCTATTTGTTTGCTATGTGCATGGTCTATCATATTGGTAGTGAACGTGGAGTCAGATTTATTGAAGCTTTTAGGCAATTAAAATAAAAACAAATACCCATGAAAGTTTGCAAACAAATTAGCTGATAAACCTCAGGGCACAAATAGACATATATTTGCAGGCCTACTTATGACATATTAAGACCTTGTCACATTTGATTGTTCAATATTGCCCCTTACTAGAGGTCACCAGCTCCAAAAGTCTGTCACGGCTGTGTGTGAGTGTTCACAGACCAGTTCAGCGCCAACCAAAGTTGGGTTGATTAAAGCAGATGTCTTAAATCCCCACTAATGTTGTCTAGGACCTCACTAAAGTCAATTGAATTTAGATGGCCAGGTGCCTTAGGTAGGCACATCTATTTTTAAGTTTACTTTCAATATGATCTTTTGCTCAATTTAGTGTAAGGAATCATTCATGTACTTCAGTGAACCAAGCAATCTGAAAAATTCTGGGAGATAGAAAGATGGCAAAAAATGAATAATTGCAGAGATATGGAATGCATGAGAGGCGTGCTACAGTTAATCCAAACAAAAAAGAAATAGAGAGGAAAACTTGCTACTGCATCATCAGTAGCAAGACAGAAGAAGATAAAAAGAGGACTGTTTTTTGAGTAGCTAGACTTGGAAAGAGGCCTTGGAAGCAGAGTTTGAAAAGTGTTGGAAAGAAAGACAGACAGCTGTTAATCAAGAAGAAAACAAATGTTCACCGGAAAGTGTCTTGCACATCAGTGAATGAAATGAAGCAGAAGAGTTGTTCAAGGCAGGGTAATAAAAGGATCATCTTGACCTGCTTCGTAAGATAGATGCTTAGTTGGCCGTTGCATGCTACATCTTTCTCCAGGTATGTGCAAATTGGTCAGCAGAAATTCATTGGTAATTTAAGCTGAAAGACAACTGTTTCACACACAGGAAACAAACTGAATGATGAGTGAAACAAAAATGGAGAGTACAGAATAGTTCTAAGTTTTCTTTAGCTTTACTTCCCATTAAAAGTGACTCTCAAATTTTCAGTACTTAATTGTAATACTTCAGAAACAAAGCGAGAAGCTGTGGTTGCCTTGTTCAAAACATGACTACAAAGAACCACTGAAAACTGGATTAAAGTTTCGGAAAACAGGAACTTTAGCAATTGCATGTAGCTTATACAGCATCATGGGACAATCGGCACAACCTAAGAAAATAGAGGTTACAGGTTTTTAAGGTTTGGTGGCTTTTAACTTCTTTATTTAGGATGAATTGGCAAACTGGTTTTGAAAACCATCGGCTGAAGTTGAAGAGGAATATTCATGAAACAAACACTAACTTTTAGGAACTCCTTAGGAAGCAGTTTGGCTACAAAACTAATACGCTGATTTTTGCAAAGAGAGGAAAGCATTCTAGAACTAGCAGCACTGTTGAAAAACGATGGATTGAAATTGCCACAGAGGATTGCAAGGATAACAGTGTACTTCATAACAACGAGATTGTTACTTTTCAATGTCAAAAAGGGCAAGACTGCCCCCACAATGTTGTAGAATATAAATGTTCCAGGTTAGTTGTGTTCCTTTTATCACAGGCCACTGCCTGTTTAATCACATTTCATACGTTGTCAGTCTCTTCTTTAGGAGTTCTTATGAAGTCATTACAATTTTGATAATCATGCACAGAAGAGGTAACAGTGAGGTAAAAGTCATTAGAACCACAAAAGCTGTGTCTGGCTGTGAAAAATGTAACTGCCAAGTTATTGGTATGAGCGTACAACTAGGGAAAGACAGAGAAAGAATACAAGGCAAAAGGAATTAGGAAATCTGGATTTGGCAAAGCATTTGAACTACACTGAACTACACCCACTGAACTACATCAGATGTAAAGAAAATAACTAGTCCATGGTGGCAAGATGTGTGTAGACAAAGACAACATGGAGTAAAGTTGTTTCAGATAATTATTGTCTAAAAGAGGTTATTTCAAGCACTCATTTTGAGCTACTCAACAGAGAAAACAAGAAAATCGTTCCCTTTTGCTATACGTTACTTACCAAGACCATGGCAACAAGAAAATGTTTCTTGATATTTATAAAAGACTGTAACAGAACAGATGCCAGCAGAGAAAAAAAAAAGTCTCTTCATCTCAAACTGAAGATGTAAATTAGGGAATCTACCCTTACCGTAGCTGTTTTTACTGTAAACCAGTTTTCCACTAGTAGTTGAGCCCAAACAGGTAGAGTCAATTCTTTACACCCCATATAGCAGTCCCTTCCAAACCTGAACTACAAATCTGAGTTTCAGGACAGAAGGGCAAAGGCGTTCCCTTCGAGACACAAGACCTTCTGCATCATAAACCCAAGCACCTCCTGTAAATTTGGGGCAGCTCTGGGTGATAGACAGTATTGCATGTGATACCTTGAAAGCAGATTATACATCAAACAGTGTTTTTAAAAGCATCAAGGTCTTCATTCATGTATGCTTTTGCTTTAAAGAAAAATAAGATGATCATCACCTCTTCAATCCAGGTTATAAAAATATTGAAGGAAAAATCCAGTTAGTAATGGCAGCATATCGCATCTATGAAACAGCCACTTGATCAAGAGAGGAAAGCAATAAAAATAACTAAACACGTAATCTGATTATTTTCATTTTTAAATGCCATAAATACACACTTACTTTCTTGCAGATATTACCTGGACCCACCTTGGCTCCTACTTTAGCGGGGGGTGGGGGAAGTAAAAGAAATCTGATTCTCTGGATTTTATTGAATGTGGAGACAGTCACAAGTATTGTGTTGCTGTTTAAATCTATAGATCATGCTCCAACAATCAGAAGAAAGTGCAAAATAAAGATGAGAAGTTTTTCAAACCTGTCTTCTCACACTCTGGGTGCCCATATCAATCCCATTGAAGATGAAAAATTGGAAAAATTCAGAAGGTGTGTACAGAAAGATAAACCGTGACTATCTAAACTGTTGCTAGAGGATCTGATGTTTGGGTTATCAGAAAATGGCTTTCCCTTCAAAAAATAACCAGTTAATACTGAATACTGTACTACCTTCATTCCTACTTCACATAGTCTGGGGAAAGCCTGACCTGGGTTGTCAGGGTTCACTTGGGACCTCTCCTACCAGTGAGAGAAGAAAGCCCCAATCCCACACCAAATCTCTTTCATCCTCAGAGAAAACATGAGAAAAAGGGCATTCAGTAGTGGCTGACTGGCAGGCAAAACAATAGGGAAAGCAGAGGATAAGAATCAACAAAACAAATAAATAATTAACAGGAAAATTTGTATTTCCACTTTACAACATCCCTGATAACTACTTTAATTTATATAAGTGTTAATGAGTTAATGGAACAGAACTAAAATTCTCCAGGAAAGTAATTCTGCACCTATTGTGCTACTAAATGTGGAACTTGACATCATGGAGCAATGGTGAAGACCAGAAATATAAATTATTTCCAAAAGGACTAGATAAGATACTAACCACAATCCAACAATGGCTGTTAAACAAAACAGTTCACATGAAACCTCCAGCTCAAGATGTGAACAAACTGTGGGATGTTACAAGGTAAAAAAGCGTATTAAAGAAGATCACTCTATGTACCTCTTCTTTGCTATATTCCTTTCCCAAGTATTTTTTTCCTGCCCATCGCTGGGAACAGAATACTAAGTGATAGAAAACTTTATTCAATATAAAAGTGCTTCTCATGACATAGAAAAATACTTTTGATTAAATTTAAAATTAATAAAAAGTATCTGTAGATGCAATAGCTTTCCTCCTGAATTTATATAAAGGCTCCCATAAAACCTTTGCAGAATGCCTTCTGCTCCAGTAAACAAGCTGATGGAGTCATTGGTACTGCATATGCATGATAGAAAAGTAAATATATGGAGAGTCCCTAAGAAAGAACCAAGAATATCTTCCACACATCCTTCAACCCAGCCTGGATAATTTGCTATATAGTACAAAAACCTACAGAAGACATGTAAGGAACCCAAGAAAAATCAGCAAACGCAAGCTTAATTTTCACAGCCTCTAAATTCAAAAAATTCAGTCTGTACAAAATTAATATTCTCCAAAAGTCAGTTTTAAAAAGAAGAAAATCGTATTGAATATTATTAAGTACATGATGTGACTGTGTTGGAGTATGCACAGTATTATCTGATTCAGAATTAGTCTATTTAGAACCTCTACACTTCTAACCTGAAATCTAAGCGCAGCTGAAATCAGAAGGGCCTTTTCTTAACATAGTCTGCAATTTAACCTTAAATCCAGCAAGATGGACTCCGGCTTTTGGCTTTTAAACATCTTAAAAGATGAGTGGAGTATTAAACTGAGGGTAAAAACTGGCAGCACACTTAAAAATTAGTTCAACAGCCTAGCATGCAAAAAGATTAACGACAAGAGCAAAACTCTGCTGACAGTCAGATGTTTAGTATCACTTAAATGTGTTTAATATCATTGGAACATGCAAGTTCAACCAAAGTGTAAAGGTAAAGTTTAGGTAAGTTTTAAAGTTGTGCTGGCAAAATATCTCTCTGTCAAATTTTTCATATCAACTCATGATTTGGTATAAATGTCTATGCATACATTTTCCAAACAAAAATTAGAAGAGAGAAATATGTGGATTCAAGTCTAAAAGCAATGAAAATGATGAGTTTTCCAATAAAACATTTGTTTATTTCTTAAATATTAGACTGCTTAGAATGAAAGGTTCTAAAAGCATGATTTAATTACCTACCTTATTAATTTGTTTATTGACCCTTGAGCAACTGAATGTAAAACGTATGTTTAAAGACTGACTGTTAGTGGACACCAGCAAAACTACTTGCGTTCACAGGTTGAAACCTGAGGCCAGGGGAGCAACTGAACCATTCTTAATGCCAAATGCATTACTGATGGAGGAGTACATTAGCAATAAGTTCACATCTTTTGTCAGATACACGACAAAAAGAGCTTTTTTTACCTTGAGAATAGCTATAGCTCCTCCACCACAGACATTTTTCATTAATTTTTTTTTTTTTTCACCTGACATTATTCTCAGACCACTGCTAGGACTGCTGGGTAGGGTGGGAACTGAAGATCACCATTACTCCATCTTATTCACTCTGTACAGTTACTAACACTGATGACTAAACTTTGATACGGCTGGTGAAGTTGCGCTAACGATAAAGACTTACAAAAAAGGAGTGTAAAGGAAGAGTAAGCCCTACACAGCTCATCAGAATCCTTTTTGGGGCTATCTTATTTTTCTTCTATTTGTTTGTCTATTTATCATTATAATGCTTCCTGCCTCTATTAATCTCCATCAACAAAATTTCTGACCATTTTTAGCATGTGTAAATAGTTGTAAACATTCTAGCAATAACAAAAAAATGCCTGGAGATTAATTCAGACAGAACTTATGTCGAGCTCTGGGAGATGGAGGAGTGAACTCACTCTACCGTGTTAAAAAATTTAAAAATATTTAATAGAACAGTGATGTGGTTTCCCTTGAAATAGAACACAAACTGAGCATAAACCAAGCATGAATTTATCAGCTTACAGAAGTGAAAAGAGCTGAAGAATTTCTGCTCGATCTGACACAGCTACCTTACCAAATCAGGGCTCTCCCTGCTCATTATTAAGTCAACAAGGTAATCATGCTGCTAAAAAAGGCAAATTTCAGAATATAAATAAGTAAATGCAAAATACAGGAAGTGTTTAGGAGCTCTCAGGTAAACTTTTCTGTCCAGTTTTAGGAACCAAGTTTTAATAGTTTGGGGATATAAGAGTGAGTCCAGAGGCAAACAACAATAAAAAATACCATGATAGCATGAGCATAGATAAATATATATAAAGAATAAAGTTAGCATAAAGAAAGGATACAATAATTAGTCTATAAAACAAAAGAGCTTGGTGGCGTATGATGCTTTTTTAATAATATATTGGATGCCAATACTAAAAAAAAAATCAGTGGTTGTCAATATATAGTTAGGGTAGCAGAAGAAGTAATCAGTTTCATTTGTAACAGACAAAGGTTAGGCTAGAAATTAAGAAACATTCTCTAATTATGATAGTTAAACACTAGAGCTGGATACCCAGGGTGATAATGGAATCTTTTTCACTGAAGCTTAAGAACAGGACAGCCAAAAATCTATCAGAAATACAGACAGTCCCTGCATCTTTTTTATTTCAGTTTCTTTAGTCTTGATTTTGCAAATAGGCATTTTAATTAGCTCGGGTTGAGATATTCAAATATATCCTGGGAAAAAGAAGATAGCAGCGGGTCCCGTGGAGAAGCAATGGGATAGCACATAAGCACAAGAACACAGCTACTCGCAGCAGAATTCTCATGGCTGGTAAAATCTAATTTTCATTTCCATTAATAAAGTACAGTCATTTTCTTATAATGAGAGAAAGTGTTCTTAAAAATATCCATGCTATCAATATTCTAGAAGCACTTTAACAACAAATAGCAGTTTGTACTTCACTCAAAATGAAAATATTTCTGACTCTCCAGAAAGTATCCCTGGAAAGCAATGAGTATATGTGCACGATCTATGATCTAAAAGGTGCTTTGTTTTACCCAGTCAGGTGCATTGCTGAACACTGATTAGCACACTAGTTTGACCAATTCCACATCACTTTCAAAAGCAATGGTATTGTTGAAGTATATCTTTACGAAAACACTTTTTATTTCATTTTACAGATTAGAGTAATAGATAATACTAAGAAAGAATCATACTTATTTCTAAATTGTTCCAGTGTTTAATTATTCGCTTTACTAATAAACTTGTTCCTCATTTTTAACTGTTTTAGCTCCAACTCTAAATAATAGGATTTTTTTCCATTTTCATCTCTTGCCTTATAATCCCTCTCTGCAGTACATTGCTTCTTCTTGTCCATACCTACAGATTATACTCCAATCACCATATAATCTTGTTGATGAAGTAAAAAAATCAGAGTTCTTAAATCTCCAACAAAAAGGTACATTTGTCACTCTTTCACAAGATCAAAATGATTTTCAGTGTTTGTTAAAATAACTTCATTGTGAAATCAGCCCGACTGTCCCAGCTGAGCTCTCAAACTGTTCTATTTTCTGTGCTGCCACAGCTGTTTTCTGTGAAGTAACTTAATTTGTCACCAGAAAGATTAAGCTCATGCAATTTTTTTAATAACTAGTGCTTAGCAAAAGTATCATATGTTTGATAGCTTCCAACACTGATGGGTTCATCAATCAGATTATTTATATGACTTTTAATAAAAGATAAGTAAAAGATAGAAAATAAACCCTTTCTTATTTCAGGCTACAAAATAGCCTGGGTGAACGTGTAAGGAAAAAAACCAGTAAAACAGCATAAAGGACTAGTGATTTACTGTCAGTTCAGAACTATTTTAAGCATCTTTACGCTGTTAACCACTTTTCAGGCCAGCATTTGAGGCCTAAATGATGACCGTTAGGACAGATATCTGACTATCATTGCAGAAAAGGAGAAGCTAGAAATGGAATTAAAACCTAACATTTTGTTTTTCCTCTGATAAAAAAATGACAGTATATCCTCTAAAAATTTCCAAATTATAAGTTCAGGGAATATTTCAAGTCAAACACATAATTAACAATATAGATAGAAAAAGAGGTGCAGTGTTTCTATTCTAATATAACAGCCAGCTTTATCAAACATCACATGGCGATGTGGGGTTTTCTGTTGTTGGTTTTTGCTACTTTGTTTTAAAGACGATTGTACATTAGGATATGAAAAGCATTCATCATATTGTGATGGAAAACGACTGGAATAAAATACGATGTTCATGAAGTCATATTTTAACAACATGAACATAGACATGAAAAAATCTTTGCAGTTCGCATGTAACATTTTGAGTCTGGTAAAGATCTTAAATAATACAGGTTTTTATTTCAGGCTATAAAATTTTTCACTAAATGCAGCCCATTTAAGGATTAGTGGGATTTCCTCATGACTATATACCTTCCTGAAAAATTTGAAGGAAAGCCATCATTTGACAAAAAAAACCCCAAACACACAAACCTAGTTTAAAACTTTTCTAGTACCCAAATGTAATTTAATATACTTTGATTGTTTATAAAAATGGTCCGAGCAATTGATAACATTTAAATTATCTCAGTGAACTTAATGACACTGGCTTGTATTTATACATGCAAAAAGCAGTTAATTTACCTTTCATATAGAGAAAAACTTTGGTGAGTCCATACTGATTTTAATGAATGTGTAAACTAAGGTGTTTTTTCACTTCAGAAAGTGGTAATATAACATGGATGGTTCCACTATTTTCATAAGGCCTGATTCAGCTCTTACTGAGGCCTAGGGAACTTTTTTTTGCGAGGCTGTTGGGCATATCAGCAGTGAAACAAAAAGCGATTGATACAAAAACTGCAAAATAGGGGCCGCAGAATGATACAATCCTTTGCACTGGGTGGTCCTTTACAAATGGGTCTTAGGGTGGTAAAAGCATTATGAAGGATCTGGCCTCTGTGTCACGGAGCAGGAATTTTACACAACAGGAAATATCGCCTGTCATCTTATCTTTCAGCAAAGGTATTAAAGTTTGGCAGATAAAACAGAAAGAATGCACTCCAGTCATTAATCTTAAACTTTTAATATCACATGATTTGAGCTGTAACTCTGAAATTCTTGCTAACATTTATACTAAACAGTCACAGCTCAAGTTTAAACTGAAGCACCTGCCAGAATGTTACTGAGACCACTAAAATGCTGGATATAGCCCGAATAATATCTTTCCTTTCCTTCATTAAAACAGACCAGTTTCTGGAATATGAGGGCAATAAAGACCTTTGATTCCATTATTGCATGCCAATATCCTGTCTGCAAAACCAGCCAATGTTACATATCTAGAGAACAAATATGAAATTAGGTATTAGGTAAGCATAAAAGGAGCCTTCTCCAGCATCTTCCCAAACTAGGGACTTTTTGAGCCAGAGGTTACATTTGATACCATGTCCCATGGCCCATGCCAGATTTATTCCATGTGAATTTGCCTAAAACCTTCTTCAGATCCCTTATTCATTCTTCTCCACAACATCCTGGTGAAATTCATTCTACACTTCAATAACCCATTACAGCAAATACATTGTCATTTGTATGTTTTGAGTGTAATGCATGCTGATTGCATATGATCTCCCTAAATTCTTGCGTTAGAGGAACATTAGATAATTATTTCCTGTTCACATTGTCCACACCATTCAGTTTCATACTATTCACATGTAAATTTTCATGTAAAACTCACAAGTTTTATTCTCAGTTCTCCTCCTAAGAATTACAAACTTTTCATGTGTCTTTTCATAGTTGCTGAGCCCTGAGATGGCATTTTGAGATAAGTATCAAAATGATATTGAAACCACTTTCTTGAGTGATAAAAATACTACAGAGGCCATTACTGTGTATGCAAAGTTCACAATTGGGTTTTTTTCCCTCACTATGTTAATGATTCTTCATTTATTCACAAATCGTCTAACATTTAAATTGTCTAGTATTTGTCAGAAATCAATAACATTGTTTTCTTTGCTCATTTTTAGCAAGAAAAAAAAAGCTACCAATTACTTCTAGCACGCTGTTCTAATTCAGCCTTTTCAGCATTCCATCATGTGAATTTTGTTTCATTTTGCATTCCAACAAACCTTCACAGAACACGAATGACATATGGTATCTGGTCCTCGAATTAGGAAAACCTTGATTGGTCCCTGTACCCTATCTCAAACTGATATCATCTGATTATTGCAGTATTAGAATTTAGCTCTATTACTGAATTATCATCAGTTGTTACAGAGTTTAAACCCTGAATCATTGATGGATTATTCGTAGAATTTGGAAATGGTGCTTTTCTATAGTTATACAACTAAGTTTTTAATGAAAGACTGTACTTCATAGAGAAACATAAATTTACTTTGCAAAAACACTAGATATATTAAAAAAAAGTTTGAATTGTGTTCTCTGAAAATAGAAGTGTAATAGTGAATGTAACTGAAACTAAACAATGTGGTTTTATGAAAAAATGATGACTTGGGAGATTTTTACAGGAGGAAACCTAAACCTCTCAAATTCGAAACTTTTCTTTTTCTGTCAGTGGTATCGGTATTTTCAAATTACACAGTTCAGGAGTGAGACTGTTACTGGGATAACTGCAAGCAGCTTTCCAGTCCTCATGACATTTCAAAAGATAGGTACCCAAAGTGGCTCTGTTCAGTGACACAGTACCTAAGGAACAATGCTGTCCAGCACATCCCAGCTGGGTAAAGTATTATTCCTTTTCCCTTTCAACAGACAAGAAAAGCTGTTCTCCACAAACCCACTTACTATAGAAGAGCTCACAGTTACTGGTAAGAAGGTATACACTGCCACCTAATTCTCAGGAAAAACAGACCACTCCTGGGGTCAAAATTTAGCTGCAGCAGAGAGTGAAATAAAACAGGAAAAGAAGCATTCCCTGTGCAGATCGTAGAATAGTTGGGGTTGGAAAGGACCTTTAGAGGTCATCTAGTCCAAACCCCCTGCAATGAGTGCAACTAGATCAGGTTGCTCAGAGCTCCATCCAGCCTGACCTTGAATGTTTCCAGGGATGGGGCATCTACCACCTCTCTGGACAACCTGTGCCAGTGTTTCACCACCATCACAGTAAAACACTTCTTCCTTTTATCTACTCTAATTCTACCCTCTTTTAGATTAAAACCATTACCATTTGTCCTATCACAACAGGCCCTGCTAAAAAGTTTGTTCCCGTCTTTCCTGTAGGCCCCCTTTAAGCACTGAAATGCTGCTGCAATGTTACTGCAGGGCCTTCTCTTCTCTAGGCAGAACAGCCCCAACTCTCTCAGCCTGTCCTCACGGGAGAGGTGCTCCAGCCCTCTGATCATTTTTGTGGCCCTCCTCTGGACCCACTCCAACAGGTCCATGTCTTTCCTGTGCTGAGTTGTCACAAGGGCAGAGTAGAAGGGCAGAATCACCTCCCTTGATCTCCTGGCCACACTTCTTCTGATGCAGCACAGGATATGGCTGGAATTCTGGCCTGCGAGCACACATTGTCGGCTCAGGTCCACCTTGTCATCCCCTAGTACCCCACGTCCTTCTCTGTAGGGCTACCCTCAATCCCTCCATCCCCCAGCCTGTATAGATAACCAGGGGTTGCCCCAACCCAGGACCCTGCACCTGGCTTGGTTGAACCGTTGAGTTTCACATGGGCCCACTTCCCAAGCTTGTCCAGGTTCCTCTAGATAGCATCCTGTACCTCAGGCGTGTCAGCCACACCACTCAGCTTGGTGTCGTCTGCAAACTTGCTGAGGGTGCACTCGATCTTACTGTCTATGTCATTGATGAAGATATTAAACAGTACTGGTCACAGTAGGACACCACTTGTCACCAGTCTCCATCTGGACATTGAGCCATTGACCACTATGCTCTGGATGCGACCGTCCAACCAGTTGCTCATCCACCAAACAGTCCACCCACCAAATACATCTCTCTCCAATTTAGAGAGAAGGATGTTGGGGGAGACTGTGTCAAGGGCCTCACAGAAGTCCAGATAGACAACATCCATAGCTCTTCCCTTGTCCACTGATGTAGTCACTCCATCATAGAAGGCCACTAGGTTGGTCAGGCAGGACCTGCCCTTGGTGAATCCATGCTGGTTGTCTCAGATAACCTTCCTGTCCTCCATGTGCCTTAGCATAGCTTCTAGGAGGATCTGTTCCATGATCTTTCCAGGCACAAAGGTGAGGCTGACAGGTCAGTAGTTCCCAGGGTCCTCCTTTCTACCTTTTTTAAAAATGGTGCAATGTTTGCCTTTTTCCAGTCACCGGGGACTTCACCTGACTGCTATGACTTTTCCAATATCATGGGGAGTGGCTTGGCAATTACATCAGCCAGTTCCCTCAGGACTCTGGGATGCATCTCGTCAGGTCAAATGTCCAACAGCAGAGAATTTCCACTTTAGGTAACTAAGCAGTGCCAAAATCTTGCTCAACTGTTGTGCAAACGGTGGGGTCAGAGTAAAATGTCTTCACTGTGAACTTAACCATGCTATGGCATCTTTGCAAATCAGTTAAAACTTGACTGAATTATTTGACTAATGAGTTCTGAAGAGGAAAGAGCTTTTGGGGCTACAGACGCTGATTGTTCAAGAGTGTTGCTAAAATTAGCAAAGGTTTACACAGTCCTTATGTATCACATGAACTTTTTTTTTTTAATTTAACTTCCCCTTTCTTTTGAAAGACTTAATAAAGAAGACTAGAGAAGTTAAAGGGTAGTGGATAACACAATTTCTAATACAGTTTTAAGATATATACTCACCTTGTATAAAAAAGCAGCTATTTTGAACCAAAAAAAAGCAGCTAGAAGTTTTACAAGAACTTTATACCTGTCTTTCTGAATTTCATAACTAACTTGTGCTGGTGTAGGAAATTGTATTAAACTATGAGGAAAACAGAAGAAAAACAGACAAACAAGCAGAAACATAACTTGTCCAAGTGCTATGATGAGTATACAAGACAAAATGTAGGTGCACCAATATAGAATCATAGAATAGAATCATAGAATCGCTGAGGTTGGAAGGGATCTTTAAGATCATCAAGTCCAACCTTTAACCTACCCTGACAAAAGCCACTTCTAAACCATGTCCCTAAGTGCCCCTTCTACCCTTTTTTTAAACACCTCCAGGGATGGTGAATCCACCACCTCCCTGGGCAGCCTATTCCAATGTTTAATAACCCTTTCAGTGAAAAAAATGTTTCCTAATATCCAATCTAAACCTCCCCTGACATAACTTGAACCCGTTTCCTCTCGTCCTATCACTTGTCACCAGGGAGAAGAGGTCAGCCCCCATCTCTCTACACTATTCCTGATACAGGCTAGGATGCTGTTGGCCTTCTTGGCCACCTGGGCACACTGCTGGCTCATATTCAGCCGGCTGTCAACCAACACCCCCAGGTCCTTTTCTGCCGAGCAGCTTTCGAGCCACTCTGCCCCAATCCTGTAGCGCTGCATGGGGTTGTTGTGACCCAACTGCAGGACCCGGCACTTGGCCTTGTTGAACCTCATACCGTTGACCTCAGCCCATCGGTCCAGCCTGTCCAGATCCCTCTGCAGAGCCAACCTACCCTCAAGCAGATTAACACGCCCGCCCAGTGTAGTGTCATCTGCGAACTTACTGAGGGTGCATTCGATCCCTTCATCCAGATCATTGATAAAGATATTAAAGAGAACCGGCCCCAGCACCGAGCCCTGGGGGACACCACTTGTGACCAGACAGCAACTGGATTTAACTCCATTTACCACCACTCTCTGGGCACAGCTGTCCAGACAGTTTTTTACCCAGCGAGGAGTACACCGAGTTCAGGCCATGAGCAGCCAGTTTCTCCAGGAGAATGCTGTGGGAAACAGTGTCAAAAGCTTTGCAAAAATCCAAGTAGATAACATCCACAGCTTTTCCCTCATCCACTAAGTGGGTCACCTTATCATAGAAGGATATTAGGTTTGATAGACGTGACCTGCCCTTCACAAACCCATGCTGACTGGGCCTGATCACCCTGTTCTCCTGCATGTGCCGTGTAATTGCACTGAGGAGGATCTGTTCCATGACCTTCCCAGGCACCGAGGTCAGACTGACTGGCCTGTAGTTCCCCGGATCCTCCTTCCGGCCCTTCTTGTGGATGGGTGTCACATTTGCCAACCTCCAGTCAGCTGGGACCTCCCCGGTTGTCCAGGACTGCTCATAAATGATGCAAAGTGGCCTGGCGAGCACTTCTGCCAGCTCTTTCAATACCCTTGGGTGGATCCCACCCGGCCCCATAGATTTGTGCACCTCCAGGTGCTGAAGCAGGTCCCTCACCATTTCCCTTTGGATTACAGGGGCTTCATTCTGCTCCCCATCCCTGTCTTCTAGCTCAGGGGGCTGGGTACTCAGGGAACAACTGGTCCTACTGCTGAAGACTGAGGCAAAGACTGCATTAAGTACCTCAGCCTTTTCCTCATCCTTGGTCACTATGTTACCGGCCCCATCTACTAGAGGACAGAGATAATCCTTAGTCCTCTTTTTATTGCTAATATATTTATAGAAACTTTTTTTGTTGTCCTTGACAACAGAAGCCAGGTTTAGTTCTAGCTGGGCTTTGGCACTCCTGATTTTTTTCCCTACATAGCTTCACTACCTCTTTGTAGTCCTCTTGAGTGGCCTGCCCTTCCTTCCAAAGGCCATAAATCCTCTTTTTTTCCCTAAGTTGCAACACTAGCTCCCTGTTTAGCCAGGCCGGTCTTTTTCCCCCGACGGCTTGTCTTCCAGCACATGGGGACAACCTGCTCCGGCACCTTTAAGACTTGAAAAACATCCAGGCTTCCTGGGCTCCTTTGCCCTGGAGGACTGCCTCCCAGGGGACTTTGTCAACCAGGCTCCTGAAAAGCCCAAAGTCCGCCCTCCGGAAGTCCAAGGTAGCAGTTCTGCTGAACCCCCTCCTTGCTTCTCCCAGAATCAAAAACTCTATCATTTCATGGTCACTGTTCCCCAGACAGCCTCCAACCTTCACATCCCCCACAAGACCTTCCCTGTTTACAAACAACAGATCCAGCAGGGCACCTTCCCTAGTTGGCTCTCTCACCAGCTGTGTCAGGAAGTTATCCCCAGCACATTCCAGGAACCTTCTAGACTGTTCCCTCCCTCCTGTACTGTATTCCCAGCAGATGTCCGGCAAATTGAAGTCCCCCACGAGGACAAGAGCTCGCGATCTTGAGACTTCTCCCAGCCATTTATAGAATATTTCATCTGCCTCCTCATCCTGGTTGGGCAGTCTATAACAGACTCCTACTACGATATCTGCCTTGTTAGCCCTGCCCCTGATTCTTACCCATAAACACTCAACCCCAGTAACACCATCATTTAGTTCAAAGCATTCATAACGCTCCCTGACATACAGGGCCACAGCCCCGCCTCTCCTTGCTTGCCTATCCTTGCTGAAGAGCCTATAGGCATCCATGGCAGCACTATAGCTATGTGAGTCATCCCACCACGTTTCTGTGATGGCGACTACATCATAATTATCCTGCTGTACAATGGCTTCCAGCTCCTCCTGTTTGTTGCCCATGCTACGTGCATTAGTGTATAAGCACTTCAGCTGGGCTATTGGTCCTTTCTCCTTTTTACTGGAGGGAGCCGAAATTCTGCCACCCCCAGACTTATTCCTAAGGAGCCCGGTTACGCCCCCTGTCTTTTCCAAGTCTAGTGCCAGGATGCTGCTTTCAGGCTTTTTGCTAGCAAGCTTGGATCTATCCCCATCCCCCTTCAAATCTAGTTTAAAGCTCTGTCAATGAGCCCCGCCAACTCTTGCCCTAAAACCCTTTTACCCCTTTGAGACAGGCTTTTGCCATCTGTTGCCAGCAGGCCTGGTGTCCTGAAAAGCAGCCCATGATCAAAGAACCCGAAGTCCTGACGATGACACCAGTCTCTGAGCCAGGCATTGGTCAGCTGGCATTTCCTGTTAATCTCCTCATCAATCTTCGCAACTGTTGGGATAGAAGGAAACACTACTTGTGCTCCTGATCCCCTAACCATCCGTCCCAGGGCCCTGAAGTTTTTCTTCACTGCCCTCAGGCTTCTTCCTGAAATTTCATCATTGCCTAACTGAAACATCAATAAAGGGTAGTAGTCAGTAGGCCTAACTAGGGTAGGGAGTTTCCTCTGGACATCCTTAACTTTGGCCCCAGGGAGACAGCAGACTTCCCTACAGATTGGGTCTGGTCTACATATGGGACCTTCCACTCCCTTCAGAATTGAGTCCCCTACTACAAGGACCCGTCTTTCTTTCATAACTGAGGATGTTGTTATACGAGGCATAATCCGTCTTGGCTTCGGTGACAACTCCAAGTTCAGCAAGCTGTTGTCCTTGTCATCCTCCGGTTCCCTTTGCAGAACACGCTAGAAAGATTTCATTTTACACTTGTCTTTAGTCAAACCAACATTGTTTCTGCTCTTCTAAGAGAGTGAAAAAGTATTCATGTACTGCTTCTGAGATCAGAGATTAATGACATTAGGAAACCTAATAAACATTTTGTAGCATTAGCAACCTACTGCTTGATATTTTTCGCACCAGAAAGTAACATTATGTCTGAAGTTCTTAAAAAAATTATAGGTCAGATCACATAAAGACCCTTGTATAAGACAAAGTCCAGAAAAAGAAGAATACAACAGTAAGATAAAGGTTACTTTAGTACCTCCCTATTTCAGCATTATGCGTCAGTGAATCCTCAAGTTTTAATATCCCACAGAAATAACAGAGACTAAAACTACATAGATGCAACCTAGCCAACCTTTTTCTTTTGCAGGAATGGCAAACCTATTCCCCCTGCCTTCTCCGATTGGCCTCAGACAAGAAATTCTCATGGTATTAAGATAGTTACTAGCATTGGTGAAAGAGAGGTGCACACATAGGTGAAGATACAATTTGGAAAAGGAAAACAGAAGGGATGGTAAAGAAGATCCCCAAGTATCTTCTTTGGAATTCACTAAAAAAGAATAGAAAATAGCATTTTATTTTTCCCTGGAAAGGCTGGTCCTGAGGCTTCCCAAATACCTGTGCTTCCTCACAGACACTGTGGGAATGAAGCATTACTCACTGAAGAGGGAGAAAGGGAAGGGAACGCTTAACCAACTTGGACATAAGCAAGTCCAAGGGACCAGATAGGAGGCATCCAAAGGTGCTGAAGGAGCCAGACAAGGTCTTTGTGAGGCTGCTCTCTATCATCTATGAAAGATCAAGGGAACTGGGGAGCCTGGAGAAGAGAAGGCTCGGGGGAGACCTCATTACTCTCTAGAGCCACCTAGTCAAAGGATACAGAGGAGATGGAGCTACACTCCTCTCAGAGGTGCACATTTATAGGACAAATGACAACAGACAAGTAGTAACATGAGAAATTACGGTATTTGAGGGGAAAATTACCATGACGGATTCCAATATTTTGAAAAGAATCTTCACCACGCAGGCAGTAAAGTACTGGAAGAGGTTGCCCGGAGGGGCTGTGGAATTGCTGTCCTTGGGGATGTTCAAGGCTCAGCTGGACAAGTCCCCAGGTAGCTTGATCATGTGTGACTACATGACCTCCAGAGGTCCCTTCCGACTAAAACTGGGGCTCTCTGATTCTAACATACAGCAAAGTACTGCCAAAATGGATAAAGATGTATTAGCCAAGCTTCACTTTGCACTGCAGTAAGCTGGGACTTTTCATTTCCAATTAATTGAAAGTTCTTTTAAAGAAGTACTTGAAATCTGCACACTTCACGTTGTCTCCAATAGAAGGACATAGACAATATAATTTACCTGCAGAATTTATTGCTGCAGGATGCAATTGATTTAATTATGTTATTAAGATTTTTAGCAGATTAAGTATAAATAATGACAACTACTATTAATGTAACATAGTATACAAATGAAAAGGCTAGCAATTTTCAGGCTTTAGTCAGATCATAAGCACATCACCAGACGGAACAAAACCAAAATTATCCTGTTACAATAATACAAAATCTTGGCCAAGTATACCTAATATGCAATAGTACCAGAGACAGAATACTGAATTATTAAACTATTTTCTTACATGCTATATACTGTTTTCACTATTAAGTATTTGAAGAACTACTTTGTGTATTTGATTTTTGAGGATAAGTAACAGACGATATTGCTCATCAATAATTATTTCTCTGCGTTTCCTTTACTCATTCCTCCAAAATATTGAGAAAATTACGACAGTATGCAAAAGACAGTTAAATAATGAATTTTTAATAATTAAAAATTATTGTTGAAACATATGCACATATGTTTTTCTATGCAAAGGTACCAAAAAATTGATTTAAAATTTAATATTCAATAACCCAAAGCATAATGGCTCATTTAGCCCAAACAAAGGCTAAAAAAATTAAAAGGCTGAAGTCTGGACAAATTATCTGCTTTGTTTTAAAAACACATTTTAAATGAATAGACCTTAGCAAATTTAATCTGCTATAGCTGACATCATTCCTGGGCATCCATTCAAATTCCAAATTTAATTTCAGTGAAGCTTTAGTAAAAGTAATGCCTTCTGCAGATTCAGACCCATCTGACTGACATTATCTACTGATGACAATAAAAAGTAACTTAACCAAATATGGTGTCTATAAACAGTTCTTAAAATTAAGTATAGATGAAATATATGTTAAACTGGCTTGGAACAACATTCTATTGGATTTTGGTTACTATTAGCAGGGTCTATGCCCTTCCAAGTAAGTATCAGCACGTACTTTAGAGTTCTTTTGAATTAATGTTTTCTTTTAGATAGACACATGCTTTGTGTCACAAGCTGATGACTTTTGATATATTGTTATGGTGAAACGTACTTACTACTGAAGACAGACGTATGGCATGGTGAGCAAAGTACAGAACAGAGATAAGGAAAATCCAAGTTGGAGAAAACCTCTACCATGGGCCTACCTCCATGATATTTAGCACAATTTCAAATTTGTGACAAAGGTAAAAGGAAGATTAAATGTAATTTTATTTCTTTTACTTTTTATGGTAGATATCGAAGTGTAGTTAGCTCATCCCTGTTATTGACTTTGCAAAATTGGCAGAAAATTGCATGAGTTGAAGCTTTCTTGGGAAATTTTTAGATTCCAACTTTGCTCAGAAAAATTATCTGAAAGTACACTTGGCAGAGCCTTCTATAATCTCACAAAAGACCACATTGGAATTTGCTGGGGATTGAAAGAGCTCCAAGCACTTATATTTGCATATGCAAAACACATTACTTGCATGAGAAAAAATGCATTTGTTCATACAGACATTTAGCCAAATCAATTAAATACTAACTTACATAACAGCTCATTAATTCTCATTAATGTGAATTTGTAGAGTTGCTAGGTTTTCTGTTTGTAAGTATCTGAGAGAGTAAATACTTTTCAGTTGCAATGAAACATACACATACTCTATTCTACTTATTTTTTTTAACTTACAGCATTTAAAAACAAGCCCATAAAGGTGCCAAACACATAATATTAAAATCATTCTCCATTCCATTCTCAGTTCCTCAACTCCTTCGTTCACAGAAACAAGTGTTAAAGAAATGAGTACACTACAAAGTAAAACTTAGATAAAGATAAAATCCATACCCAGGAGCCTTTTTGCAAATGCTTTCCTACCCCTTAGACTAGAAGGCTAGAGAACATGCAAAAAAAAAAGACTTTGCTAACTCACTCAGAACATCAGGTTATTCAACATGTCCACGGCCTTTGTGCTTATCTCTGAAAAAAAAAAAAAAAAAAAAAAAGTGCTCATCAGTGAAAAATCTACTTATGTATGTTTCCTTAGTTTTACATTCCTAACCAATAAACATTTTCAAATTAAATTTCTGTTTGTAAGAATACCACAGTCAACTATACATTACAAAAAGTTATTTTAAAAAAAATCTGAAAGAGACAATAATAGATACATTCCTCTTGTGCACTATGACCAGTTCTTACTTGTTTTAATGGAATAAATGTCATCTCTCAACACTGCTCCACACAGTTACTAGCAGATAAAATGAATTCTACCCACACTGCAACTACTTCCTAAACAAGCTGGAGCATCTATTTTGATCAATTTTTTATTCCCCATTACCTTTCTTCAGTCTTCATCTGTCACTTCCTAATAAAGAAAAGGGCACAGATTTTCTTCAGCTGTGACCTCTGCCAATGGCAGTAATAATATGGGTGAGGTTTTTGTTTGTCTGGTTTTTTGTGGGTTTTTTTTTTTTTTCAGGGAGGGAGAGGGAGTGTGTTGGGGTTTTTTTTTAAAGAAGGAGGAGGAGAAGAAAAAGAAGATAAAACATGCATAGTTTTAGATTTCCTTAGGAAATCATGAAAGTTAGGAAGCTCCTCATGATAGTTGAGATTGAGTTTCAAAAGCAAGCCTGATCTGCTTGGTCAGAACTATTTTAATTGGGTTATAGTCTCTGCTGAAGGCAAATAAAGCTCAGAAAGTCTTCTTCCAAATTATTTTTTCAGACAACAAAGCCCAACCACATCAGACATGAAACAACTGATTTCCTTTAAAAAAGTTGTAGATTTAGAGTTGTAATGATTTTTTAAAAGACGATAGTACCCGCCTTTTAAAAGTTTGCCAAATAGAGATTTCTTGGCAGCTGGAGGCAGGCGGAGGAGCGTTTTCTTACATAAGGAAAGGCAGGGGCAGTGCCAAGGGGACACAATGGTAAGCCATAAATGGAGAAGTTAACCAAGGCCATGACAGATAACTTCACACCCCCGTACAGATTTCCCCATCTGTAATTTACTGCCTGTTTGTGCATCTGTAAGACACATTTCAGGACATGAAGTTAGTTTAAGTACATCCTTTTAAACCCTTTTGTAACACTTTTTCATATCAATTCTCATAGGTGAAAGTTTATTATTCTAATCTGAATCTTTATGAATGTGAAATACTTGGTATCCCATAGTTTATATAAAGCTCAGGCAAATGAAAGAGATTATAGCATGTGATAAAAAGGCTGTATATCTGGCACAAAATAATACAGAAGAGAAGAAACGATGGCCAGCTTTCACAATATAGCCCTATACAGTAAAATAACACCAGGCATCAAAGCAGGCTGCACAGACAAATTACGCTCGGTACTGGTGTAAATTTCAAACAAATGTGGCCTTTTATAACTAACAAATATTTTGTCCCGTGGAATCATTTTAGTCCAGAATTTTTGATTCTTCCTATTCTCCACATAGTTTTAATAGCAAGTATCTGGTGGATTAAACAGAATATTTTTGCTAGAATTTTAAAAATAAAGAGTATCTCAAGTTTCTCATAATCTCTCTGTATTTTCCAAAGCAGCTCTTTGTTTCATTTTGTGTTCAAGGTTTCAGCCATTTGGATAAAGGCAGCAGCTTAGAAAGATCTTTTGTAATACACCAAAAACAATAGGGAAATAACTCTGTAAGGTTTATGTTCAACGTTTTTGCTGCAAATTCAGTGTAAGTAAAAATAAACATAATCCAAAATCAGTGTAAACCCATGGCATCCCAAAGGATGCTGCAAAATATTTACAGACATGCTGGAAAGCTCAAATTGAAAAGAAACAAAGGAAAAATAAACTGACAATGGCAAAGAAAACAAACAACAGGAGACAAAACCAAAACACTCATCACTCTGATCACACGAACACAGAGGAAATTTTTTTACCCGTAATCTGTTCACTGTCAGGCAGTTCATAAATGTCTTCAAAATCCCAGAAATAACATGGAGTTAAGTCTAAAAAGAATTCCCGGATGAAGAATTTATGCTCTCTAAATAAAGTTTCTAATCAGACTTGGCATTTTTTTAAGAGCAAGAACAGCATCAAGAATAATAATGAATTTACAAGACTGCCACTTTAAAGAAATTAAATCTTTGCATTTTACCCTCCTATTCCTTTCATTTTTGTCCTTCTCATATATGTACATTTAGGACTTAATTATACAGAAAACGCATTTATTTGGTCCCAAGCCAAGAATCCATTTGCTGAACAGAAAGTGTAAACAGGAGAATAAATTTGAAAAACAATATTTTGGATTTTTAATTGACTGATAAACAAAACATCTTGGAAATTTGCATAAATTACACACTGAATTTTAGAAAAGCAAATAAGAAAAACTGTAAGTGTGGTCCTACTTCAAAGTATTTAAGACAAAGCAGAATTTTAAATATATTAGTATCCATTTGAAGACGCTTACACAGACAAATGTCTGCGTACAGTTTGAACTGCAGACCCGCTAACCCAGCACGGCAGCTTTGCCTACAGTGGATGTTTCAGGGTAGTGAACGAAGCGAGCTGTGAGCAGGCTGCTGCAGGTACTAATAGCCAGTAGCTACCACGGACATACCATGCATGGATGGTGCACAGTGACAGGTAAGCGGGCTTGCACACGACGTGCTGAAGGCATCCAGTACTTCTGCTAGTTTTTCTGATGCTATGAAGTATCTTTATGCTCTGCCTCAACCTACAATGCAATCAGAGCCACTTGTCAAGAGGTGCAGCTGCTTGCCTCTACAGAAATAAAAAAAGGAAATAAGAAAAAGAACTAATCATCCCAGTAGCATTTTAGTGATTGTTCATTGTAATATCATTGTAAAAATATTACTGGTATTATTACTAATCACGTAATTAATATGTTGTAAAATAAGGAAGTAGAAATTCTTTAGAGTTAGCTGATTTGGTTTTGGATTGGTCCTTTAAAACCAAAGGAGCTATATTTTCAGCGCGACAAGTCAGCCCCTTCACGTGCCACTTTATGAACCTGTTTCTCCTTGATCGTGAAGTCCTCAAGGACAGTTGCAAGGCTTTCAGAGAAATACTAGCATGGGTGCATAATTATATAGCGCACTCACTTGAGGCCGAGTTCTCTGTGACAGACATTGTACATGGGAGTGAACCTGAAGCTGATTTAGGAGTCTCTTCAGTTAGTATAGAATAAAAAAAAAAAAAAAAAAATTTTTTTTTTTAATTTTGTGATATGGAATATGTAGCACCTACATTCTGCTTTTTTAAATTCCAATTTTCTTAAAAAATGTTTCAAAATGTTATGTTAATTCAAGCCATAGCAATCTGGGTCCTTAGCTAAACCTTTGATCATGGGTATTACTGATTAAATCACATTAATTTTAGGTATCAGTGAAGATGCTTTATACTTCCCCAAACCATTAAAACTGGGACCTGTACTACTTCTTTTTTGTTTTTTCTGTGTAAAAAAAATTAGATCATCCTGTTACCCCATAGAGTTTAAAACAGGAAGGAACAAAGACATGAGAAGAATCCTCAAAACTAAATTACAGTAAAGCATGGAATGTATTCCATGTACCTTTAACCTAAAGAAGACATTTAGGATTCAAAGACATTAAGTGAAATGCATTCTAACATAGCAATGGGACGTTCATATCCAAGTTTAACTGCTGAGTTGTCAGTCTTTCCATCTTCCTCGTCTGCAGTCTCATTTACATGAATTAATACAGTCTCCATGTTTTCCAAGTACTAATATTGCAATACAAAAGTTCCATAAACTTGGCCTTTTCATCAGCAAATGCATCATATTCAAAATGTTCTTAGATGTAAGTTCTCCCTTATTTAATCTTCAGTGAAGACCACAGATGGAGATAACATTTGCTCACACTATATTACAGAGCAGACTATTTAATAATCAATGTGTTGCAGCACTGTTCATTTTGCCTTAAAATAAGTAGCTTTGAAAAGAAGTAAGTTGCAGTGATTGAAAATAAAAGACCTCTTTTTCCTTTAAATGCAGCATGGAAGTTCAATGAATGTGCAGATCAAAATCCCAAAAGACTTTACAGCAGTTGCAACTAAATTTATACATGTAATCATCTGTATGAGCACCCTAAAGTTGTAATGTAATTCTGAGTAGTTAACACAAATACACTGTTGAGGTTTAATAAGAGCAGAAATTTAATACTCATTTGACAACTGAGAAGTGAACAAACTGCTGCATCTACGAAGTGACGAATCAATTCTGCCCCTCTATTCTGCTCTCGTCAGACCCCACCTGGAGTACTGCGTCCAGCTCTGAGGCCCCCAACAAAAGGAGGGCATCCAGAGGAGGGCCACAAAGATGATCAGAGGGGTGGAGCACCTCTCCCATGAAGACAGGCTGAGAGAGTTGGGGCTGTTCAGCCTGGAGAAGAGAAGGCTCTGAGGAGACCTTATAGTGCCCTTCCAGTACCTAAAGGGGGCCTACAGGAAAGCTGGGGAGGGCCTCTTTATCAGGGAGTGTAGTGATAGGATGAGGGGTAATGGTTTTAAACTGAAAGAGGGCAGATTTAGAGTAGATATTAGGATGAAGTTCTTTACAATGAGGGCGATGAGACATTGGAACAGGTTGCCCAGGGAAGTTGTGGATGCCCCATCCCTGGAGGTGTTGAAGGCCAGGCTGGATGGGGCTTTGAGCAGCCTGGTCTAGTGGGAGGTGTCCCTGCCCAGGGCAGGGGGTTGGAACTGGATGATCTTTAAGGTCCCTTCCAACCTAAACCATTCTATGATTCTGTCATTCTAAATTGCTTGCACTCAACCAGGTCATCCCAAGAAAGCCTACTTGTAATCAAAAATTTCATTTTCATGTTTTTGCTATATTATACACAAAGACAAGTTCTGCTTAAGTCCATTCTTTTTAATTACATTTTTTATTGTGATGCATATTATGAGATGATAATATGTATTAATTTCAGATGGTTTATTCTATCAGATACCCATTCGAGCCACTGTTATATTTCACAAAGAATTCATTCTAGTATACAGAAACATGGGCATGAGGTTACCTGTGAGGATGTTCAGCCTATGAGGAAAATTTAGAAGAAATGCATGGGATATTTTCTGTATCGACTCATACTTGAGAGAATATGAAGAAGTATTCCTCTTTATTTTTAATATCTTTTTGTAATATTAAAGTCAAATGATTTTGTAAGTAAACTCTTTGTGCACTGTTTGTGTCTCCACAGACACTAACTATTCAAATAAAATTCAAACTTTAACAATTCTTTATTCTTGTATTTTTGTATTCCTGTGTCTATCTTCCATTGATAAAAAGATGCTTTTTGAAGGAATTGCAGTGTTCTCCTTTCCAAATTACAGCTCAGATTCATTAACTTAACAGATTTATTAATGACATTTAAATAACACATGATGCAGAATATAGTTTATTCTGGATTATGTGAATACAAAAGGAAATATACTCAATGTTCAAATGAAGGGGAATTTCCTTCCACTTAGTACACTTCCACTTAGAGTAAAACTATGAATAAGAGCTAACAAGAGCAAACTGCTTTTTTTTTTTTTTGAAGTGTGCCTTTCTTAAGTATGGCTTTTGCAGATGAAGATTCAGTTTCTTTTACCAACACAACATAAAATGTACAATTATAGACTTTTCTAATTCATGTGTGTGTATATATATATATACACACACACATATACATACACTGAGGAGCCTTTGAAACAATTTGTTTAATAGATGTGATATCCTAAAGAACATGTTCTGATTATTTTTTTATAAAACTTCCTTTATACTCACTGATACAGAGACCTGAACTGGAAACTTTTAATTGCTGTGATTCATTTTTTCAAAGGAATAGGGCAATTTATGCAAATTATACTGCAGTAAATTGGTCATATCTGCTAGATTTAAAATAAAGTACTATTTATTTGCAGTCGTTTTCATTTATATACTGAGGACTTTTCCTAGAAACTAAGTAAGTAATATTCTGGTCTCTGGCCAAACTTTGTTACAGAAACACCAGTAATTTAGCAGGAGCCTTTTTAAGAGTCTCCTCAAATACTTCATCATTTTAACTTTTACGTGTTATCAGTGATGCCATCTTCTCAATGAAATTGGTTTAATAATGGCCGTGCAGAAAAAAAGCACTGCTGTAAGTGCACCAGCCTGAGAATCTGGAGAGGGAGGGTCCATTTTTGTCACAGGTTGCCTCTATGACTTTGTTTAACTTCCTCAGTCTCCCCATGCCTCAGACTCCTTTCATAAGCAAAAGCAAAGCATGTGTCCCCCATCACAGGTTTGCTCCTGTAATATTTATCATTTTCATCTATTCCTTTACATGTTTCTTAAAGACAAAAAGGAGAAATTAGGATGTCAAAACAAACAAACAAAAAATAATTATTTTTGCAGCTCTCTGGTATGTATTATATTGGGTTTTTTGTTGTTGTTTTTCTGGTTTTGAGGGGTTGGAGGTTTTTTTGGTGGGTAGAGTTTCTTTTTTTGTTGCTTTGCGGGGGGGGGGGTATTTTAATTTTATTTTTTTTTTAATTCTCAGTGCTAGAAAATTAAAGCCTCTCCATGTTAGGATTTTTCACCAAGTTTTTCCAAGTTCCTGTCTCACTCATTGGCATTCAATCTGTATCCGTCCAAGAGAATCCCACTGCAAAACCAATTCAACATTGTCTGGAACATCCAGACACGTTTGACTTTCCAAACTGCACGCACAGTATAGCTCACAAGGATGATGTTGAAACACTCCTGTAAACTCTTATCGTATCTGGAAGCATATGGAAACAAAACAAAATAAATCTTTCCTCGCAGAAAGACTCTGCTGTACCATTCGCTAAGGAGCACTTTGCTGCTTATGGCTAGATAAAACACAGTGTAGCCCTTCACAAACACTTTTGCAGATGATGTTATATCACTTTGCACTGCCTCTACATGAATGTTTTCCAAACTCAGCTGCCTATAAATTCTAGAATACTTAACTGCTAAAATATTTCAATCCATGTAAACAACTCTTTTGACACGTAGTGAAAAGGTGTAAATTCAGCTAGAACTATTGCAATATACTTGGGTTCCTCACTGAGCTCGGTTTCTTTTCAAGCAAATAAACAGTCATAGACCATCAATACAATAATAGCAGTTTTAAAACATCTGAAGTTTTACGCCTTACAACATTCAAATGCTCAGCCATGTATATTTTGGTAATTAATGTTTCAACTATATTGCATTACATCTTAAATACATCATGCATCTTAAATATCTTGAGACATATCTTAAATATTTATTGTTATCTGCCTGTTCATTTATTTTAGCCTTCTGTGTTACATCACATTTTCTTTTTATTCCTTCTTTCGATCTACATTTTGTCACCCAGTAACTGATCCACTGCTGTTACAAGCAGGTCTAGGCCAGGTCAGACTAAGGACCCCAAACCTCTAAATAAACATCCAGATTCTGGTTACAAGATGGACGCAAGTAAAAGCTCATGAGCATGACTCTCACTAGTAGTATTTTACTTCTAGAAGTTTCCTTTCCCCTAGAACACAGAGTACAGGCAAGAAGTATGAGTTTTAAATGAAAAACAAACTTTGCAATCAATCTAAATGGGACACAGTCGCAGGAGAGCTCCTGCAGCCACTCTCTGCCATCAGCCAAGTCTGGTTTCACAGGGCACACAGGGGGCTCTGCTGCCACACAGCTCCTGAACCTCATTTCAACTTGCATCGTATTCAAACGCCTTTACTGGCCCCTGAGGAACAGTATTTCACTGAAAAAAAACACTTGGAAAAAACTCTGTTCCCTTCTGCTCCCGCTAGAAAGTATTATCCGCTGTGCTTTGGGTTCCCTCCCACCGCAGCCTCAATAAAGTTTTCTCATTTTAAATATTTCACGTCACCCACGCCTGCCAGCTACAGCTGGGCCACACATGGTACATGCTGTAAAGCACCATTCTTTTGCCTTTGCCCAAAACCTTTGAAAATTACTATCAACACAGGATTTCAGATCTGTGTCCTGCATAATGCTGGCCAAGGTAAGATACACGAGAAGAGCTTTTGTTTATCCTTCCAATTTTAGCCTTTCCTTTAAGCAAATCAACAGGCAAGACATTTGGCCTAACTCCACATTGGAAACAGCTTACAATAAAGGACCTGAATTATAAAATACGTTATACTAATGCATTACTATCAAAATTGAATATTCTCTTCTGACAATTCCTTCATTCACAATAACTTGTTAAAGAATATGCTTAATAAAGCAGTGAAGATAGTGAAATATAAAACCCACGTGCTCCCTCAGCTCCTTTCTTTTTTCTAATGAAAAATGCCCTGTTCAGAGCTATCCCCCTGGGAGAGCTGGGGTTTTACTCCAGTCTGCTCATAGCTCAGTTAATTACCTCAATAATAGATTGCAATAAAAGTAAGTCTATAAAGCTGAGGGCACGATGTCTCCTCTACATGTGTGTCAGAGGGATTTACTCCAGTCCCTTGGATCAACCACCGCTTAGTGGCTGGAAAGCACCATGTGTGTTCCTGGAGCAAATCTTACTTACCTTCACCCAAACGGAATCGAGCTCATGTCCTCCAAGACATATTTGTAATATGAATGGAAGCGTGATAACTGAGGAAGATTATGGCCCTCCATGTCCATCAACAGTATCAGAGAAGGTGAGTAAACTCAGTCGCCTATTTTTATTTGTCATAAAAGGAGTGCAGAAATTTCCTCTGTTTCCTATGACAATGGCACGCAACAACAGATACTTTGAGTACATCAAACAATAACCTCTAGGAGTCAATAAGTTGAGGGAAAAGCACATCTTTAAAAGGCTAGAATTTTTAATGCCAGGAGCTTTCCTAAAACTGTCGTTTGTTGGCCAACTCTTTTTAGCCAGAAAAATAAAATGGGAAAGAAAGAAGAATACATATATCCTTCCTTAACTGTATAGCAAGAAGCCAGGCAGAAGACACAGTTCCACACATTCCACAGAAGAGAGCAAAAGCAGTGGCGAATTTGGTGCAAATACTGTTTATTACCCTCATGTAGCAATTTTAATGTCTTTTAGAATTTATCTAGAGGCAATTCATTAATAATAAATACAATTTAAATCTTCTATTGGGACATCTCCTTAATTAGGATACGGCAATTCACAAAAGCATCAGGAAAAAAAACATGCAGTGATTTACATAAATATAATTTGCTAAAATAATTTTTGATTGGCATAAAGTTAAAATGTTAGGGTTCTACATGTTGCACACTGCTACATACATTTTTACACCAGCAATGTCCTAGTTTTGCTCTGAAGACACCTGCTATGATTTTTAAGACCACCTAACCATTTTCCTTGAACATTCCTCAGATGTAAAAGCTATTTCCCACACTTTGTTTCCATAGATACAGAGAATTTTTTTTATTAATCAGAATGATAGCCTGCAAATTGCTAAGCAAACACAGCATCAGCAAGCAGTTAATATTCCACGCTGTGTCTGTTTAAACAGTGTCCCACTCTGATCACATTTAATTTCAGACAGTTAAAGCAGAGTGGGATGGGACAATGTGATACTTTCTAAATAGAGGTTCTGCCACCACGGTTCAAGTCAGAAACCTAGGTCAGTTATCACTTAATACCATGGCTGCGGAGCGTACTGAGAAAAGCAATCAGTTGCTGCTTAGGGGAGGAAAAATCCCTGTCAAGGAGACTGAATTAAAGCATCATTCCATCCAAGTATTTGACTAACTTGAATTTTAACCCAGAAAACCTAAACAGACAGACCAAATAGCAGAGGGGAAAGGGTTATCGTAATCTATTGAGTTAAACGGAACAACTCTGGAAACAAACATCCAAAGTAAAGGCTCCAGCGCCTTTTGCAGACACAGTGAGATTCAGGGTTTTTTTCTGTCTGTCTGAATAGAACAGTGAAGCAAAACAGATGGGCTAATAATTATTACTGGGCTGAAGTTGCTACATTAGCTTTCCAGGGCAGAAGAACCTCAACCCTACAACTGTAGCATATACACTGAAGTATCTGAAAGACTCTGAAGTGGGAACGCTCAGAAGTATTTAGAATTCAGAGGTATTTTAAAATAAAAAAAGATAACATAAAATTATATCCACAAACGTTCTCTCTCTCTCCTTTATCCTCTCCAAATAACTGAACTGCTTAAAAAGGAGAATGAGATTATCTCAAGAATATTTGCAGCAAATTGAGGAAGTAAAACAAAACACGGTTCCATATCAAAAAGAGGGGAAAAGAAAGTGTGCTACAGAAACACAGTATTAAAAACAATCCTCCCCGAGTAGTGTTCACATGAGACAAGTAACATGTAAAGTGTCCAATACTGGAATGTTCCACAGTATAAAGCACAAATTTAAGGTGCAAATCCAACCGACTCTAACCAAGAGGAGACAGTGGTGTCATGGCGAAGAAGTAATTCCGTGGACTCATCTGTGTTGATCTCATATATTTATAGAGTTAAATAATATAGTCAAATAAATAATGTAAAAGAATATAAAGATAAATAATATAAATAAATAAATATTTGTATAGTTTAAAATACAGTCAAATAAAGCAGCAGAATGTTGGAGCTCCCAAAACAGATACATAACTAGGGATGGTCCTAAGCGAAATTAAGCTTCATTTATGTTTGTGACAGAAATAATTTCCAGTTTCTTGATGTTGCTGTGGCTAATGTATCTGTCATGATGTTAATCTGACAGTTGTTTTTATTTAAATTTCTCAAGCAAGTCCACCACCAGTGGGCAGATATTACTATGGCAACTCAGCACAATTGGAGAAACTGTTCTGAAGTTGTTAGGCAACACAATGCCATCAGCTGCCGATGTTGCTTAAGCTTAGCGCAGTTCATGGTGTCTGGAGTCATCTAATTAAGTACATCCAAAAAAGATCACTCAACTGGGAAAGCGATGTGGAAACAAGCTGTCTTTGTGATAAAAAATAAAGAATGACAATACAGAGTGGAAAAAAAGAATAAAACAGAAAGGCAGCTCATTTTTTTTCTTTTGCAAAAGTCAATATAAAACAGAAAATAGGCTTAGTACATTTCTAAAATGCAGGTATGTAATTTGTAATAAAATTTATATAATTAGGTGGAAAATCATGTTGCGGAATTTTTTCAATACTGAGAAAAAAAAATTCAAAAATGATGTTCACTTTAGAACGCTGTTTCAGTTCATATCCCTGCAATAATTTTAATTTGGCCTGCATTGGTCTATATAAACAAATCTTAGCAGCTTTCCTGAGGAAGAAAATTCTTAACTAGTTTGAGGATTGCAAATCATCAGTAGAGCTGCCCTTCATTTTGGCTATCATCTAAAACGGTAAGACTTGACGGTTACAGAGATAAGCGCTTTATCTCACACAGGGAATGGCTCCTGCAGAGGAGTGAAGTACATTGCCAGAGCAATGGGGACAAGTTAATGCTGCTGCTGCTGCTGCCTGCCATGTGCTTGCTATGTGGAAAAACAAAACAAGACAAAACACACACACACAAAAAACCCAACAAAACCCACAAACTTCATACTTCCTTTTGGGCACAATGGAGCAATAAATTCAAACACAACTTTTAAAGCAAGGACTAATCAGTGAACTAGGAATTATTATCCAATGACTTAACCGTTCCACCTGTCTTCTGTACAGTGAGCTAAGTAGATGCTTATATGTTTCAAAGGATGACAGAGATGGCAATAATATCTTGGAGAAGTGTTCCTCTACATGCAAAACCAAATCCCTACTAACAACATTGAGGTTATTGCTAATTGTCAAAAGAAACAGAGAATAGCTAACGCCACAAAGATGACTGGAAAAAATTACTTGAAATGTGCAAGTGCAAAGGACTGAAATAAATTGAATTAAGACAGTTTAGGATTTTGTTGGTTTTTTTTATTCTACAGTTCCTGTCATGCAAACAATTTTAAAATGCTGTAAGACGCACCAGGTCGAAATATCACACAGAAACTTATTTTGACACTTCTAGTTAAATATGGAGGGATTTCTTTGGGCCTAATGCAGCTAAAAGAAATACTGAGTGGTTTATACCCTGAGGCGTGCTCGCGCTATTCTTCTGCAGAGGTGAGCACAAAAGTACCAAGTGAAGACAACTGCAAATGCACTTGCTCCACTCTTCAAAGTAAAAAATCGATCAGTTACAACAGTTTTAAGAATTTTCTCCTACACTAGATGTAACTTTCAAGTATCAGAAGCCTTCTTCCTCAGCACCTTGAGGACTGCAGCTCTCCAATGCTGCTAATTACTCTTATAACTCTTCCAACGCTACTTGTGGTAAGTTGTGACTTTGCCCAAAATATCCATGCAAAGCTCAAGTGTCCCTGCCTGAACAGTTGGAGCTCTCTAACAGTAGTATAAACCTCCAGATAAACCTGATAAACCTCCAGATTTATTTGAGGAAAGTGACAATTTATTGGAGATTTTTTGTTGTACTATTTGAAACACATTAGCAGGACGCACACTATGGGAAAAAGTAATCATGAATCCAAAAATAAGTGCTACCTAAGGTAAAAATTATTTCAGGTTACAGATACTGGCTAGCATTCATCGAACTCTAGCTCAGCCCCACCTCACCTCATTTCACATCCACTATCCGTTGGGGAATTATCTACTGACATTTCAGTTTATATGCATCGCTCCACTCCTCCTTGCTAGGAAATACTGACCTGCCTAGTTGTTAATAATGACAATTTAATTAATTCTTTCACAGAATGCTAGCTAGGTTCACCAAAACATGGATTTACAAGCTTGGGGAGGTATGGAAGGAGAACTTCAGCTACCCTTCCCTTTAAGCAGAAAAATAACTTTTAAAAAAGTCTCAGAAAATTCTTTTGAGCTAGAAAATGATCCAGAGTATAAATATCAATTAAGTCTTAAAGTCAGACTTCAACAAGCCATAAGGAACCATGTGTGAAGTTTCTTAATAAACTGGAGAAGCTGAGGGTCAGCATAAGAATTGTAACATAGCCATTATAGCAGTGAGAGGAGAGAGAGGATGGGTTTTAACGTAAGTCAGACTGTCAGGCTGTAGAGGTGCCCAGGATGTTAATAGTTCAGTAACTACTTTTTAGTTCATATTTCATTAGTGATACTAGTTACGATGTGAGGCATGTAAACCTATGCATGTTTCACTGACAACAAAATAATTGGGTTATCAACCTGCTGAAATGCAAAAATGATGAGAGTTTTAGCACCATTTCTTTATTGCATCAGTTCTTACAGCAAATCAAATGGAAGGAATTCATGTAATAAATCTTTTCAAACTAAACCAACACTGAGTCTAAACAGCTATTACATTCTGTTTAGAGTTCAAAAACAATCCAGGAGGATCCATTGGTATAGCCTGTTGCTGGACGCTCTCCAAATATTGATTTTACATATGTATTTTTACTTGGCAGCTTGTGCTATTGAAAATATAAATGATGAATAAAGAATAATATGCAGTGTGTGTGAATGAAATTAACTGTTTTCTCCTACCATTTCTTCTAATTTAAATAAAGCCGCAATGACATAGTTCAGAGATCTTTTTCCCAGTTGCTTCTATTTCCAGATCACTTCATAAAAGAAGATAGCTATTCTTGGTCGGTTCTGCATACCAGATTTTCCAAAGGCATCTACAAAACACTAGACACCAATAAGGGTATTCTTGGGTCCCTTCCCAATTCCATTAAGTCAATAATGAAATGTAGTTCTGTCTAGTGGTAGATAAATCAAAGTACTTAGTTGGAAAACTACATTTTAGAGAACAGAACCTTCTTCAAAATATAAAATCTGCAACCAGTAGCATTCTCTCCAGTGACGCAAAAACCATCTCTGCAGTAACTAGTGTTGTTGAGTGACAGTCACAGAAGCGTGTAATCCATATACATTGTTTAGCTTGCAGAATTGGAAAGTTATAGTTTGCATACTTTTTTTTGCTCTGACAAGCAAGGCTTCAGCACACTGAAGCATGTAAAGATTAACCAGCCCCTTGTTCAACAGCATTGAACCCATCTTTGCTGGAATGACCTCAGCCAAGATGCTCGTAGGAACACATTTGCTTTTCTCAAGGTTACACGTCTTCTTGTGCCTTGCAGTCAACAAACACTCTTTATCTTCTCCACCACTTCCAACTGAAGGGCCTCCAGTTTCTAATCGAAATGTTAATTCCTAGAAGCATAATGTTACCTTTGCCATTATTAAATTTCCTATTGTTGTTGTTTTGTTTCACAAAGTCCTGCAACTGCTTTTATGCGATGTTTTTGATCACCACCCCCTCCATTTTGTACCTCCTGATTTTGTGTCATGCTACACATTCCTATTTTTTGTGCTATAGCTATTAGTAAGACCAAAGTCCAAGACCAGGCTGTAGGCTGATGTTTGGGAATATTACCTAGTAATCTTACTCCACCCTGACTGCTTTTCCTTTTGTCCTGGCACATTTTTGTCTGTCTTTTCCATAACGCTTTGTCTCCAAATGTGATTGTTTAATTATTCTGTCCTTAAAAATGTGTTTAACAGGATTTTTCATCATTATTTTGATAACAAAGGGGTCTGAAGTTTGTTTGTTTCACTCTCTTTCTTCAAATCCAGTTATTTTAAGCATCATTCTTCAGTCTTCTGGTGTCAACTAAATTAAATAAAAAACCTTTCACATTCCATGGCTATCAGATATCTGGAGAGGAACTAATTTGATCGCTTTCAGGTGATCATATTGAAATGTTTTGGTTTTCCTTCCACATGTAGGAATCCTCATGTTCATGCAGTTATTTCTTAGCCATCAGTTTTTTGCCTCCGCATTCTGTATTATTGACCTTACTTAAAACTGAAGCAAGTATTCATTTAAGTTTGGGGGCAATATCCACATTATCATTAATCTCCTATTAGAAAATATCTGCTAACAGAGAATAATGTCAAGCAGAAAATGACATTATTATGAGGCATTTAATTTCAGATATAGATTGTGAAGCAAGTGCTATTTCTCATGGTGAATCCTTAATCAAGGAGCCATCAGGAACGTATGCTATTTAGATGCAATTTTATTAATTAGTGAGGACATAATATAAGAAATTGCTTTGGGGCAAAAGAATGAGCTGAGGAGAAGCAGCTATTTAGTTCTAATTAAATGGAAAGATAAGTAAAAGGAGATACATTCCAAAGATTCAATTTTAAGTGTACAAACTTCGATTGTTAATGGAATGATTTGGAAACTAAAAAGCTTTGAGATTCAAATATGAAAAAAACTTGAAATTTCTTTTAATTAGTGGTTCTCAAACTCTTTTTCCAGTGAACTGTCATGCAGCAGTAAAGTGTGGAAAAGGGGCTCTCTTACATAAGAAGCACATCTATACGACTGGCCATATGGTTGGGAAAACAGTAAGAGACAAGCTGCTATTTGCATCTCATGGATACACTATCTGCATTTTTCTCTATGGGAAGTGTACATTTACATACATTTTTAACTGCAGTATGTCAAAAAAGCACATACATACATATGAAGGTAAGTCAGTCCTCCAGAAGTTCTCTGTCATCCCTTTACTTCCTCTTTATCATCTATAGACTTTACTAGCAACTTTAAGAATATCCTTGAAGCTCTCTGCACAAATGCAGACCGTTGCTGCGTATTAGCAGATCAGTTTGCCCAATTTTTATTATTACAAATGTGGCAGTCCTAACAATTTTCCTGTCGCTGAGCAACAGCCTGCCAGTGACTGTCAGGAGCCTGCCAGCAGTCTGGCACCTGCCCTTTTCCACTGTCTCTTGGGTTAGAGTACAGTCATCCACGACAAGGACTTACACTGAACTTGCACTCCAAACACAGAGCCAACGTACAAAGATCTGCCTAGAATTAAGACAGATCTAGTGCAAAATCCCAGGCCAACTCTCTCTATTCATTGTGAGAAGGAATAACAAACTTGTGACCCTAATTGTCCCCACCGAATGTCCTCCAGCTGAAGGCACACCTGTACCCATGCTGCTGAGGCACTGCAATAGACAGCTGTAAGCATGAGCATCTGTTGGCATTGGTGGACACGGCCACCAGAAAGGGCAGGTCCTGTCCCCGTATCAGCATGCCCTGCAGAAGCATTGTGTGCGCCACAGGCAGATCCAGGAGGTCCAGTACCTGGGCTTTACATACGCTGTCCAATTCACTACAATCCGTGAGGCTGACCTCCACCTCACTAAGTGACAGTATTATAGACAAAGCTAAAAGTCATGCCTAAATCAGAAATGTCTCACTAAAGCAGCAATTTCAACAATCCTGAGTTTCAGGTAAAAGGATTGTGCTCTGGAAGTTAGACTATAGCCCACAGTATGGGACAGATGAGAAGATGAGAGTAGCAGAGGTGAAGTGCTCTCCAACAGCAGGAGTCCCTGAAAACATTCTGTCTGACTCATTAGGAACTATTCTTAAGCTCAGCGGAGAAAATTGAGTCATAAATGACTCATCCACTTACCAGATGGGAGAAAAGCATATATGAAATTTGGGACTGCCACTTGGTGAACATCATGAGCCACTACTGCTTGAACTGTGAGTCAGCTTCACTGCCTGCCACAAAACAGGGAGCATACAGAGTGATGGATGCAGAAGCAATACACACCTTCACCTTCTGGCTAGTCCCCCTTTCAAAGTGTATCACAAAGGAAAGGTGTTTAGAATATGACTTCCATCTCTACTTAGCTACTGAGCAAGCACAGATGCTAACTGGCCTTATCCAAATCAGGCTCATGTCTTAACCTTTACACAGCTCTAACAGGTAGTCAATAAAAATTGAGGAGCTGAAAAAGATTTTTTCATGTCTGCTCTGTTGCAGGTAACTTTTTAGCCATTAAATATACATAGGCATTTTGCTACCAAAGCAAAAGTGCTCATTAAAGGCTCATGAGCAACGCAAGAAATCTTAACCTTGCACATTATACCTATTTCAATAAAAGTGGAAAATCAAGGCAGAGAGAAAGCAACAGCTACTCATCTTCAGTGGCACTTGCCAAATTTCAGGATTATGCACTTCATCTTTTAGAATCAGAAATCTCAGATAGCAGAAAGACTAACTTCAGAGTGTGGATTTACATCAATCCCTTAATTTCACCTCCCATTTCCATGCTGAAAGCCTCTCTGAGCTGCCTGTGTAGATGCTGGAAAGTCCATAACATCCAATCCAGTCCTTGAAGCCCTAAGCAGTTTGCTCTGAGACAGGAAAGCTACTATAAATCAGCTTCAAGCTAAATCTAAAAAAATCTAAAAATACAAAACGCATAGCCACCCGTCCTTTTTCTGGCCTGACATCTGACAGTTCAAGGTTAGTCAAGGGCCTATCAGCCCTGTCCTACTTATTTACTTACTAATGTCATAAGCAGCTTAGTCAGATGCAGCTGTAAGTTTTTTGTCTTTACTCTTACAGTCTTGCTGATTTCCACCCAAGTGACTGCAGCAGCCTTCCCAGATGTGCATTATTCTATAGCTTTATCAGAACAATATTCACTGGAGATATACTTGCACTCGGAGCTGAAGATGTGGCTTCAGCTACATCTTGGGGGATGGGAATTAAACATATTTGGAAACCAGGGTCTGCTAGGTGCCACTCTAGACCAGAATTCAATCTGCAGCTCACTGTGGTGACTTTATATATGGGTATGTCCTTCCAGTCACGGTACAGTTACCCTACTGTAAGTATGATATAGATTTTCATAACTCCACAGTCAAAACCTCCACGTCATTACTTGTCACAGCCACAGAAATCAGCTTAACAGGTGCTCCAATATGACCTAATGTACCACAAAGTTCACGACCTATTTGCAGGAATACCTTATGCAGTTGCTGATAAAAAACACAGCAACCATGATGAGAAAATTTCAGATAATTTTTGAGTTTACAGCTATTAGGTCAATTTCAGTCTTTCATTCCAAGTCTTTCTGGCCTGGGACCCACAAAGGGATATAGAAATGTGATCTTCATAGGTCACGCTTATCAAAAGTTTATTTACCCACCAGGCTAACAGGGACAGGTGGCCCCAAGCCTTCAGCGCTTTTTGTTAAAGATGTTGCATTTTTTGTGTAAAAGAATGAGAAACAGAATGTACACAAGAACTACCTAATTTATTGACAAGTAGCTGGCTATTTAACTTGGAGACAGACACCTGTATTATCACCTGTGTTCCAACTATCTTGTGTTTTGTAATAACACAAGTAACACAACCTGCTGAAATATTAAGAAGTGGAAGAGATTTCAGGCAGATTTTGCTTAGTCTTCAAAGGACACTGGAAGTTTCTGCTGACCACCTGAACTGTGACTTTCCAGATATTACCATTCTGTCAGTGCTATTGTCTCACCTTGTGTTAAACAAACATGTAACTTTTTATCTTAAAAGATTTGGGAATCGACCTGCCTTATGTGAACCATTAAAGCTGGTATTTCAGCCCTGGTTTCAAGGCATAAGGTCTTCTGAATTTGAATTTGCTTGGCAGACTAATGCTAAATTATCCAGAAGTATGGTGTCTGATTAAATACAGTACTGGGGGACAAAAGATCTGGAAGGTATTGTTTTTGTATTCTCCCATTGAGTCCTGCATTAAACTAAATTATAACGTTTGTGCTTTGGCTTCTTTGTGTATGAAAGACCAAAATGTAAAGCACTCCGAAACTGTATTCAAGAATTTCAAAATCCATATGAAACTCTTGGGAATGGAATATGAGGAGAAATAGATAACATTGCTTTTGAACTGTATGTTTAAAATGTTAGAAATAATTAGAGATTTACAGAAACTGTCATAATAACAATTAATTTCTCTTTGACTGCTAAAAATGTTAGCCTAGCTAAAATCTTTAAAGATTCATTGAAAGACATCATCTGCTTCCCAAAAGTGACCCCTCTGGCAGAACAGGGGACATCAGAAATTCCTGAAAGAACTGACATCTGGCTTCCTGAGTTAGCCTGTTCCTCTCTTGTCCCAAAGACAAGCCAGTAATTACTGAATTTTCCTCACTTTTACTTTAAGGTACCAGAAACTGAGGGACTGTAAAATGAACTGGAGTTTCTTTAAAGAGTGGAGTAGGTTTTACTAGAGACCAGGTACTACAAAACCAGCCACTGGGAGCCAAGTTGCCTCCCATAGCTATCTGAAATGAACATGTGCTGCTCAGATTAAATGCAGTCCTTGATACGGACACAGAAGATACGTAAAGCTACAGAAGATCTAAGGTCTCCTACTGTTGATAATGACTCATATCCTGTATTTTTCACATAAGACAGCAAGTTCCAGCTATTTATGGTACAGCCCATTAAAAATTTCTTTTCATGAAGAAAAAATGCTGTCAGTTGCCATTCAGGAGTTGATGTAGGAGGCCAGCTAGCATGTTACAGAAATTATTGGAGAAAAATACTATAATCACAAAAGAAGCAAATGTTTCCTCTTGAGCCCTTTGAGATAGCAGATGCACAGTCATAAGCAGAATCTTTTGTCTCTGAAGATTTTGTTCATACCCAGATCACACTAGAAAAAAAAGGAGCGTGGAAAAATATGGTACAAATTATTTCAGTCCGCTCGGTTCTGTGCCATGTATCTCACAGACTTATCAACTCTTCCCTCCACACTGTGCCCTAAAATGCAGGATGTGAACGTACCTACACCGCTGTTGAACTGGATGGGGAAGGAGCAGAGTGCATGCGTGAGCCTGCTGCTGACTCACGTTATACTCAACACCTTGGAGGCAAAAGCAGGAACACCATTTAAATGCAAAGATACAATTTACATTAGTTTAATTAAAGCCTTAACAGTCTAATCAAAGAATTGTTTGTCCGGTTAAAATGTGATGCTAACATTTATCGTTAAAATTTTACTGAGTCAGAACTGATATACGCAAGCGTTCTACTATCTACCCACTTCTCTGGTGTTATGCTCTAATTTTCACTGCCCTTCTTCTTCTAAGGTCATTTCACTTCAGCCTACAGGGACTTTAGAGTGAGACTTCAGTGTCCCAAATCTTTGCTAGGATGAGCATGATGGTGATGAGGTGATGCTGATGGGGGTGGAGGAAAGGGAGAGTCCTTCTTTTTGCAAGGAGTATGATATTACATCGATGGTTTCTTCCTCCTCACCCTATAGATCACTTGGGGCTATTTTTATACATTTTCTAACATGTTTTTACACCTTGTTCTTTCACCGGGTGTTTCTACCTGCTGGTTATTTCCTATAAGTATTTTATACAATGGGAAAAAAAATCAACTACAGAATTACTACGCTATAGGAACTTAAAATAAAAACCACAGTTATTGCTGTTGAATTTCAGTTGTGAACCGACTCAGCAGCCTATTAGAAGGACTAAAAGGCATTTCTAGGTAAAAGTGCTGACTTTTCCCTATGCAAGTGGAATAAATTTTAATAGACGCCTTGTTTTTTCAGTTACAATTTTTGACTGATTCATAGTATCCAGATGCTAAACACTGTTCATATTTCACTAAACATACAAGAAGAGTTCCCAGTTGCACAATGTAATTCATTTCAAAGTAGTCCCTGATTACTGAGGGATGGTTTATAAAATCAAAATGGCCCTTTAAAAATATCACCAGGCAGTAAATTTTACAAGTGCTGAGCTTCAGTCATGTAGGAAATTAGGTGTCAGGAGATTTGAGTATAATATTGATTGATCTCTCCAGAGTCATAGTCTGCCATCAATTCCCCTTGGAATCATCAGGAATTTTGAATGAAAATCAATAGCAGGATATTATGCTGTGATTAAATGCCTTAGGGATAATGTATATAGTGAAAAAAATGTTTAGCTCATTCAAGACAGGATTATTGACAGTATAAACACAGTCCAATACAGGAACTGCCGTTCTCCTGTTGCAAGGCACCTTTCGCAAAAGCACAGAACAGTCGAGTTTGGAAGGGACCCATCGAGATCATCTGGTCCAATTCCCTGGCTCAAGCAGGGTCACTTACAGCAGGTTGGCCAAGACCATGTCCAGTCAGAATTTGAGCATCTGCATGGATGGCAACTCTATAACCTCTCTGGGCAACCAGTGCCAGTGTTTGACCACCACTTTCATGACAGATGTGCTTACTAAAATGCCTATTCCTATTAAGAATTGATCATGTAAGTAATGCCAAAGTGAGGACAAAGGTATTTTTCAAGAAAGAAAAACCATACATGCCTGTACTGTCAGATCTTTTCTCATGTAGTTTCAAAGGGGAAATTTTGATTCTTCATTGTGAAGTAGTCAAGGCCAGTTCTGACATGGAGACATAAAGGGAGCATCTGCAATCTATATGTACAACACCTGACCAAAATATTTATACCTAGAAGGGATGAAGAAGGACAGGAGATGTCAATACCTGGTTAGGGGTCCCAAGGGATGGTTACTTTATGAGCATAAAACATATGCATTGCTTTTATCTAAAAAGATACACAGACCCAAACTGAAAAAAAACAGGACAATGTAGAAAATGCCACTGGGTAACACAGGCTCCAATTTTCTGACCATGATTCTAAACTAATATTATCCATGTCAAAGCTGCAATGAAACACCAAAGAAAAAGGTAACTGCACCATTCAGTGGAAGAAATATATATTTCTGTTGCCAAAGCGGGTAGAATTCAGTTCTCAAGTCCACCTATGCAACCACTCCAGTTTCTGGTACTCTGCAAGATTCTTTACTGTAGAATTGTCACAAATAGAAGGATTTCCTAAACCAGAATTCCTGCAGTCCCATTCTGGGGAAGAACAGATCAACAATAAAGCCAAAAAAAAAAAAAAAAAAGGTTGGGATACATACACTTTCCATTTAGAATCAGACTAATTCAGGTCAAAAGGGGCTTCAGGAGGTCTCTAGTCCCAAATCCTGCTCAAAGTAGGGTCAGCTATGAGGTCAGATTGCTCAGGGCTTTATCCAGTTTAATTTTTTCAAAATTAAATTTGCAAGTGACTCCTCTGAGGGACATGTATATCAGCAGAGAAACTGGCAAACTGCCAAAGTATAGCTGATTTACAATCTACTGCTGAACTGGAAAAAATATGTTGAAACTGCCAGCACAGAGGTCGACAGATAACTCAGGATTCAAGACATTTCTGAACTACTATGAAAATTCCTGGGTGGTTGTTACAGCATATAAACATGAGACAATGAATCCCAATTAATTTGTGCACAACTGGACTCTGTGGGACATACTTGAAATACCAGTTCTGTGCTTTAGAAAACGTCATCCTTTGTCATAATGAGAAATTTTATTGCGGCAATAAAGCAATTTATATGGCTTAGACTTTAAGGCTCAGGCTTCTAGGATTCTTGGTCCAAACAGATGTGCAGTCTGGCCCACAGGGACTCTTAACCCGATACTCTTCTGCCACACCGGTATTAATCAGAGCAACGTCTTTACTAAAGTAAACTTCTTCTGAATCGTGTTTGGCCAAACCACATTCAGCACAAGAGAAACACAATGCAAAAAGGAGGAATGGGACAGAGATGTTCTGCCCAGGGCCAGAAGTGCTTCTGCTTTTGGCCAGATTATTCTGGAGATGTAAAACCAAATTATTGCATAACAGCTGGGAATCCTAACACATACCCATATCCTACTGGAGACTAATCACAACAGTTTCATATTTGGAAAAAATCAAGTGAGCAGAAACAGTAACTAGTCAAGAAGCATTTAGTAAAAACCCTCCAGAAACTTTCAAAGCTTATAATAGTCCCAGTATGAAAAAAATCAGGTAGCATCTGAATGTTTGCAAAATCAACAAGGCAGAAAAATAAAAGTCAAAACTGTTTCAACAACAACAAAACAACAAAAAAACACCATTTATTTATTTTCATTTGTTCTTCATTCCGTGTACTTCAAAGAGGTCATTATCAATAGCTTAGGCATTATGATTCAAAATTTCTAATAAGAAGCCTGTGCTCATGTGCTTGCAAGGAAACATGCAAATGCAAACTTGACTCCTCAGAGCATACAGCCAATGCAAACTGTGCAGCGTGAAAAATTCTGTATGTCCTACACTAACTGTTTTTGTTAATCCTCTGCCCACTAAATTAATTTCTCAACCATCTCAAAGAACGAGACTGAATTAGTAGTTCCTACATTTACTTTCATTAAACTGATTATAAAAATAAGGATCAAACAAATGGCCAAAAAAAGGAGAATAATCCATGAGTGCATTTCAGTTCATTTGACCTCAAAATACCATTCATCAAAAGATTCCTTGTATTTATTTTTAATATCATTACACATACACACTCTAAAACTTAAAATAAAAAATATAAAAAACCCACATTAAATAGTTCTTTGGAATTGTGCCTAAATTTATCTCTTCAAAGGTATGAACAAGCAGGAAGGATACATTTTTAGCAGCACTTTGAAATTCATGTTTCAGAGAATGGTTGTGGAGAGCATACCATGCAAATGACCTTTCCTTTCTTCCAAGTCGTTAAGATACAAAAGACCCTTAAACTATATCAGTTTTGGCAGTGACTGTCTCTCAAGTACCTGAATTTAATCATCAAAAAGACGCCACTCACATTCTCTTTTGTTGTACTCTTATTTCATTGTTTGCTGTTCCTATTGCAGAAATTCTGCAATTCTAACAAGAAAATTCAGAATTTAATCTTCTAAAATGTCTTTCTTCCTTCCCCCTCCCCTTAAAAATGTCCAAAGCTCGTATTAATCCCACGACTGCAAAAGCTGATAGGTTGGAGAGAGTATAAAGGAAGAAAATAGGAAAAAAGCATCCTGATATGAAACGTAATCTAAGATTTGCTGCCAAGCAAGCTCAGAACGTCTGCATTTCACCACGCATCTTTTAATTTGATTGTGTTTAACCTTTCCTATGTTTGAAAAATGAGAATAATAGAAACATAATCTAGCAATAGCTGTATTCATGGATAACATGTATTTCACATAGGCTGGCAATAAATAATATATTTTGTAAAAATGTTATTGCATATATGGGATTAGGGGTTTCTTACTTGAAAGAATTATCAAAAGTTACATGGAGTACTATATTAAAAATACTGCCTGAAAACAAGCACACCTAAGGCTGCTTTGTATTGATCCTATGTTTAAATTGAGGCCCTATTATTCTAGTTACCAAAACATAAACATGAGTCTTTCTCACCCTCAAAAACAGGAACGATTTATATCCCTTAGCAAGCTCATGTTATAAGAATAAATATATAAATCAAATGAATTATTGATTTGGCAAAGAATCAGGAAGTCTTAAAGGATTTGCAAACACCAATAAATTGCTGGTTAAAAAAAAAAGTCGGTCACATACTTGTATTACATACATGTTTTGAAAGAAGAAAAACAGTAATACTTCCTGTTTGGTAGGATTTGCTTCTTTTCTACCTGTTCTTTACTTGGAATCCAGCTCTCTCCACATTCAGTCATGTAGAGATGAAGACCTCCATAAAACATTCTAACTTTTGCACATTAAAAAAACCCAAACAAACAAACCACAATTAAGCTCTAAAAAACAAATGTTAACTCAGCAACTTGTTACTTGAATATATACTGAGAACAGAAGCAGCCATTGACTTTACTAAAACAAACCTCTCAGCTTCTTTTGCTTCTCCTAGGAAATCAGCAGCCCAAGCACGGACTAAGCAACTCTGCCTGGCACTGCACCTGCCATAGGTAAGCATCTGCAAACAGATGCTATCACAGGCCAGCAGCAACATGGTAATAACTCATTGGTACAGAAGGCAGCAGCTCTTCACTCCCAGACCTGCTCCATTCCATCACACATCCGGCCTCAAATTAGCCATATTAGATGCGGCACTTCTCCATAAAGAGATATTCAAGAGGTTGGAGGGTATCAGTTTGAGTGCTGGGACTTGCTCATGAACAAGTCTGTTTTAAAAAATTAGGGGGCTCCACCTCTAGATCTTGCTTGGATCTATCTTTGCCTCCCCTAAAGGCTGCTGCTATGTCAACAAAAAATTAAAATCCCACTACAAAAATCAGGAAGTTGGGATAAAATGCTTCTGAACAAAGGATCAGGAGCAGCAAGAATCTCTACTGGCAAATGGACTGAGAGCCCCGACTTGAATGTGCTGCTTAGGCCATGGAAGACAATTTGCATGCCTAAAACACAGATATTAAATTATGTCATTTAAGAGCTGTATACTTTTAGAAGAGAAGCTTACTGAGGATGGCAAAGAGCAAGAATTAAACAGGAAAAATGCCTAATACTGGAAATCGTCTGGGTAACAGCAACTAATCATTTAACTACTGATATAAACAAAAAATAGTATCTACAACAACACTACAAACACTAACATTGCTAACAGCAGTGCTTACCTCTCCTGGAAGCCAGCTGGCTTGATTTCTCTCACTTGAAGCTCCATCAGCATCACTGTATTAGTGGCTAACTATTGATGCAGACATAGAGCAAAACGCCTGTGCACACGAGACCCCTCTCCCTTGCACAGCAACAACAGCAGATTTCACTTTTAGGAAAGGAAGGAGCTTTCAACTGCCATGCTTCACCATGCACCAACCCGACAGTCCTCTTGTAATGGACCCCATGGGGAAAGTGGAGTAAGGAAACTAGAAAAGGTGAGAGACGCTTCCAACCCTTTGAAGGACCCTAGACATAAGCGATAACAGTCACATGATTGCAACCACTTGAGTTTGTTTCATTTTTTTAATACCAGACAACACAGAATGTGCTACAATGGACCACGTGAATCTGATCTAATACCACACTGCTACCTAAAGGGGCAAGCTTACCTTACCCTTATCCTAAATACTGTATTACTGATGCTTCCCTTGTATTAGTGCAAGCATTTGTGTGGCCACATGGTGAGCTTATCAGAAAACTGATTTGGCTGGAACTAAGCCAGCAAAAAAAAAAAAAAAAAAAAAAAAAAAACATAAAAACTGATTCATTTTCAATCAGCATGGTTCCTTGCTCGAGCATACTGTGTACTCCTTTGGCAACATCCCAAAGGACAGGGCAAAATGCGTGGCAGAGGATGAAAGGAAAGGCAGGATCTCTCTTTTCAACAAAAGCCTGGTTTAAAAACACCAATGTCAGAGACATAGTATATGTTAAACAATATACTACTTTGTTTATAATACAAATATATACTATTTGTATATATTTGAAAGGAAATTCTAGCCATGGACTGTACATCTTCTATCCTCAATTAAGATGTACTGAAAAAAAGGTCAACATTTCCTTAGTAATTAAAATCAGAGATACTTGGTTCAGCAATGCATCTTTGACTATAGAGGAGTGCTTTTGATTTTCTTTAAGCACATAAATTTACTGAAGTGCAAAGTAACACTGTTCTTGTCAGTCTAGGGGTGAAACTTGGTATAAATGGTGCATACTTCATAAAACCGAGAGCCTACTTTGGAGACCAAAATAGTAGCTCTGCAGTCAGTGCTCCAAAACATGAAAGCAATGGCTGGGTATGCTATTGAATGAATCATAGGTAGGGAGTGAATTAATCAGTGTAAAAACCTCAGTAAAGTAGAGAAACTAAAGGTTCTGCAGTTTGAATTGTTAATTTCATTGTCTTTTCAATACATTTCCATTGTACAGCCAATCTTTCATATCTCTCTGAGGCATTACCATTGCTCGGGGTTCTTCAGGGAAACCAAACACATCTGAACTGCTTTAGTTTCACATAAATAGGATGCATCTGCAACCAAAGCTCTCCAGTTTCATTACTGACCAAAAAGCACAATCTAAATTCTTCAGTTCTTCTGTAGTCACGTTTTTATGTGTATTCAAGACCAACATGATAAGTTATTACGCAGAAGTCGTTCTGCAAAACCGTGTCTATTTCTACTGTAAGAGGGTGGGGGTGAGGGAACTTATGCCTTTCAACAAGAAACTTTAATGTGGAAAAACACAGTTTATTTTAAAATGTCATTCCTATGACATTTTTGCCTTTTTTGGAGACGTGTGGCTTGTTTAAAAGATACAAGTACTTTTGAGCCCACAGTTCCCCAGGGAAATGGAAATGTGAGTCCGATTTCTTGCAGTTGCATAAAAGCACAAAAAACTTAAGCATTAAATCTTAACTTTTTGTTTGATTATTGCTGAATGACAACTGTAGGATCTTTATTCCTTTAACAACTTCCTTTCTTAAAACATCCTACCAACTAGGCTTCCCATGAAATAAACCCCATCTTCTACTACTGGACTTGAAAAAGCCGCAATGAAGAAGTATTCTCAAATATTGTAGCTGATTTAGATTTGCTAATAAAAAATCCTTTATCAAATGTCACAAAACCTGCGATTACACCAACTGCTTTGTAGATGCTTGATTGCAACTGAAATGAAATTCAGGAGGTATTCAACTGTACATAAGGATTTAATTACATCCTTCCAATACTTGACGTTATAGATATTCATAACACTGAATTCTGATCCCAGAATTTCTTAGATTTCAGCTCTCTGTGTCTTGAATGGAAACTCAGTTACATATTCAGTATTAGACATGAAAGAAAACAGGAAGAATTACTCGTGTAAGCGTTTGGCTATATAACAACCTGCCTTTGAAAAGGATGCAAAAGACATAGACATTACTGAGCTATGCAACATTCACTTGTGCAGGACTGCTGCAATGAGACTACTTGTATAATGAAAGATAACATCTTTAAGGAAATGCATGCATTTGAAGCTACTGGATAGCTATATCCCTATTTCCTCCCATTCTCTAACTGCCAATGGCATTTACTTGCAACTGGTAGTTTCCCCTCTAAAAAGCATCACCTCCAACATCACAGCATCCCCCCAGCACTCAGTAGTTCAAAAGAATTGGCAGCTAAAGGCACTATGCCAATCTACATATTCTTCCCAGATTATAAAACTCTATGGCATTCTATTCTTTAGTGCAAAAAGGGGATGGTTTTCTGCTTTCTCCCACCAGTCTACTCACAGGTTTTCTCCACATCTTTGCCCCACTCATTCTTATTCAAGAGCTAATAATACAAGAGCAGCCTTGGATTCTCCCACAACTTTATTCTGAGCACTCCAGTACAAAGGTGCTTCTAACCATAGGAAATTCCCTTTTTAATAAATGCAAGTTCCTAGTAGTCTTACTATACAACGCACATGAGATAGCATTATAGTCACTCAACTCAGACCACAGGGGTAAAAAGGCTCCTAAGAATACTTTGCAAAACTATGTATAACCTATATATTAACCAATAAGGGCAACTGTGTGGAATTTTTTTGTTGTACCTATTGCCCCTTTGTCTTCTGAGTTACACCACCATGTATGGTATAAAAAGTTGAACTTCTGTAAGAGGCAGAAACAGATTGATCTTATCCTATTGGGAATGAAGTGGCAAGATGTTAATGCCCATAAATCCATACTAGAATAGCAGCTACATTTCACAGCTAAAATACATTTTTAAAATTCTAAAATGATAAAGCAGCCTTTATCATTGCAGCACACAGCTAAAAGAAGCAAATTAAACACCACGATACAATTCCTGCCACCCGAAATATCTAATGCAGCACTCCTCTCTCCTAACTTAAGCGCTCTTCTGCTGTACTCTGCTGCATCACTCCGTTAACATTAACTTCCGTGTGATTTCTGTATCTACAGAAACATGCACTCATGTTACTGTGGTTACTCATGCTAAACGAACCTGCACACCATAAAGCCAGTTTTGTAAAAGGAGTTGCAATACCTATTATCATCAACTAATATTTAGGAAGAAATACCTGTTTAAAACGATATGACAAGTGATACTGTAGTTAAGAAATAGGATCTCCTTCGAAAAAAGTATCAGTGATTCCACAAAAAGCAGAGGACACAAAAAATTCTGTTGTCCATCATACGTATACTTAGATATGTGTATATACACATGTACATACATACAAATGTGTACATGTACAAATATGTATATGTACATATTGCTAAATATTCCAATTTTTTATATCCAGTTCCATGGGATTCTCTAACATATTACACAGATGAATAAAAGGATAAAGATTCCTTGCATTCAGCATTTTTAATAGTTCAATTCCATTTTTAGAATGACAAAAACAAGGCAAAGAGATCAAGTCAAGAGGAAATTACCCATAGTTTGAGGATGGACTTACATACATCACGTTAATTTATACTTTCTAGACAATGCTGTAGTCTCTAAAGAAAGCACTTTCTCCATTTCTGTATGTGCATTAATCTCACTTGCAACACATTTGAAAGATCAGCCTTTATCTTTAATGGTTGCTTTTTGAAAAATAGAACAATGATCTCAATAGCAATTTACCCATGCTGCAAGTGACACATTCTATCTGTCCTTTCTAAGCAAATACATAATGCATTTAATCAAGTAACCCTAGACCACGCTGTTAATCAGTACTGGAATATAATTTATCAGTACTTATTTCCAGTTCCATTTGCAAAAATAACTAATTAGCTTATGGAATTACAATCCTATAAAGAAGAAACTAGGTCATTATCTGTCAAAAGTAATGCTAGACGTAGCTCTTACTCATCCTTGGATATACAAGATTCTGAAAAAAATTCTAAAATCGGACTTACATGTAACATGACCTTTTCTTAAGTGAATAATTAATTTTCAGATCAGGCAAAGAGATGTATTTTTTGAAGACTTTATGATAATCAGTCAGAATTTCTGCAGTGCTCCCCAAGTATGCGCTAGAAAATAAATAGCTACATAAAATGCATACGGCAAACAAAGATTTGGAAAAAAATCTGATCTATTTTAACTGCGTAAGCAGCAATGGGATATTTCCTACAAATGACAATGGAGAATTTATCTGCCAGCACTAGTACTGGGGACATAAGATGAAGGATATAAAACATAACACATTATTGAATGTTAAGGTTTAGCATATTTTTAAAGTTTTTGGTCAAATCCTGTAAATAGGAGACTTGCTTTAGTAGAATCAGGGTTCCACATGAGGGAATAAAAATCAATACTCACTTTGAACCCTGTAATCATACTGATCTTCACAGAGAATCAGATTATTTGCCAATAATATTACCTAAGCTTACCTGTACTGTTATGCAGTAGGCAGTATCTCATGCTTACAAAAAGCTAAAGTTACCTTCAAAAGGTTCACTCAAGTATTCCTCACAACATGAGGCATGAAAAGTCATTCGAACAGTGGAAGTTGTCACCATTTAGCAGGATTAGGCCTTTATTTCTTAAATAGGAAAGCAAATATTTTAAGTAACCAAAACACAACCTAATTTTCAAGACAGTCACAGAAACTGTTAAGTTGTATATGAGGTAGAACAGCAGGGAATTCAGAAGATAAAACTGCCAGATGACTTTTGAAGTGGGTAACATAGCACATTATAAGAATTAGACAAACAAAACCAACCAAAATGTACTCTATCAATCACCAGAAATTCCTGTCGAGATTCAAAACACTGCAAGTCATCCCAACCCTGAAACTGAAGAGATTTAATACCACAAGAAGAAACAACAATTTCGTATTTTCTGGTAAAGCATCTCCCTCTTCCACATTCAAGCTTCATTGCTCCAGAGGAAGGGGAGAACCATAGAAGCCAATTCCTTATATCAGGGCTGGAGAAAGGGGAGAAGAGAGAGGAAACTCTCTGGATCACCAAATAATATGGTGCAAACCAGCAAGATCAATGGTGGTCAAGAAAAGATTCTTGTCCGTCCCCCTTGTGTTCCTAGTTTGCTACTATCACAGAGAATGCCATTCAAAACTTAGTTTTGCAAGTTCCAAACTTCATGGTCACCCCTACCTTGTCATCTCGGTTCCAGAGATTCATCACCCTCTACCTTAAGGTAACTTTAGAAAAAGGTAAACAAGTTCTGACAATGATATTTCTTCCCATTCAGCTTAGTCCATAGAGTTATGTCTTTATACAGTAAGAAATCAATTACTGTTCAGTAAAATGTAACAGTCTACAAAAAGCACCTGCCTAAAGATAATGAATCCCACATCTGGTTAAGGATTCAAGACAAAAGTACAATTACCTTATAAATTCCTTAGGATGGAGAAAACGTGTAATTCACATCTAAATCACAAGCATTTGCTTTCTTCTTTGTCACAAAACAAAAAGTAATCCTGAAATGAGCCATATTTGATTCAAATTTACTTTGTATACCTCTCAAGTATAATATTTACTTTGTCATATATCTTCATGATTATACTGACATCAGTAATAACAACAGTCTCACAAAAATAATGCCTCAAAGAGGATTTTAAAGAATCAACGTAAATAGTCAAAATAAGTTTATTATTCTGAAGTTAACCTTTGATTATAGACATATAGTGAAAACATCAATCTACATTCACACAGCCTTTGAAATGCAGTCCTGGACATTTTATTGTAGAAACATGTGTCCCCATCACTTGCATTAAACAAAATCCTTCAGCAAATTTTGTATCTCGTTTGTGAATCAACTAGAATAAGATAGGCACTGGAGCAAGGCTCATCATCTGTTTACCCTGTATCTCGCATGTGCTGGCCAGCGTGTTGCTCTTCTTTAAACCGAGCCCATTCTGAGAAGTTAGTGTTTACTCACAGCAGTAAAAAAAACCAAAATCTCTCATCAGAGTCTAGCCAAATAAATTCAAGCCTACATAAGCACACAAGCTTTCTAGCTACCACATGGGGCAGTACAGGGCATAGGACATGCTATTTCCATAACGCAGGTTTTTGTAGCTATGCTTAAATACAGATTTCCATGAGTGTATTATTTCTTTTTGCACACCTTCAGGTCAAGATAAGTAATTGTAATAACATAGGGTTCTACCGAGACATCTCTTATTGCAGCTGCAGCTCTGCCCTTTTGCATATTTCACGCAGCAAAGAGAAAGAGTGCAAACAAATATTGCTCAGAGTAATCATAAATACCTAAGAAAGGTCACATTATGAATTTTCCTCTTTACATAAAAATATACTGGAAAGTACATGGAACAAGTAGGCAGGTACTTGGGATTTTCCCCCTCCCCGCTCCTTTGTGGCAAGTGGAAAACCTCTGGTATGGTTTACTTCTGCAAGTTAGCAATCACCTTTATTATAAAAATGTAAGAAAATTTTGTTTGAAGGACACTTCAAGATTTTTATCTTAAAAAACAATTGTATATATGACTGAAAGCAGATTCACCAATTAATTTTCAGTCATTTTCTTTCAAGCTTGTTATTCATGTAAACAATTACAGAAAGACAGAATTATTTTCCAAATGCATCAGTATGATGCAGGACTAGCATATACTTATCTTTGCTTTGTCTAATGGAAAGAGCTTTTAGGCTGTGAAAAATGCTAGTGATGGAACTGTCAATCATTCAAACAAGTAAATAGCTTTTTTCCTCCAAATTATGCTTTCAGAAGATTTTCATAGCTACTTAAACTCAGTCCCTCACTACTTGTGAGTTGTTACTTCTGTTAAAGGTTCTTTCTCTCACTCACGTCCAGAAATCTTCATCTCCAGCTACTAGGAAAGTTCTGAGATCCACAGGTCTGTGTATTTCTCCAGACTCTCTGAACTTGAACTTCAGACGCTGAAATCTGACAAGTACAGCTTTCCACCAACACCCAGATACCGTCTAATACATCGATCCCAGCCAGGTCAACTGTCATTTGAAGAACACTCCTCGGAAGCCTGCAGCCTCCTGGCTGTAACTAAGGAAGCTCTTTCCTCCATGTAACACAAGAACCTGCCTCCACCTCCTTTAGAGACAGGCTTTCTCCCATTTGAGCTGGTTATACTCCACATCTAACAGAAAGAGCTACTTGCACTATCAGGTGCCCTAGAGCCAAATCCCCCAAGACAATAGGTAAGCAAAGACTGAAAAGGCTGGGCAGGGAACTGACAAAAACTAACTGGGAATCACATGCCTTTGTGGGGCAAACGAACACATTATTTTGTAAATGGAAAAGGCTAGTAAGTGGTAGGTGGTTACAAAAGATTTCCTAACATGACAGTTTGTTAGGCTGCAAGTAATTTGCTAATTTGGGACTTTGTTCTCTTCTTGGTGTCACTGTGTCAGCTGAAGGGTTTAATAAGTCATTCTGTTTCTAGCTGCTTACTGTTGTCCTCGAAATAGGGTGCCACACCTTCCAATTCTGCTGCCTATTTGCTTGCATGATAATATACCCTGACCCATTTTAATAAGAAAGAAAAGCTGTGTCAGAAGAACTATATTCCTACTGCTTAAACTAATCTAATGGGTAAGAAATTGCTTATGTCATGGACCTTCAGGAAAACAGGAGTGCTGGAAACCTCTGTCAGTATAGGTGGAACTAGAACAAGACATACATGTAAACTTTCAGTTTCAGAAGGCTACGTAGTTTTTGACTTTTCCTTAAAGGTGCACATTGTAAAGTTACTTGTTACTCCAGTGTTAATCTGAGTATCATATTGCCAGTTTTAAAATGGAGATAGAAACATCCCTTTGCTTCAGAGGAATGTTGTGAAAATCAGCTGTTTGATATTTACGAACCTTTTGTACACCCATGCTAAGCACCACAAAGGCCTATAAAATTAAGAGTTCTATGTTCATTCTGTGCTAAGGACAGAGAGCAGAAAAACCACTGACTACTCTTCAAACCATGAAAAAAAAATAGAAATAATAGCTTTGCACTAAATGTATACAATCTTTTAATTAATATATTTTGATATATTAAAACACATATACAAACAAAAAATTGCACAATCAGATGTGATTTCTTACTATTAGGAGTAATTTCCTATTAATCTTAGCAAAGCTACTTCAGCCAAGTTTGTTGCGACTAGAAGGCACCTTTGACTAAACCACAATAGCCTGGACTAAACAATCTGGACTAAACCACAAGTATAGTTCATGGTGACAAATGGTATATACACTGAGGAAAGATGTTTGGGTTAGTATTTTCTGAATACTCTAAGTTTACGGAGCATTCTAAGAGCACAGTGTGACAGATGGATGGAGAGAATGTGTCCTGATAAGCTACATACATCTCTCTCTGTTCCTATTTGAATTGTAAATACCATGTTGATACAAGTTACCCTGTAATTAAGTTGCAGTACACACTTACATAATATTCTGCTAATGTGAAGGGTTGAAAAAAATGCTGGCTGTCAACTAGAAGCATGACAGTTATTTCAATGCAGGTAAAAAGCAGTTAATACTGAATACTGCCTTTGTAAACAGATTTTGATGGATTTAGCTCCATCGTTTATAAACCAAGAGACTAAACATAAAGTGCAATTAGGATATTGAATGTCTTCAGTACCAAATCCCCTGTGAATTACTACATGAAATATGGAAGCTGTCACTCAGAATTAACAAACACCGCATTTTAGTGCTTTATAAAAACAAAGGGTTTTTTCCCACTATTACCTATTAATACAAATTTTGGAAACATTCCATCTCCCAGTTCCTTGAAATGAAGGTACCCAGCACAGTGAATATACGGCTGGGCAGCTGAAACTAAAATCTGCTTTTAACTCTGATCCAGACTTTCACTCTCACTTAGGGTGAGTCCAGCTGCATCCAGACTGAAAACAAGAATGCTTCCCATTTTATGGATTTGATGTCACCTGGAAGCATCATGGGCAGGAAACCCAGTCACACAGGATGGAAACGACATCATGCAGTGCAGGTGCAGCCTTAACAATCTGTTTTGGACAAAAGCCTTGCTAAATTCTAAAGCCTTTTTATTTAGCAAGGAAAAAATGCAATCAACAGGTTAAGGACTAAAATTAAATAAGTGCTATAGCCACAGACCATAAATTGCTGTAATATTATGCAAGGTTTATTGTCCAGTGTCAACTGACACACAGCTAGCTAGCTAGAAATCATGGCTAAAAAAGTTATTACTGAATGACCCATATTTTATGTGCCCACTGACATGTGGCAGGAAGTTACATGCAATATACAAGCTTTCACAAACAAACGTAAAATCCTGTATTCTGACCTTCTCTTCAAAAATCTTGTGTTTCCACACTGCCTGCACAAGTAGAATGCCTCAAAATGCAGATAATCAAACCTTTCCTCTGTGCTACTGCACTCACAGAGTCTTGAGAGTTCTTTAAAAGAGAAAGGTCATAAATTGCCTTTATTATGAATGCACAAGATGATTGAAAATTCCTCTATTGTACACCCTCCACAGTAATCGAAAAACACAGATAATGGTAAGGTAGAATTGACTTTGTGAACTGAGAAATTTCTAAAGATGTTTGCAACTAAGTATCCTACAATACTGTGATATTTTCTTTTGTAGCTCAGAGACAAAAGAGATTTTACTTTAAATTGCTCATTAATAGAAATAGTTATATGATCTTTGTAAAGCCGTTTCTCTCAATGCAGAAAACTGTGAGATGGGCTCCCTCTAGAGTCTTATCTCTGATACAAACTTTAAATTATTAAAGATTGCATAGGTCATTTACATGTGCCAACATCCTACTTAGTTCCCTTCCAAAAAAAAGTTCTGAGATAGCATTAGTGAAAAAGAACTTCACATTCCCAGTTACACAGGTTTATGTATTTGTACAGGTCAATTAAATTCTAACACAGTGCAGTAAATTTTGATCTTCCATGTATCTATCACAAGATCCAAATAAATTGAGATATTTCAAAAACCTGAAGCTAAGCTTAGAAGTGGAATCCTCTATCTGTATATTAAAAAAAAAAATCTTTGAATAAGTGCATGACGTGTATGTAAAAACATCCCTTTCCTCTTGAACACCTCTTAAAGTTGTTTCAGTAATTCAAGTAGAACTCACAGCAACCTGGAGTTTGATCTTGTTTGATTCAGGTCAGTGGATGCTTTCCCACTGAGACAAGCAAGAGGGCATGCATGCAGATTATTACCTCCACAGTGACTAGAGAAGGGCATAAAAAGTGTGAGTGAACAACTTTTGCCATCAACTAGTGAAAACTGTATTATAACCCATGCTCGTGGGAGACATATTCTTGTCTTCCATCCAGACGACAGTGAGTGTGGAGGGCAGATGGTGAGCAACAGAGTGAGACTGGCCTATGTCTTCTTTCCCCCACCAAATACGCCAGGGAAGCAGACGTGAAGCAGCATAGACAGGGGGGTAGGCTGAACCAGGAAAAAGACTGGCCTCATTAGTTTTTCTTCCCTAAGCAAAGGGAAATCATATTGTGAATCTGAGGATACAGTCCCTGACACAATTCCATGAGCAGATCCATGCAAATATATAGTACCTCTTTCTCCACGTAATACAAGCAGCAGCGATGAATCCTAAGGACATGGAATACAACAATTTCACAACAATAAACTGTTTCATTACATTTTCTATAAACTGGTAAAACAAAAGAAACAAACAACCGGGGAAAAAAACCCAACCTTTTGAAGGTACAAAATCCCAGTGTAAATCTAGCACTTTCCCAGCCTTGTGTTTTAATGTTCTTTCGTTTCTCGCTCATTGGGAAAGAAAACACAAGACCCCACCTTCAGAAAAATATATTATATTGTAGATATGACAGCCTCTTCTAGAACAAACAGATTATTACTTCCTCATAAATCTGACAATTACAATTATATAATTAACACAGCTGCACATATATAAATTACAACCAAAATAAACATGTGGATTAAAATCTGTCATTGACAGAGATACAACAAATCATAAATGCTTCCCTCACCTCCTAATGCTAGGATTCACACTCTTGTTCTATTCTACAGTTCTAGATCTAAATCTCATATTGTACTTTAAAAAAAAAAAAAAAACCAACAACAGACTAACTAGCACATTGCTAGATTAAGATGGCTATTAAATTTTCTTCGAAGCAGTTACGAATCGTTTTCAGACCATTTTTTTTTCCCCAGTGCAGATTATCAGTTAACTTACATTTTCCCTTTGCAATGTACTGGGTGTATTGCTAGGGCAGATATAGTCATTCTCTGCAGAGTCTGGCAAGGAAAAGGTATAGCGAGTAAAGAGTGTGATGCCTTGACTATCTCAGTTTTCCCTGAATTCTTAGGCTGAGCACAGAAAACTGTCTGTACAATCTCTTAAAAAACAGTGGCACTGTTTAAAAAAATATGCTGAATGGCATCAATGAAGTCCCTTAGGCTTTTGACATGTGTATGGCAGAGTTCAGTCAGTTGAAAGGACTACAGGCTCAGAGAACTTCTGTAAAAGTTTCTCATTTTTCAAAATCACCTTGTATCAGTGACTAAGCACCAAGACAAATAGAAATAAATGCATTATGTCATATTTTACTTTCTTTATGCTTCAGTGCAAAATTACATGTGTAATTACATCACACAAATTTTCGTTACTAATGCAGTTAAGACTTCCTTCTAGTTTTACCTATAAATAAAACAAGCTAGTATCTGTTATTATGGGTTGGAAAGGATTATGGAATATTATATACAACATCACATAAGTTTTCAAACACAAAATTAATTCAGGACCTTCTATAAAGCTCAGTCTGCCTTGAATTCATATTAACTTCCTTTCTTCTTTCACAGGTCCTACAGCTCCCTGCCAGGTGGGTAAAAGATGGGCTTTGAGGGGTTTTAGTATGCTTGGAAGGTAAATTTTTGAAAAACAGTGAAAGGAATGACTCACTATCAACATAAATTTCTTCAGGGAGAACCCCTTTTGATAGCTCCATATTTTATTTAAAGGGGTTTCAGTCAACCTGCATCCCAAAATTTGAATATACTGCATCCCACAACAGACCTTCAGAAAGCATAGTAACATTTATCAGGGAGTGGAGCGATAGGACAAGGGGTAACAGTTTTAAACTGAAAGAGGGCAGATTTAGATTAGATATTGGGAAGAAATTCTTTACTGTCAGGGTGATGAAGCACTGGAACAGGTTGCCCAGAGAAGTTGTGGATGCCCCATCCCTGGAAGTGTTCAAGGCCAGGCTGGATGGGGCTTTGAGCAGCCTGGTCTAGTGGGAGGTGTCCCTGCCCATGGCAGGGGGTTGGAACTAGACGATCTTTAAGGTCCCTTCCAACCCAAACCATTCTATGATTCTATGATTTAGTCGGTGATTTAAATAATTTTACAACATCCTACAAAAAATATGTTCAAACATGAATAAATTAAGTAGTTACTCTAAACCACTTGTCTACTGATTTCCTTAGGAAATCAGCAGCCAACCCACTACCCTACCTCCAGCAGCATAACTTTGCAGCTCCAAGCTCTTACTGCAGCTAGGCCACCAGGCTGTTTGGCCTGGGGCTGAGCCAAGGCTAGGCATTTCATATTCCTAAGCCAAAACCAAGGCAGACACTTCTGGGAGCTCTGATTTGTAAGGTAGACAGGATGGAGTCGAAGCAGAGGGATCTAAGTATTAAATTGCTGCATCCTAGCTGAGATGAGCACCATGTCTTCTCCCTTCCTAGGAGGCAACAGTTAAAAACATCCCTTTCAGTTGAGCCTGGTACCTTCTGATCCAGCATTCTTCATAACACTATTACTGCTAATCCATCCCACCACTGAGCTCCTCTGTCCATTTCAGACAAGTGCCTGCAGTCAAACATCCTTGACTTTACCAGTGGCAGCCAAGACCATAGCAGTGAAGCAGGTACAGGTGGGACCTGCCCCCCCTAGGTGCCACCACAAGGCCACACACACTGGCAATGCCCTTCCCCAACAAAACTGGGATCTGCCCACACCTCAGCTCTGCCATTGTTCCAGGCCAGGACCGAGCTGCTTGAGTGCAGGCCCGTGGCTGCCGACGCCTGCCATCCCCCAGCACAGCCACACGACACAGCTTCAACTTCAGCGGTGGTTGAATACTGATATGAAAGTTGTTTACTCTAAAAGCAACTACAAAGATCTTAGCAAGTATCGCATTTTTGAACAAGTGCCAGTTAAAAATTGCCTACATATTTACAATAAATATCAAAGACAGTCAGGGTTGAAGCATGCTGATTTGCAATCTATGTATGTACGCTAGTTTACATAACAAAAATGAATCACAGTAACTTTGGCTTCCACCATATTCTGATAAATTCTTGGATCACGTTAATACCTTATGGCATTTCTACATCTGTTAAATCTATACCTCAATTGTACAGACTTAAGTTCTGCAAACATTCACACACACAAACATCCTCTCTTTTTTTAACGCACTTCAGTGCAGTCATGATTTTTTTTGAACAAATGCACATGAATGCAAAGTGCCTACAGAGCTGAGACCATGTGTGCTAAGCAGTTTCCTCTTAATTTGAAAAGTATTTCTTTCATAACAGTCCTACTAATATCCTTATAATTTGCTTATAAAAAATCACATATTAGCAACATTTCACCTTAAACATAAATTGAGGACAGAGTTAAAAACCAGACATAAACATTTTTTTTTTCTTAATTCAAATACCATTTAGTAGAGAAACTGAAGTAAGATGAGATTTCCGGAGTTATGAAGAGGACACTGTGACAATTCCCAGTGAGCTTATTGAAACTCACACCAGTTCACACCACAGGGAAAGCACTCATCTGTTCAGAATCCAGCCCAGCAACCATAATGGGCATTTAAAATACTCTGCTGACTTTAGCACATACATTTATTGCAAGAATCTCAAGTGCAAACTGACTGAACTGACAGATGCTTTTAAAAGCCAGTGTTTATTAGAAATCTTCACTTTATTACAATTTCAGCATAGAACTTAAAACTGTATGATGATTCAGAGCACGAATTAGGAATCTATTTATGGATCATGAATTTTAACAGGACCACAGGGAAGAACTTTAAAGGAATACAGATAAAAATAATGCCATTAACATCAGTTTTAAATTAACGAGCCAAGATTAGTTGGCTATCGTTACTTAGGCTCATTAAGGATATCCGAATGTGAATCACAAGAAATTTAAAATAACGTATTGGGTTTATCCATCAGGCTTTTAAAATGCTTTCCTCTCATCAAAAATTATAAATACAAAGTAAATAAATGAACAATGCAAATAAATCCATTTTAAATTCTCTGTACTATTTCAAAGGCTTAAAGTGCAGGACCCTGTACAGTCAGATGTATAAGCAATGAGGTATGTCATACAAGTGGAAATGAATGCTTTTTCTCACAATGCCGCCTTCAGAAATCAAACTAAGCATGATACCTAATACAAAAACCCCATTGTATGTTGACAGCTATAATGTAGGTAGAAGAGGTCATGTTAATACAGAACATAAGTGTATGCAATTTGATGTTCCAGTTATTCTAGAAAATGTCTACAATGAATAAAACTTTATCTGCCTGCAAAGCGGAAGGGGCAGCATCATCATTGCAAAGAACAGCAGTCAAACACCTGTTCCATCCTTCAGTGGTAAAATACTAAATAAAACCAAAGTAATGACCTCTGTGCCCCAAGGGAGGATGATTTTAAATCTCACTGACAACAGAACAGTTGTGTTTCTAGTCTGCATACAAGCTGACACACAGTTTGCTCCTACTGCGTATGAGAATATAGAATCAGAAAATAGTCTGGGTTGGAAGGGACCTTTAGAGGTCATCTAGTCCAAACCCCCTGCAATGAGCAGGGACATCTTCCACTAGATCAGGTTGCTCAGAGCTCCATCCAGCCTGACCTTGAATGTCTCCAGGGATGGGGCATCTACCACCTCTCCGGGCAACCCATGCCAGTGCCTCACCACCATCACAGTAAAACACTTCTTCCTTTTATCTACTCTAAATCTACCCTCTTTTAGATTAAAACCATTACCATTTGTCCTATCACAACAGGCCCTGCTAAAAAGTTTGTTCCCATCTTTCCTGTAGGCCCCCTTTAAGCACTGAAATGCTGCTGCAATGTCACTGCAGGGCCTTCTCTTCTCCAGGCAGAACAGCCCCAACTCTCTCAGCCTGTCCTCACGGGAGAGGTGCTCCAGCCCTCTGATCATTTTTGTGGCCCTCCTCTGCACCCACTCCAACAGGTCCATGTCTTTCCTGTGCTGAGGGCTCCAAAGCTGGATGCAGTACTCCAGGTGGGATCTCACAGGAGTGGAGCAGAAGAGCAGAAACACCACCCTTGACCTGCTGGCTACGCTTCTTTCAATGCAGCACAGGATACACTTGGCCTTCTGGCCTGCAAGCACACACTGTTGGCTCAGCTTTTCATCCATCAGTATGCCCAAGTCTTTCTCAGCAGGGCTCTCAATCCCTTCATCCCCCAGCCCATATTGACACCAGGGGTTGCCCCAACCCAGGATCCTGCACCTGACCTGGTTGAACCTCATGAGTTTCACATGGGCCCACTTCTCAAGCTTGTCCAGGTTCCTCTGGGTAGCATCCTGTCCCTCAGGTGCATCAACCGGACCACTCAGCTTGGTGTCGTCTGCAAACTTGCTGAGGGTGCACTCAATCTTACTGTCTATGTCATTGATGAATATATTTAACACTCCTGAGGGACACCACTTGTCACCAGTCTCCATCTGGACATTGAGCCATTGACCACTATGCTCTGGATGCGGCCGTCCAACCAGTTGCTCATCCACCAAACAGTCCACCCACCAAATACATCTCTCTCCAATTTAGAGAGAAGGATGTTGGGGGAGACTGTGTCAAGGGCCTCACAGAAGTTCAGACAGACAACATCCATAGCTCTTCCCTTGTCCACTGATGTCGTCACTCCATCATAGAAGGCCACTAGGTTGGTCAGGCAGGACTTGCCCTTGGTGAAGGCTGGCTGTCTCAAATCACCTTCCTGTCCTCCATGTGCCTTAACATAGCTTCTAGGAGGATCTGTTCCATGATCTTTCTAGGCACAGAGGTGAGGCTGACAGGTCAGTAGTTCCCAGGGTCCTCCTTTCTACCCATTTTAAAAATAAGTGCAATGTTTCCCATATTTTCCAGTCACCAGGGACTTCACCTGACTGCCATGACTTTTCCAATATCATGGAGAGTGGCTTGGCAACTACATCAGCCAGTTCCCTCAGGACCCTAGGATGCATCTCATCAGGTCCCATAGACTTCAGTATGTCCAGGTTCCTCGGGTGGTCACGAACCTGGTCTTCTCTTACAGTGGGACAGACTTTGCTCCCTCAGTCCCCACTGTGTGGTCCACCTACTTGAGAAGTGTAGGAAAAGAGGTTGCCAGTAAAGACTGAGGCAAAAAAGTTGGTGAGTACCTCAGCCATCTCCTTATCCATTGTTACCAGTTTCCCAGTCTTGCTCATTGTGGGGGTACACTTTCTTTACCTTCCTTTTCTGGCTGACATACCTGTAGAAGCCCTTCTCATTATTCTTTGTGTCCCTTGACAAGTGCAGCACCAGCTGCGCCTTGGCCTTCCTGATCCCATCCCTACACAACCGGTCGGTGTCCCTATACTCTTCCTAGGATATCTGTCCCTGCTTCCACTGCCTGTGCATTTCCTTCTTGCCCTTTAGTTTGACCAGCAGGTCTCAACTCATCCATACCAGTCTCTTGCCTTCCTTTCCTGAATTCTCACACCTGGGGATAGAGAGCTCTTGTGCCCAATGGAAAGCGCCCTTAAAGATCTGCCAGCTCTGTTCTGCTCCCTTGTCCCTGAGGGCAGTTTCCCAGGGGGTCCTATTGACTAACTCCTTGAAGAGCTGGAAGTTTGATATGCAGAGATTTGTTGAAGACGTATGGTTTCCACTACACGCTGCATGTTATGGTTCAGATTAGAACAAACGCAACAGCCATGAGGAAATACTGAGGCAGAAAGACAAGTAGAATGCAATTGTGACAGCCTTGTACATTGACGAGGGGAAGTACTCTGCATAAATAGCACCATACAGCCACATCACAAATGCCCTGCTCTGAAGAGCATTTACAATCATAATGCTCATGATGTCAAAGGAACTATTTTTGTGAATAAGAGTTCATTAGTGGAAGCAAAAGATCACAACCTGAGCCATTAATGTGAAAAATACTAATCTTTAAATAACTAACCCAATATGACCCCAGCAGTCACTTTCACTGCCTTTGACAAGCATGATTTGATATCCTCTAGCCTAAAAATGTTCAACTCTGCCTCCTCCAACCCAATTTGCCTAATCACTGACTCTTCTTTCTCAACTTCTGTCTTTGCTTCCTGTGAGTAGATCTTTTCCTAGTTCAAGTAGCTAAATTTGGACTAAAAGGTCTACACGGAATAACTGCACGCTCTAAAGAGCACAACGCCCAGACACTACCCATGAATGGAGAGTGGAAAACCTGTGCTTCAGCCTGGAGTAAATCATTAAGCCACACATACAGACACACACACTAGCAGACCTATACGCTGAGGAACAAGAAAACTGTGCAGTGTAGTAAGGAGGTAGGACAAACACAGACTTGTCTCATTTTGTCCTAATTCAGTTCATTAGCTTAAATTCAAACAATTTGACTTGCTGTTCATGGGCCATAGCCATACTACGTAGTTTGTGAAGATGGGAAATCTTAATACTGCAGTAAGAATGCTTTGTTTTGTTTCCAAACAGTGCTAGACAGCTCAGAATCACTGAACAGGGGCCAGTGCAGCACACAAAGCGGCAGTAAATCAGAAGAATTAGAGTAGGATGGAACCCCCCCAAAGGGAAGTTTAAATAAGAAGCAGCAAGCCCATCTTGCATATTGACTAAATACGGTGAACATTAACAATGGCTTCCATTTCTTTGGTCTTTGGTTTGGATTTTGGGAGGTTTTTTGTACATTGACAGATGACTGCCACTGCTATTATCTCCAAAATGACATATCCGTCATCATTTTTAAAGGTTTCTGCTTTGGTTTTAGACTTTTTGAAGAGCTGCACAGTTGTTGTTATTCTTCTGCCCTCTTTAATAGAAACTCCTTCGAGGATATCAGGAACTGAATCATCAATATTAAAACATCAAATATTGAAATACTCAGACAACTCCACCATCTGCTACACTGTGGCGGTTTGCATGCTCCCCCTGTATATGAAGTCTTACTTCAGGAGATGTGGAGCTCTTTAAGACCCCGTCAAATTTATGGATGCATTGTATATAAATTAGTCACCCTTGTCCTTAAATTATTACTGAATTAGGAAAAACTGCTCAGTCATGACAAAGTAGGGGAAAACAGGAGTTTTGGAATCAAAGCTGTCAACATTTTCAACTTTTTAGTGGACTATAGTGAAGTCATCTCTGAACGTCTCTTCAGCTGTCTGAATATCCTATAAAATATTGTAACTCAAAGCTTATTTCTACAAAACAAGTTATCCTATTTAGACTTACAAAAGCATCGGTGTTAACACTTCATGTTCTTATAGCAATGTCTGTATATATTAAACTGTGCCTTAACACAGCTATAAAGATTTCTGGGAGGCCATTAGGAAAGAAAATGAGGCGCAAATCCTTGGAATTTACAAGAGAAAAAAACACTTTATAACACCATAATCAGGAGTTTAAAAGATCAACCACTAGCAGACCAAGTCAGACAGAAAGTACATTTTTGCATTCAAGATCTGTAAAGAAACCCTTAAACTGTGAAGTATACTTTACAGGAAACTTCTGCCCCCACAGTCATACCTCATTTTATCTCCCCATCTTTTCTAAACTGTCAGAAACTGTCCTTCTGACAAGCACCTTGCAAACAGCTTTTCAGTTGCATCAGAGAATCTCCAAATACACTTGAAAGTTACAGTCAAATAAAGCTCTGCCTGTTTATAAGGCCACACTGCACTGACAGAAGATTTTGGAAGTTTGCTAACAAGGCTATGGAATTCCTGGTGGGTTCCTTTGAATTTTTAGGGTTTAGTTTGGATTTGGCAGGTGGCTTTCATTTGTGCAGGAATTCCTCAGGAATTCTGCCACCGGGAATGACTGAAGAGACATATCCTGCCTGCTCACACCCCTTCTTCTGCCAGCTCCACATGAGGTCATGTTGATTCGCTAGCAGCCTGCAACAGGAATTAGTCTGCAGACACCGTGGCTTGAAAGAGCTGTATCCTATGACACTTTCAGCTACTAACCATCGATTAAACAGTTTGCTGGAGAAGCCCAGCTGATAAGTGAAAAAAATAAAAGCCAGTTCCTCCTAAATTACCAACCATGCATCACACAGAAACCTTCAAATTGCAGCAGTCTACTTTAGCTTTTTATCTTCTTTAAACTGCTAATAAGAACAAAAAACTTAAGTGAAAAAAATCGCTAAGTTAAAGTTCAAAATGTGCTAAAATGAACAGAATTTCTGCTCAAAATCCTCTTCATTAACAATTATTGCATACTTCAGAAAAAAAAAAGTAGGTCCTTAGGAAAGCTGAATGCTAATTTTAAAGCAATCAAAAATGCATAGATGTTTTAAATTACAAGAAACGGCTCTGTAACATCTTGACTACTTAAACAGAAGCAGACGGTTTACATGGCTTTACTCCTTAATTAAACATTTTATATGTTCTATAAAATGGTATCTGATGGCATTCTTTCTGATTGGCTTTCTAAATTTAAATTGCAAAGTAATTTTGTATGCACCATATTAACCAGAAAATTAATTAAAATATTCGTATCCAACACTAACTTACCAACCTAGTTTCTATTTTCTAATACATGTGAAAAATCTAATCATTCACCTCTTTCCTGTTTCTTCTTCATGATAATGCTAACATTTTTTCATAATTCTGCTGGGTTCCTTTATTTTAAATAGTCCTAATTTAAAAGGCAGTATTTTAGATTTTCCCTTCCTATCCCCTTTACAAAACCAAAAACAGTGAACCATGAAAGATAAGATGGAATTTATTTTATGAAGACCTTAAAACCAACTTCAAACAAGATATAGGTATGGATGCTACTATGATAGTAAGATACAAATACTGATGAGTGTAAAAGATTTGAGGGAGATGATAATGAAGGTTTAAAGAAATTGCTTAGAATTCATGTCATGAAAGAAAGACAACTGGGAAAAGGTATGCTGTCCTCAAGTTCCCCAGGGAAAATAAAATCAGGTTACATAGTTCCAGAAAGCCACAATCACATGGTTAGAAGAAAAAAAGGAATGCAAAGAAAAGACTGAGCATAGTGGGTGAAGTTTTCATAAAATCTGTAAAGTGTACAAATTTGATGTGGTAATTCCAGCAAAAGGAAGGGTTTCACAATTATTATTTATAGTTATTGGCATGAGTTTCTAAAGCTGATTCAGAACAAACATAGTAAAAGGCAGAAATAGACAAAACAACAATATAATCGCTGAGCCAGGGACTTGTTTAACTGTGTGACTACTGAAGACAAGCTTAGATTAGAATGAACTTCATTCTGTTCCCGTGGCTTATAGTTTAAATTGGTGAGAAAAGGTAACATCATTCATTGTGTGCACAAATGGCCCTGCTCAGTTACACTTCGGTACAATCTGCCGTAAGCAGATGACAAAAACCTATCACAAAGTGAAGAAAGAAGTTGCTTTTAAGTGACTTGTGAGTCATGTAAAGTCATTAGTGCTGCAAGTCACCACACCCTGCACATACATCGAACCTCTCGCATTAGGGCATGTTGCACGTTTTATGCTACAGCAGCTTTTCCTGGTTCTTTCCGGGCACTGAGACAGCACTCTGCAGCTCAGAATTCCACAGAACTTTTGGGGCCTCACCTGCTCCTCTTGACCCAACACAAGCCACGTCAATGAGCAGGGGAGGGAACCAAGTCATCAATAGACATTCCTTAATTGATTAAATGCAGCTATGTCACAGCACAGTTCTGTATATATGACCAGTACTGTGTAGAAAGATAAATAACCCTATTTTTCCATCTAGACATGTATTTTGATTAAAAATAGCAGTTGCAAAAAAAAAAGCAGTATTTTATTGAGGAAATCAGAATATCAACTTGAAAAAAAAAATTGCAGTAATATGATAAAACTAGGATAGTTAGCTGTTAAAGCGATCAGAATCCTCATTCTGATCAGTGTCTGCTCTCCATTTCCTTTAACACTAAAATTAGGCATTCAAAACCACTGACAAAAGGAACAACAGAATAACTCATGGAACTGATTACCATTAGGAATTAAAGAAAATACGCTAGTGAATATTTTTAGACATACATTGTTTTAAAAAATTTGACATTAATTTAAAATAAAGTTATTATTAAAGTTTTAATAATGACTGAAGATCAAAAAATGCCTATTCTTGTATTCCTCTAGGTAAACAAGACAGCTTTTACACTTTTGCACAATACATCATGCATCGCCTTCTAGCTACATTTGAATTCAGAGAGCGAACTGATTTCACTTACCTAGTAGTTACTTAGAGCCCTCTAAGTGAAGCTTGGGCTGAAAAAAGGGAAGAAACACATGACAGTTAGTTACACTAAACTAAATTAGGACTGAAACATTTCATATGTTTTAGCATGCATTCTTTCCTTAACACCCCTGAGAGACTTTATGTATCATCATGTGCTAAATGAACTTTTAATGATGACAAGACAATATCCCCACCCCATCTGGAAGACCCTAAGTCACTGAATCAGCACATAAAGAGATAAATGTTGCAAGAAAAAGTCAGTCCTTCTATAAGAAGACTCATTTAAATTCTGAAAATTGAAAATTAAAAACGAAGAGCCATACACTAACCAACCATAACCATTAGGAAGGAAATAAATTTTTCAGCAGATATGTATTTCACCATTAGTTTAACAGATGTAAGTTTGTAATAACATGAAAATTATAAACTAATTCCCCAGGTACACTCTACTGGAGTATAATGTTTTTGTCTTTTTTGACTAAACAGTATTTGTCCCCAAATATTTCACAATGTGTTTGTTTAGATAGCTAAAACCAAGAAGTAAACACAAAAATCATGAACCAATCCACTTTCAACAACAAGCCTTAGGTGCTTCTATGTCAGGTTGACACCAGCTGAAGTATCTAACTCATGTTTGCTTTTGTCAACATAAATGAGAGTATGCTCAGAGAGTGAACCATAACATTATTTGACATCATTTCAAACAAAGTAAGCATGTGGAGGGGCAAACCGCAAGAAATTCTGCATTATAGGTAATGCAATATAATCCCGAATTATCTTTAAAACATGTAATTCTTGCAAAGTTTTCTTGTAGTGTATATGCATTTCAGAACCTGCTTTCCATGCCCTGTTCATAAAAACAAGTATGTTTTTGTCTCCACAAATAATAACTGGCAGCAAGCACAACAGTTCTTAACCGTTACCTGAACTTTCAGAAGTCCACCCCATCCCCCAGAGCACCCTACCACCCCTCAATCCCTTCACAGCCCTCGGCCTGACGTGCTGCACTGAGCTGTCGGCCTCACCTCCATGAGGAGAGGCACCCCAGTGCCCTCCGGCAGGGGAACACCAACCCCAGTTACACTTTGTGTGGTGTTTTCTCCACTGTCCTCTGCCCAGCGGGAAGAGCTGTGCTCAGCGGGAAGCCTCGGTGATGTCTTAGGCCTGCTTGTTTTCAGACCCCTGTGGACGTGTGTCAGGAGAGGCAAATGACCAACTGCGAGACCACCGTGGTCCAACCACCCGGCCTTGGCAGCCTCTCTCCACCACCAGCCCCGCCGAGGCGAGAGCAGCTCCTAGAGCTGCAGGGAAAGGTCCTGTGAGGAAATGGACCCCCTTGCTGTCTTTTATCCATGGAGACCTGCGAGGCATCTTCGGACAGGGCTGAGGGCACAGGCTGGAGAGCCTGTGGCGGGCTCTGCTCAGCAGCCAAGTCTCACCACTCCCCTCCTCCACCCTGCCACTCGAGCCTCTTTATTCCCAGAGCCCTCACCCCGCCAGGGGTTCCCTGAGGCGCCGCGGCAGGGAGCGCCCGAGCCCCCACCCCAGATGGGCGCGGCGGCCACGTCAGTCCCGGAGCCGCCCCGCCCGCCTCCGGCCCAGAGCCGGATCCCGGCACGGGCCGCCCTTCCGCCCGGCGCCGGGGTGAAGGCGCCGCCGTCCCATGCTGCTCCGCGCCTGGCCCGCTCCCTCCGCCGGCTCCCGCCGCTCTGAGTCTCCGGCTGGCTCCGCTGCCCTCCCTGCAGCCCGGTAAGAGCCGTGCCGCGCCGCTTCCTCGGGGCTCGCCCAGCACTGAGGCCGCGCCAGCGGGGAGGGACGGTGCGGCGACCCTGCTCCGGCGGCGGTCCCTCGCCGCACGCCCGTTCTCCCGCCGCAGCCCCCTGGGGCCGTTACCTCCGGCCTGGCCGCGGCGGGTGGCAGCCGGCGGCCCATCTCCGCCTCCCGCCGGCCCCCCCTTCGCTGGGGCGGGTCCCCGGGGTCGGGCCGGCTTCGTCTGCGAGGGGCGCCCGCCGCCGCCCTGCCCAGCGGCCCTCCCGCCGCCCCGCAGCGGCTGCGGGCTCGAAGCTGCCCGGTCCCGTCGGGAGACGTGTCCCGCTGCCGCACTGAAAGTAAGTTTGAAGGAAAAGCGAGCGGTACTAAAACCGCTTTTTTTTGATGTGGTGGAAGTGACCCGTGTGTGGTATCATTCAGTAGCACTTTGGCTAATTACCTCATTCACAATACACACGGTCAAGAGATGGCCTGTCAGTTGTGTGGTCTTCAGAAAGCAGGTAATTAGCTGTCAAAAAACTTAATGTTCACGTGCAATCTGCGCAAGCTGGCAATGGGGTTCTTTACTAACGTGTATTTATTGAATAAATAGGAAAATGTACTTAATTGCTTTTCTCCCCCTCTCTTCTTATAGGCTGTAACTCTTGCAAGACTTGTGACGTGAAGTAGAACAAGCACCGTTTTGAAGAGCTTCGTCATAAAATGTGGCTGTATCTCTGAACGCTGGCGGATTTGCTGGAGACTCTTCCCAAAGTCTGCTGAAATCAGAACCCGTAAACTTTCCAAAAGCTTCATAATGGAGTTCTTCCTAGCCAAAGGAGATTATAATAGATATGTGAAAAGATCTTTACTGCTACTTTTAGTATGTGTAATAGTTTTTGTGTGCACTGATCAGGACTATTATAGTTTACTCGGAGTATCCAAAGAAGCAAGTAGTAGAGAAATACGACAAGCATTCAAAAAACTGGCATTAAAGTTGCACCCTGATAAGAATCAGGTAAGTTACATCTTTAACAGGTCAAAGTTGTTGCGTTAATGGATCTTAATTTTTAAACAAAAAGTGGTTTTAATTTATCTAAAATGTTTCTCTGTTCTTGTGAAGTAAGGTAACCATCTGATAACATGGTTCAGCTCAGATTTTCTGCAGAGAAAACTGACAAAAAGAGATAGACTGATCATACATGGTTGTGTTGAATTTGGGCCATGTTAAATTGCTGTAGTAAAAAAAAAAAAAGATACAAGATCAGTTCTCAATTATATTTTTGTAAATAGATGAGAACTTACATTTACCTTGTTGGTAAACCGATGAGTCTCTCTCTTTCCGTTTAGCTTAGGAGAACTTACTGTTTCCCTAACATGAAGTCTCATCTAAACAGCAAACACCACCAGCCTGTACTGAGACATCAGTCTCCAAGTATCAAACAGGACAAATCAGAAATTCTGGAACTGCCAAGGCATAACGAGGGAGGGTAATAAGGAACTGTAGACTAACTAGAGAGAAAAGACTGGGAATGGCTCAGTCTGTGCCACCATATTTTCTGAAGTACAAAGAAATAATTTTTAAATTTTAATCAGTTTTTCCTCAAGATTTCTTGAAACTATCAGAAATTCACAGGAAATATGAGGGTCTGGATCTTTATATGTTCACCTTCACCGAGTCCCAGAAGACAGCGATGTTCCATAGGAGCTCAGGGCCCACCCACGGAGTACGTACATGGAAGCCTCTGAGGCACTCATGTTTTACAATGGATTTGAACATGACAAAGCTCAAAGAGAAAGCCAAATCTCAACAAAGTTAGAAATGCCAACTTGTAACTATTAACTACAAGGTTTGATTTCCCTGTGTTGATATTTTTCAAAACAATACCACTTTGTGTCAAATTCTGTAGTTTCCAAGTATGCGAATGCTACTAAAATACTACTAAAGATTTTTCAATATCTTATTTTCAACATTAAAAATAATATATAGAATTATAGAATGGTTCAGGTTGGAAGGGACCTTAAAGATCGTCTAGTTCCAACCCCCTGCCGTGGGCAGGGACACCTCTCACTAGACCAGGCTGCTCAAAGCCCCGTCCAGCCTGGCCTTGACCACTTCCAGGGATGGGGCATCCACAACTTCTCTGGGCAACCTGTTCCAGTGCCTCATCACCCTGACAGTAAAGAATTTCTTCCCAATACCTAATCTAAATCTACCCTCTTTCAGTTTGAAACCATTATCCCTTGTCCTATCGTTATACTCCCTGATAAAGAGTCCCTCCCCGTCCTTCCTGTAAGCCCCCTTTAGGTACTGGAGAAAACATACAGTATAGAAGATGATGCCATTACACAGATTCCATTATGGTAATTAATTTCATGTATATCTACGTAAATAAGTGAAGAACCTTTAAGAAAAAGTGTCTTTAGAATGAAACGTGTAAGCAGAAGTTAAAAGTTAAAAAGCGTTGGGAGAGCACCACAGATTTTGCTCACCACTGTTGTACTGCACCAGCTCAGAACCCAAACTGGGCTTTAAAATATGTCTGCAGATTTTTCACCATTCTAATTCCAAAGCTACCTAGAACCAGAATGCTTCTGAAATAACAAGGGGGCCTCTGTCTACACCATAAGATCAGAAGGGGTGATAAGTCTTCATTCTTGAGTATTTGGGTGTTTTTCTTCAATTGAAGAAAGAGAATTGAAAGAAGTGAGGTCAGTGGAGAATGTTACAGCCTCCTACTCATTCACTTGGTATTTCAGTTGGTACTTTTGTGAGGATGAAATGAGCAGGAGATGCATCTGGCTTCAGGAAAGGAAAACTTTACTGTAGTTTGTTTGGAGATCACTGTGTAATGCCTGCTTTCATCACAACTGTCATCTTCAGTAGGGATATAAAAATATTTCCAAATATTATTTTCTTGGCATTGTATGTACAATATGATTTATTAATTACTTACTAATTATAGTTTTTCTTACATAGAATGATCCAAATGCACATGACAATTTTTTGAAAATAAATAGAGCCTATGAAGTACTTAAAGATGAAGATCTACGGAAGAAGTATGATAAATACGGAGAGAAAGGTCTCGAAGATCAGCAGCAAGGAGGTCGTTATGAAAGCTGGCACTTTTATCGCTATGATTTTGGTAAGTTATGATGTATGTTTGTGATTTGTTTAAAACAGTCACAAGTAAATGTAATACTTGGATCTATATCAGATCTTTTTATGCATTTCTGACATATCCTCTCCAGATTTCTGCCTGCTCTGTTACTCTTCTGTAGCGGTCATTTTCTTTCTCTTGACCCAATCTTTTATTTACCCTGTTAGTGGCTACCAAAAAAATATAATAATCTGTTTACCTAGTCTTTTGTTCCTGCTGTTTATTTTTTTCAGTATTCTTTTTAACGCTTTAATGCAGGAAGACCTTTTTTCTTTAAAGTATTCTTAAGTGGATTTTGAGAGGAGATTTTCGCGCTGTCAAGCCTATTTTATATGCAGTTATACAATTAGAGATCAGTAAAGAGGTAGTAGAAAATGAAAAAATACCAACAGAATTGTACCTAAAATGATCTTGAGACAAGTTATTTAATGTTTGTCCAGACAAATTTTAGGTAGTTGTAGGGAAAGGCTGGGATGAACTGTTCTCAGAGCTACTCTAACAGGAGTAAGCTAAAATAGGGAGCTGAGGAACACGATCTGATTGATATGAAAGAAAAAGCTGAAATGAACCTCCACCTTGGCAAAATTTTTTTCTGGTGTAGTTTGATTTATGTCCCAACCTCTTAAAAAAAAAAAAAAAACAATGTCTGTGCAAATTGAAATTGAATCAAGCAGAGGTGCAACTGTCACAGGAGAATATGGAAATTACCCTAAAACTTCTTCAAATAAACAGATTTACAAAATTGTATCTGTCTGAAGTTGCTTGATTGAGAAACAATATCATTGAATGGCTATTTACCAGTTAGTTGGAGAATATCTATATTTTTGTATTTTTATATATATATATAAATATACATATTTTATACATATGGATGGGCGAGTGTATGTATTACATTATATGATCTATAAAACGTACTTTATCACCTGTAGAAATTAATTTAATTATTTATTTGCATTTAATCCTTGTATACCTCAGGTGAAATGCCATCTCACCATGTTAGGTACTGTAAAAGATCTGTAGCCATAGTAGCCTAATATAATGCTGTCTAATAGTATTTTTCATATCTCTGCACTGCTTTTCTTGTGTACTTGAAGCAGTAGACTGTCTTGTAGTGATGTTCTAGGTAGGACTGGATAGCTTTTTAGAAAAGCTGTCTTCCTTACCTTTATTCCGTGCACTTTATTCCATTGTGTACACACATTCTGTTAGTGGAAAAGCTTGTGGCTGAAACACCTTCGTGATCTAAATGGTTTAGATAACCAGAGGCTCAGAAAAGGAGTGAAAGCTTCCAGATGTTACATAGAGCTCTTCCACTGAGAGCTGAAGCTTCTTGAATTTTAAGCTGACAGCTGGTTGATATTACCTCTAATACTCTTGCCATAACAGTGGTAGTTCAAGTTCTCTGCTCACTCAGTGGCTAGCCTACTAAAACACCAAAAGAACTTTTCTGTTCTAATGTAGCTTTTGTAGCATGGAGGGCATGGGAGACTATCTTTGCCAGCTTACTAGTTCAATTTAAAGCGTACTGTTTTCTGTCTCGTGAATAAGACGATAGTTTGTTTCTTCATTTTAAAGATGGCAAAAATAAAAAGCAATTGTTTTTTTTAATAGGTATTTATGATGATGATCCTGAAATTATAACTTTGGATAGAGGAGAATTTGGTAAGTTTTAAATAAATAGCTATCTGTTTGACAATGTGGCAACTCAAAGTAACACTTTTTACATTCTGAGCTGTATATCTATAGACTTATATTACATATCTATGCAAAAAGCTGTCAGAAAATCATGTTCAGATGAGGGGGGGAAAAAAACCCAAAACAAACCGTTATCACTTCCTGGTAAATGCTGGTTAGCAAATAGATCAATATCAATAAACGGTTTAGATTAAGTTTGAAAGATATTTTGTGATATCTGTAAGAATAAATTAATTGAATTACAATTTTGTTTCTTCTAATTTATCCTTACTTGGTTTTTTTGCTGTCCTGTCTAAAAATGCACTTGATAGAAACATGCTTTCAGTGAGGACGTCATCCAGGGTTTTTTTTCCACTTTAAAAATTATAGCTAAGATACTAGAGAGAAAATTCTGTAGATTTTGTGTGATTTTTCATCTGCATTTCAAGTACAGTTTCCTTTGTACAGGCTGGATATATATGCTGAACCAGTTTTGTAAACTGTTCTAATAGCAGAACCTCATGATCTCTCCATGAGAACCTGGTCTTGCTTTGGTTAATTGATTTGCAGAATCTACACATTCCTTAGTTGGCTTGTTGTAAGGATATTTCAATATAGGCAAATATAATCTAGAAAATTCACTATAAAAATTATGTCAAAAAATGAGGAGACTGAAAGCCACGAAATTCAAGCTGATAACCTCTGTGTGTATATATTTTGTTACTGTTCTTTTGTAAGCAAAAGTATTTAATTATGTTTCCCTTGACTTTTCTAGTAATTACAGTAACTTGCAATTTTAAATTGCATTTTCACCTATGTCATGGTTCAACCCTAGCTGGCAGCTAGGACTCTGCAGCTGCTCACACAGTTCTCCCTCTTACCCCACAGGGGCAGGGAGAAGATGGAGAAAAGGAGGGGAAAGGGAAAGGAAAAAACCTCATGGGTTGACATAAAGACAGTTTAATAGAAACAATAACAGAAAAGGAAAATAACAATAATAATCATGACACAAGTTACTCTCACTGCCTGGTAAATTGGCACCGTCCTGAGCGGTGATCATGGATTCCCCTCCCCTGGCCAACCCCCATTTATATATTGAGCATGACATCTGTGGTATGGAATATTTCATTGGCCATTCCGTTGTTCTGTCTGTGCTCCTTCTCAGCTTCTATGGGAAGCTGAAAAGAGTCCTTGAACAGCATAAACATCGCTTAGCAACAATGAAGACAATACGCATTATTGACATTCCTTTCACAGCAATTACTAAGAAGTAAAACTAACTCTGTCCCAGCTGAAACCAGGATAACCTATTAGACAGGGGATTCTACATAAGAAGATTGTCTGGTGGAACCCAGAAAATACATGAAGTAATATGAGGAAATGGAAAGTTCTAGTGGGCAAAATTCTTCTAGGACTCATATTTTGTTTTTAGGGTAACCAGACTTACACTATCACACATTTCAGCTAGGTAATCTGTAGAGAGTAAATTTTTTCTTAATAGAACAGATGTTGAAAGTCCAGGATGCTGATATCCTGTGAAATACAATTTTTGTGCACTTGTCTACAACAGCGAGTATGCGCGAGTGAGGTGCGATCTTTATCCCATCTGAGTTACTGTTACTAACTGTGTCTGACATATAAATACTTAATTCAGTTCTTGAGGAAAACAATATAGTAAAAATGTACATTCTAGATATAACTACATTGTAGATGTGCATTACTTACTTAAGTTTTCTTCTTTCCATCTAGATGCTGCTGTTAACTCAGGAGAACTGTGGTTTGTGAATTTTTATTCTCCTCGATGCTCCCACTGCCATGAGTTAGCACCTACGGTATGTATAACAAGCAAATTAACTCTGAAAAGTCATTGTTTTTAATAGCATAAAACTTAATGAAGTGGATTTTTACACTGAAGCTGAAACCAAAGGCAATTCAAGATGCCAGGAATAAAATGTGCTGATTTTTCACTATATCTTCAGAGGAAAATACCCTTTTTTTTCCTCCTTTTTTCTCTAGTGGAGGGAGTTTGCAAAGGAAATGGATGGAGTAATACGCATTGGAGCTGTCAACTGTGGAGACAATAGAATGCTTTGTCGAATTAAAGGGATTAACAGTTATCCAAGTCTGTATGTTTTCAAAACTGGAATGGTGAGTGATAAAAATTCAAGCATTTTTAGAAAGACTGAAATGTGGAAGAGTATTACTTTAATACTTGTTCAATCATAGATCTTTATATCAAGATCTCCCGTTTAATATATTACTTGCTTTTAATAAATTGTTTTTCCTCTTCCTTCACCTTGGTCAAATTAATTTAGAAAGTTAACTTCAAAAATAGGTGTCTGGTTATACAGTGCTTTTTTTGAATCATTTTACTGTGCAACGTATCACTTCTGATTCGGTATGATACTGTCAGCAGTGGTGCCCTAGCAAAGCAATAAGTCTACTTGAACAGTTTCTCTTACAGTATTGTAACAGACTTTTCAAATACAAAGAATAGTCTGTTGTTTTGAGTCTATAAAGAATATGATCGTGTACCTAAAGAAAGTGGAAATTCCTTGCACAAGATTTTCTTCATGCTAGCTGCATTACGTACATCCCACTGTATAGCTGCTTGTTAAGTCATGGTGCCAAGGGTGGCATACAAATTGCACTTGAATAGTTGGGTACATCTTGACGATGATAAGATTTGAGAGGTTGAATGCAGAGATTGTGCATACACTAAATGGACTGATGCAAGCAATTTTTATTTCAATAGAAATATAATCATTGGGAGTTGGTGTTTCTAAAACTCAATTATCCTTATGTTGCTGGACTTGGAAAGAAAACATATTACAAAATTTAAGTTCTAAACTTTCCAATATGGGAAGGAGAGAACAGTTAGCATTAAGTTTTGGGGGTGGGGGGAAGGAGCAGTCCTGCAGGTGCATAAGCACGGTTATAAAAAAAACAGTAGGTACTGGGGTGGTTGTCCCTCTTTTTTTTTTAACTTTATAAATGTTATTCTCTGTCTTTTATAGCAACCAGTGAAATATTTTGGAGACAGATCAAAAGAGAGCTTAAAGAACTTTGCCATGCAATATGTTACAAGCACAGTCACTGAGTTATGGGCAGGTAATGTTCACATATTTTGGTTGGAGTATTGTTCTTGAAATTGCTTTTACAATATAACACATGGCAGAAACTATGTGTGCAACTGAATCCGTCACCTTTTGCCAAGTATTACTTTTGTGATTAAAAATAGTTTTTGTAATTTGCTAACGTAAATATAGAACCTTCTTGTCTCATAGTCACTTTTAACTAGTCACGAACTGATGCAAATTGTTTCACTCTTAGGAAATTTTGTTAATGCCATTGAAACTTCATTTGCGTCTGGCATTGGTTGGCTGATCACCTTCTGTGCTGAACGTGGGGGTAGGTGTATTAAATACTTTTCAAATAAGGCAAACAGAAAAAAGCACCTTTTGCCGATAGTGGCATAATCCCTTTTGCTTCTAATACAAAGTTGTACAACATCTTAGATGATCACAGTATTTGGACTGTGGGTCATTTAAGCTCCATTTTAGAGGCAGCTTGACAAAAAGGACATTAATAGAAACATTACGCTATTGTGCTTTTGTAATGTCACGTGGGTCGTTACAGCAGCACTCAAGTGTAACCCCTCAGGAAGGGAACTGGCAGAAAAGGCCTCTGACTGCAGTTTCCAGCTCAAGCGCAAACGACAGATATTGCACAGGTGTGTGCTGGCTTGTCATGGTGCTCAGTAGAAGAAAGGATGTATCTCCCCATTAAACCACCAATACTCAAAAATTAGCCGAATATTTTCTCTTAAGTTAGGTTTGGACATAGTAAGTGGGTCTTATGGCTGATGTCATGCCAGAGTTTAGATTTGCATTTTTTTTTTGTAGCTGTTTGTCACTGACTTTCTTGTGACCAGTATTGGATACGGTATATGAGAAAGTTGCTTTGGTTAGCTGGTAGAGCTAAGTAAATGCACTGCACCTTTGACAAATAAAGATTTCTCGGTCTTATGAAGAGACCTTTGCTCTGTGAACCAAATAACTGGAGCTGCAGTCTTGGATTTACTTTTGTAAATAGCTTGATTTCAAGTTGTAGTCCTTTTGTTATTAAGTTTTCAACTTTTGTCCAATTAAAGTGAGGCTGATGCATCATCTTATTTCAGAAAAAAATCTGCATCAGAAGGTAAATATTCAAAGTCTGGATAGGTAATTAGAGCATACGATGTATTTATTATAGTGAGTTATTATTTGAATCACAGAAAATCTATATTTCCATTGAAATCTCATTCCAAGACAGTATGTAGATACTTCTTGGGTTGGGTTTTGGGGTTTGTTTGTGGTTTTTTGGGGTTTTTTTGAAACATTGGTTAAGAAGAAATTCTAAAGGTCAGTGTTAGTATAGCAAATAAAATATTAAAACTTTTAAAATGAGGATTCTGTGTTGATGAAGCAAGAGAATGTTATTCATGTTATTTTGAACTTAGTGTGGACAACCATCATGTGCTGATTACTAGATGTTACAGCTTCAAGTCACTGAAATGACAGACAAATAGCCAGGAAGCATGCCTTTTGAAATGGTTACATTTGTAGGGAGGAAAGGGGTCATTCTAAACAAAGAGTAGGTTTAGTGCATTAATAATTTGAAGTTTTATGTTTGTAAATAAATCATTTTTATTTTGCAGATTGCTTGAGTTACCAAACACGCCTTAAGCTAGCTGGCATGTTGGTAAGCAGCATTTCACTTTGAAGGCATTACCTGTTACAGTTAAAACAAAATAACAGAAATGAAAATGTGAAGTTGTAGCCAAAGCTCTGACTGAGTTTACAGTAACCAAGATTTTGCCCATTAACTTTCAAATGAGTGAAATATTTTTGACTTAGTAGCTATTGGAATAACATTAATTTTTTAAAGAATTTTATAAAATATGAATTAATGTTAACTAGTGAATTACATTGTGGTCTCCTTCCATTTTCTAAATGTTGTATATAATTGCTTGTGTTGGGATTTTCAAAAGCACTTCTGAACCTGAGATTAAAAAATACTCTTTTTTTTTTGTGTGTGTGTGTTTGTTGTTTTGTGGTTGTTTGTTTTTTATTACAGGAAGGTCTTGTTAATGTAGGCTGGATGGACTGTGGCACCCAGGGTGAGCTTTGTGATAATTTAGATATCTCATCTAGCACTACAGCATACTTTCCACCTGGAGCCACCATAAATAACAAAGAGAAAGGAGGTGTTTTGGTACGAGTTGTTTCTCAACCGTTCTGTATTTAGATAAAATAAGGTGCTGACAGTGACAAAGGAATGTATAAATAATTTCCAGATTGGTTATATACAACTGAAAACACGCTTTTTTGCCTTTTTTTTTTTTTTTTTCCCCAAGCTTGTATGCCCTGGTATGAGTTTTTATTCCTCCCAGCAGCTAAGGCAGTGGTCCCTGGAAGCGGTCCTCAGTGTTGTGGGAGAGTGAACAGGAGCAGGCTGCAGTAGCAGCACCTGGAGCTCTGCCCAGCCACCTCCTCAGGAGCCTCCCTCAGCCACTGTGGGAATCCGGGGGTGGGATGTGCACTCTCACCGGCCCAAGAGCTGGTTCTGAAGCTGCTACCCAGCTGTCCTGGGCAAGCTTGGGAGATTTGCCACATGCCCCCAGTTTTTATTCCACAAGGAACATGCCCCACATATCACAAGTTTAGGAAATGCTGCTCTGAACAGAGTACCTGCCTACTTTCAATCTTGTAACTTATCAGCTCTGAGTTACAGATTCATATTACTTCCTAAATTTAAAGAATTACTAAAACTTAAGTATCTGTATCGTGCAATTAAGGAAGGCTGTAAAAGTTGATTGGAAATATTGTAAACTTGATTAGAAAATTTGGTTTGAAATTTGAATTTGAGACAAAATACAATATATTGAGTTTAATATTGTGGGAAAACAAGCTAAAAAGCAGTATTCTTAGAGTGGTATTTGTGAAACTATATGTATGAAAAAGAAGTTGATCAAATAACATACTATTAACTGTACTCTTCAGTTGATGGAAAGGAACAAATCGGAATAATTTTCCTGACACTGAGTAGTAATCATCAACAATCAGGTTGATGTTTGTAATGCCTTATAATAAACGTAGTTAACTTTCCTTCCTAGTTTCTTAACTCCTTGGATGCCAGGGAAATATATCAGGAAGTAATGCAGCATCTGCCAGACTTTGAAATAGTCTCTGCAGCATCATTAGAGGTAATTTTTAAAAAATATGTTAATATTCCTTTCGATAATGTATTTCTATAGGTTTTTATCATTACTTTTCATATTTTTCAAATCCTGTTGATACAACAGCCTAGTATTTATTTAACTCAAAATGCCTTTTTTTTAAAAAAAAAAAGAAGCCAAAATTATTTAACATTGTTTGTCTACATTTACTTTTGCTGTTTAGCAAAACATGCTGAGCATGTATTTAATAGGAAAAAACACAGAAATTGCCATTGCAACTCACTCTGCAACTGATTTTCTAGTTATTTTTTAAATCGACTACATTTTAGAGACTTCTATTTTAAATTTGTCAGTGGTGTAAGAAAGAAAACAAGACTTCTTAATCCATGATAAGTTATGTAGGAACTGAAATTAGAAATCATAAAAGTTTCTCGTGTCTTGGAGAAAAAAAAAAAGGAAACCTTTTTTCACACTTGTAGCAGCACTTAGCAGTTTGATCTGCAATAGGAAACACATGGAAACAAAAGTATAGAGGTTAGCATGTAGCCAGCTTGTTTCAGGGGTTTTTTTCTCTCTTCTGGTTATGCAGAAAAATGAAGTTTACTAGAAGGACTACATGAAAGGATTTGTTGAGTGGAGGAGGTCACTCAGAGATCAGATGAATAATTGGGCATTTGCATTTACAAAAGATAAAACGAATTTTTAAGTTGGGAATAATATATTTTTTTCCTCTGTTTATGTTGTGGTTTGTTGGGTTTTTTTTCCCTTTGTTTAAAGGACCGTCTGGCTCATCACCGATGGCTGCTTTTCTTCCAGTTTGGGGAGAGCGATAAATCAAATGTACAGGAATTTAAGAAACTTAAATTTTTACTTAAGGATGAACATATTCAGGTAAGACTGCTCACTCACCTAGTGTTAAATACCATTTACATTCAGAGAACAAGTCAGGATGTTTTTCATCATTATTAGTTGTTACTACTACCTGCTACCTGGTACTGAAAGAGATACACTATCAGATGTTAGCTCTGTAGTAAAGCTTTTAATTCAAAGCAAGCAATGAAGTTTCTCATCTGGTTTGAGTGGTTTAAAAGTAGTTAGGAAAGATTGTCTTTTAAATCTTCTCTCTCGTGGGAAATGTCGCTGCAGATCCCGTTCAGTTAACAATTAAAAGTTAACACTTCCACATCAAATTGATGTATGTGAAACTGTATTTTAATTACTCGGAAAACCCTATAATTATCTTGAAATTTTTCTTAATAAAAGGAAACTAAATTTAAACTTTGTACTAAAGACATAGGGATCGTGTTATTCTATAAGGTATGTATTTTAAAAAAAAATTGTTGCATCGACTAGAAGAACTTCAATGTCACGTTTATTTTAGGTGTCTTTTTGCTTCCTTGCCATTTTGTTTGGGGGGAGGGGGGAGGCAGAAAAAGAGGATTCTTTAAGACTTTATTCCCTGTTTCGGTCTTTAAATTAAAAATTAGCAAACAACCTAATATATCTGTTCTAGTAGTTTTCCTTGAACACCATAGTTACAAGACTGTCTTAAGACCTCTGTTGTTTTTAAAAGGCTACTTCTTTTCTATATTTTATCCTTTTTTTAATGAATCTATCCTAACTCTTAACTGCCTTTCAAAATATGTTAACATATATACATTAGGATGGCTTAATTAAAATGGCACTGTCTGTTAAATAGGTTGGCAAGTTTGACTGTCTTTCCTCACCAACGATCTGCAACAAACTGTATGTCTATCAGCCTTGTTTAGCAGTCTTCAAAGGAAAGGGCACTGGAGATTATGAAATTCATCACGGTAAGGGAAACTCTGGCAAGTTTAAATCATTACATAATCACTTTGAGAGGACACTATCTTTGGCAAACTGCATTTGTTTTCCCAAAAGAAGAGTTTTGTAATTTTAGTACTGTTTTTTTTTTTTTTTCTCTGACCTTACAGTAGCCTTGCACAAACTTATTTCCTTTGTTTTTTCCTTTTTTCACGGGTAAGCAGTCATCAGATGCCAAGAGATGTATTTTGTTTTTACTGTTCTGTCTATGTCAATGTCATTTACATAATTACATACAAATTAAACCTCTGAAGCTGATCAGGACTGCTTCTCCTTTGGGTAGGATAACCGAAGAATGCTGTAAGGCACACCCTTCATAGAGGCTTAACGTCCTAGTTATTACAGTGCTGCCAACTTGAGAAACTTAGATTTGATTTCATGTGTCACTGCACTAAAATTAATCCCATGTTCTCTTGACATCTATTCAAGAAAATCTATATTGAGACTTTTACCACTTACTTTCATTTCCAAAGTAGCAGTTTCCTTACAGGAAGGGTTGGAACTATGTTACTGTGTACCACTGAAAGGCTTCAAAAACGCTGAAGAATGGAGCCTGAAGCAAAACTGTAGCTTGTGGCAATAGGTGTAGCTTTATCCAGAATGCAGCACAAGACAATTATGCAGGATGAGGTTCTCATTTTTGAGCCTCTGAAGTATTAGAAACAGCTTACTAGAATTCATTCAGAACCTCAGTACTGTAATAAAGAAGAAAGGAGAAAAGTTTTTCACCGCTTACAAAACATTAGTCATATCTAAGGGGGAATAGCCTCTAAAATTTCCACTCCTGCAGAGAAGCCAAGAAAGGGTCGTATACGTAGAGCGTTCTTAGATCTTTTTATAATGGCATAGATTACAAATAGTGTGAGAGAAATACATTGGGCTGTAGTACATACATTCTTTTCTGAATGGTTTGGTTTACTATTTACAAAATAGATGGCATCTGGAATGTTTGCCAATAGTCATCTCACTCTATTATTTATAACAATACAATACTTCAAAGAATCAGGGGGTTTTATATGCTATGTTGGAGGGCTTCAACAGTTTAAAATCTAAGAACAGTAATAAATCTTAAGTTATTGTGCAGTGACTTCAGATTTAATTACCCTGGAGTTCTTATTCTCAGTTCATTTCAAGACAAAACTCTCGTTTCTGCTAACAAATATGTACATGAAGGGTATGAAGAGAACTTCAGTTACACCTAAAAAGCTGTGATTTATCAATGTCATTTATTTTGCTTGAAGTCTTTACTGTGTCAATACCATTGCCAAGGCAAGTGTATCTAGAATAGTAATTTTTTAATTCCAACAAACACTACTAAGATGGTAAAACAGCCAGTAGTCCTGTCACCAAAAAAAAAATAAATAATTCATTTGGCTAATATTAGGTAAATATCCAGTTTAATATTTAGCCAAATGTCAACTATCACCTAGAGTATGTCTTACCTATGTAGGTTTGGACAGTTCAACATTATCTTTCTGAGAAAAAGCGAGACGGTACCGGTTCAATTTATTTAAGCAGGCTGTGTTTAAAGATCAGTCAAGGGAACAGAAGGACTCCTGTTGCTGTCACTGAGTTTTTTAATGAGATCTCTCATAGGGAAAAATAAAGTTTCCTTTCTACATCGTTCTTTGAAGGAAAGAAGATCTTATATGACGTTGTTGCATTTGCCAAAGAAAGCGTCAACTCTCATGTTATCACACTGGGACCTCAGAATTTTCCTGACAAAGAAAAGGAACCATGGCTTGTGGATTTCTTTGCACCGGTAAATATTTAATATCTGTATTTCCCTTCTGCTAAAATCTGTTATGTAATTATATAACGAAATACCAGCAGTATCTTGAAAGTGTCCTTCAGCATCACGAGATGGTATTGTAATTTCCCATTCCTTGGCAGCGCTAGTTCCTAGACTGCGTGGGTTTTGTGTTTAGTGGAGTCTGTTGTCAAAGCAGCATATTATTCATCTCAAACAGTTTATGCTCTTCTGAGAGCCAACTGTGGGGAAAGCGATTGCGCTTATTTGCGTCTTGTTTTCTAGTGGTGTCCTCCTTGTCGAGCTTTGTTACCAGAGCTGAGAAAAGCATCAAAACATCTTTATGGTCAGCTGAAATTTGGAACGCTAGACTGTACTGTCCATGAAGGGCTTTGCAACACGGTAAGCTGCAGAAACTAAAAAAAAAAAAAAAAAAAACCAAAACCAAAAACCTCCAAAAAACTTTCAAAGAATATTGTTTTCTTCTAGCTGGGGGTAGGGGGATTGGGGCAGACAATATTACTTTCTTAAATGGTAGTAAACCAAACGGGACGTTTGTATCGTAATTTTTTTCGAAGGAGCAAACTATGTGATCGCTACAGATAATATACTAATGCTACTAATGCAAAATACAGGTCACATTTTGCTCTGATTTCATAGTGTTATTGGAAGACTCTGAAGTGTCAGAATTTAATAATTCCTGGATTTTTTTAAGAGGAAAAAAAAGAATTAAAGCAGACTCGGAAAGTTTTTTCTAGTGAGTATATAAATACATACATGCATTCTTTTTGCTCTTTACATGAGAGGATAAGAAACAGTAAACATTTTAAAATACAAGTTTTATATTGATATAACACTTTTTGAAGACGCCTGCAAAACCACTTCTAATTCAGTTCACCCTGACTGACTTGTTTTTTTGTTTCGTAGTACTTAAGTGCAGGATCAATTTCAAAGTAAAAGAAAGTTTATTACTTATGAGTTTACGTTTACTTAAAGATATTGCAAGGGAATGAAAAATATTTTTTATTTTATTTTTTTAAATCTTCCTTAATTTTCCATGTTTAAATTTGCTTAACTTCTGCTTCAATAAATCTATCATGGTAGAAATTATTGACATTACTTTTCCCAAATTCCAGAAAATAGTACATTTTGACAGCTTTCCTGCAGCTGCACATTTTATTGTTCACAAGAGCTTTTTATGTTAGAATGTTTGTATTATCTTTAACATGTGAGTGTCTTAAAACACATGAAAAATGAGGAGAAAAAACCACCAAGCTTTCTAAAGTTTTATTTAGATGTGTTTATACACTGAAGAATTCAAATCATGGAAGCATCTGTGTTCAATATTGAACAATACCGCTACTGATACAGTACAAGTGTTTTCACCTGAAGACTGGAAATAGCTTTAAAGTTAAGGCTTAGAAGGCCCGTGGATTAATTCCTGCATTTGTGGAGCATGGCGAAAGAACTCCTGGCTGCTTTTTAAATTCAGAACAAACTATGCCATCTCTGAATACAGCTGGCATCTTTTCTGTACTGATTTGTAATGGTTTCCAGCTCCCACCTGCATGTACGTCTGAGCAGTTGCACTGTACAAACCGGATAGGTAGCAGGGCTGAGCCACCAATGCTCACGGCAGTTAAAGGAAGGTACAAGAAACCTAGTAATTCCTTGCCATTTCTTATTGTCTGTTTTGTTAGCATAACATTCGAGCTTATCCAACGACAGTTGTGTTCAACCAGTCTGATGTTCACGAATATGAAGGACATCACTCTGCTGAGCAGATCTTGGAGTTTATAGAGGTATGTAAATTATAATCCTTGTTGCAGTCGTGCTCTGTACACAGCTCACCCACAAACATGTTCTTTAGTTGGAAAAGTCTAATATTTTAATTATTTTTTTTTTTTAAATTAATTAGACTAGTAAGATAAAGAGCGCAAAAACTTCGGGCAAGTAAAGTGATGCAGCAGCTGTCAGTCAGGGACTTGACGCCTAATGGATTAATTTCCCTACTCTGTCACGTAATTTCTTTGAGGTCATGAACAAATAACTTAAGATCCCTCCCAATCTGAAAAGTGATAGTAAGGATTTCTATCTCATAGAGAGGATAAAGGAATTAAAAGTTTGAAGTGCTGTAATATTAAGGCAAAAATGCCTTATATACACACCTTGACATAGGAGGAGGTTCATGTTTTTGTCAGCTTGCTGCCCTCCATGCTTTTCAGCCATTTCTAGGACTTCCTTAACTCACAGAACTGCAAATCATGTAACAACGTTAATCATCATTGATACTTATCATTGTTGCTGCCAGAATTCTGGCATCCATCTTTCCTCCGGCATTCAGGTTCTCTCCCTGCTAGATGCGCAGGCTGTTTTCCACTCTTTGAAGAAGCTTTCTCCAGGCAGCCCAGAAAAAGCAGGTTTAAGAGCACACATGCAGGAACAGGTGGAGATCAGTTTTTTGCAGTTGATACTCAGAGGCCCCTAGTGCACCATATGTATTCTTCTGCGTCCCAGCCTAAATAGCGTTGCTGAGTCTCATAATGCCTGGTCTTGCCAGGTAAGCTGGATTTTTTGCCTTTTGCTTCCCTTTATGGAGAGGAGATAGAAAACCTCCCTTTGCATCCTGGCTCTTCTCAGCAAATCAGGCATATGATTGTTAGGCTGAAGGGATGACTTCTGATGCTTCCATGCCTTTCGGTGGTGTGAAGTCTTCCCTACCACAGCAGCAAGCAAACTGCACTCAAAGAGGGGCATTCTCAGACTTTGGTACAGTCTGTTCATATGTGGTGGTGCTAGATAAGGGATACCTGATTGTTGCAGAGTATATATCTATAAACTGTCTTTACTTTAGGATCTTAGGAATCCATCGGTGGTTTCCCTAACACCGGAGACATTTGTTGAATTAGTTCAGAGAAGAAAACGAGAGGAAATCTGGATGGTTGACTTCTATGCTCCGTGGTGTGGACCTTGTCAGGCTTTAATGCCAGAATGGAAAAAAATGGCCAGGGTAAATGACATTCAAATGTTTTTTTCTGCTTTTGTGTCCCGTTCTGTGGAATTATTCAGATGGTACAACTGCTGTCATAAAGATTTGTCAGCTGAGAAAGTCTAGTGATTAATATTGTGGGCTAAACAGGGAATTCCTACCTGACAGTTTTATATTGTTTCAAATACAAAGTTTTTGTTTGGGGTTGTTTTTGTTTTGTTTTGTTTTTTTTAAAAAAGGTTGATTACATGGATACTGTAATCCAGTTTTTCCTGTTGATACATGTGTTTTCCAACTTTAGAGTAACTAACTTTCCTTGATGCTTAGTGTTTTATATAGACAACAGCTCTGCATTTGTTTAAAACAAAGTATGAAAAAGATTTATCCATAAATTAGATAAGAATTGGTTGAAATAATTTGCCACTTTGTTTTCAGTATTCTTTATGATCACTAGTCATCTTAAAGATAGCACTTAGAACTCGGAGAAAATCTGACTTGACGTTAAGATTAAAGGAGTTCAATCTTACCCATTTTAATTACTTCCTATATTAGGAATATATTTTTTTCTGACATCTTTTCTTCACTGAAAGTAAATAAATGTTAAATACCATCCACTTCAAAGCTGATTGTCAGCTGAATTACATGTATTTCAATATGGAATTGTTGGGATTGGGGATGATATTTTTGTTTTGCAAGGTCATTACAGTGTTTCCTCACTTGCAAAGGTAATATTACTTTGCTGACAACCATCTGGGTTTTCCTGGACGAGTTTCCAGGAATTTGAACTAGAAATTTGGGGGGGGGGGGGGGAATAGGGCTTTAGAAACATGTCTGTGACTTTCAGACATTTAGAACTCACCTAGGCTAGGAGTTCTAGCCAGGATTCTGTATTCTGATCAAATGTCTGTGAAGTATTATTAGCTTTCTGGTGCACATTCAGTAATCATCAGCTTCCCTGCCCACGCCCGGTGGTTTTGGGCATTTGCAACAAATACAGTGTGTTCAAGATGCAGGCCAACCGTGCGACTGATAGCCATCCGCACTGTGCCCGCATCTGTCTTAATTACTGAGCCTGTGATAGGAAACATGGTAATGTGCTAGTCCTTATACTAAATAACCACCCTGATATGTGCCTTTGAGGCAAGGTAGGTGTCTCATGAGTCACGTGCACGCAGTTTATACAAAAATATATGTGCATGATGGGAACGTACCTGGCTGGCTGGCTCCCATTAGATACCATAGAGCCATTTACAGGAAAGAGAGATTTGTGATAATCTTGGGTTTTTTCCCCAACTAAGTGATTAAGTCTTAAATTGAAGTATTGCTGAAATTGTAGTATTATTGCTTAGCATATTTGATTGTAGGTTTTCTTCTTTTTTTCAGATGGTAAATGGATTAATCAGCGTAGGCAGTGTGGATTGTCAAAAATATTATTCTTTCTGTCACCAAGAAAGTGTCCGGGGATATCCTGAAATAAGACTCTTTCCTCAAAAATCAAACACAGCTCATCAATATTAGTAAGTAGTTTACTTCAGTTTGGGAAATGTTAGATGATGTGGAACAAGATGAATATACATCTTCTGTTGAAAATGTTCATCACCACTATTTTAAAATAGGCTGTTACGATATTACTGTCCTACATGTTATTGCCTTTGTTACTTCAAACTAGTGCTATTTTGTTTTGTCGTTTCACTTCAGTAATTTCAACTGAGACTGCCTCAGGAATCTTAACTTGTATTTCTTTTTCTTTATCAATTGCCAATTTTCTAACGTCAATTGCCGGTTAAAGTAGATGATTTAAATCATATAATATAAAAATACTATTAGGCCTAATTGATTGTAGCTTTATCTTTAGAGAACAGAGTGATGTAGCCATCTGATCATCCTCGCTGCCAACGGGCTGTTAGCACCATTGCAAAAATTTTCTGTCATATATCTAGCCATCCCATTCATTGTATCATTAGTGTGCGAACATTAATCATTAATAAAACAACAAAAAAAAATTCTATGGGAAGTGAAATCTGGCAAAAACCAAACAGCCTGTCCCCTCCATTTCACAGTACTGTGTGAAGATCCAGGGATTTTTAGGAAGCACATGCGTATTTAAATAGATAGATAACAGTCTGAAATAGCAGATGTGTTGCTCCATTATTTTACAAATTGGAAAGTTCTATTAAATGCTGGCAGATAATAAACGGTACGCACTACAATGAAGAGGCATTAATAGCAAACTTCAGTAGCTTTCATCATTGGACCACTTGCTTTTATTTAGTTCTTCTAGATAAAGTTTCTCTTAAACGCACAATTACTTTTTTTCTTGTTGTAAACAACTAAGTTGGTGAATATAACTGTTAAGTACCAAATTACTTATAATTACTTAATTATAAGTCAGCTATTTCCTGCAAAAATAAGGAAATTTGTCTCTTCAAATAAAGATCACCAGAAACTATCAAGTCAGATTTTGACCAGGTAACTCTATTGAAAAAGACTTTGTTATAATGTTTTAGGTTAGTGGATATGAATCCTGAATTAATCTTTTCTTCTAACCCGTCACTGGAATTTCAGAACTATGCAATGCCCTGAAAGTCCAAATAATAAATCCTTGTCCAAGTAACCATTTTGTCTGTATTTCCTACTGTCAAATTGAGGGAAACTTACATAATTCATAGTTGTTTTATTGTAAGGAATGAACATCAATTAGAAAATGTATTAAGATATTTCAATTTAATTCTCACGTTTCTTAGAGCCTGCAATTTTATCTGGAGTTATTAACAGAGATCCTTTATTCAAAATAGTTCTAGCTCTCAAAGCTTACGTGCTCCAAATCAAGTTTCTTACTCTCTTGACGCAGAATTCTTCTCTTCATCTTCTAGTCCTTAAATCTGTATCTTTGAATTTTATTAATGAAACTTTATTTATGCAGATTTGAAAGCAAGGTAGAAATATGTCATAAAAGATATGCATTTAAGTTCATTATTTCATCATTTCCAGTCTACAGAGTATGGGTTTTTTTAAATGTAATTGAAACTGCTGTGCAACCGGATTTTTGTTTTCTTCTCCATCTTTTTATAGTAGCTACAATGGATGGCACAGGGATTCATATTCACTGAGAGGCTGGGCATTGGGGTAAGTTACTGCATTAAACTTTGTTTAGGGACAGATATGTGTATTGCTTAATTTACGATGTTAAATTTTCCACATCTTTTAACTCAAGCTTTAAAAATGTGGAGAAATAGTGTACTCCTTACTGTCCACCCATTTCCTGAAGACCATATTGTTACTTTGTCTACCACTTCTGAAAAGTGATTTTCTTATCGTACAAAGTGTAAAGTAGGGATTTTCAGACTCCTAATGTTCTCAATTTCGGAATTTTTTCTTGTGCTTAAATGGAATTTAGATATGTTTAGAGTTTTGAATGGATTATGACTGTTATTCTTCCTTTTTGCAGCTATTTACCACAAGTGTCTGTTGACCTGACTCCTCAAAGTTTCACAGAAAAGGTTCTGAACGGAAAAGATCACTGGGTCATTGATTTTTATGCTCCTTGGTGTGGACCTTGCCAGAATTTTGCTCCTGAATTTGAGATCCTTGCGAGGGTAGGTTTTTAACTGTATTAGCAGATTGTTATAATGGTTACGATATAATTCATCAGCACTTTATTTCTTAGCAATCATCTAAAAATTGCATACTTGAAATGATCCTCCTTCTCATGGAAAGTCCACGCCTTTAGGTGGTCTCTTGCCCATGCACACACACACAGACCCTCTACTGAGACAAATTTCAGCTTACGATGGGGTGACCTTTGGAACTGTGATGTGCTTTGCCCTGAGTTCAAGCAGAAGTGCTCCGCTGAACATGTAGCGACTTCTGATACAAGATTAGCAGTCGGAGAAGCGAGCACGCAACTACTCTGAGATATTTAAAAGATTCGAGCAACATTTTTCATTTATTTTTTAGCTGCACTGCTGCCTTATTCACGATATTTGCTTACAGTCATCCATGGAAACTTGAAGTTTGTTTCTAATAAACATTTATTTTCAGACTGTTAAAGGAAAAATAAAAGCTGGAAAAATAGACTGTCAGGCGTATGGTCAGACCTGTCAAACTGCTGATATCAGAGCCTACCCTACGGTTAAGTTTTACCCCTACCAAGGAACAAAGGTAACTTGTCTCCTTTGTGTATGCTGGTGAGTGGGTACTGTTAGATGTATTTCATTTCACGTTAAGACTTCAGAGACTATTTCTGCGACACATTGAAGTGCATTATTTAGATACTCCGGAGATACAATAATCAAATTCAGTAATATTTAAAATAGTAGGACAATGATACACTAATAATGTCTTATTAAAAAATAATAAATTGTAAATTAATAGAGCAGTGACTAAAATGTGGGCTTAACCAGAAGCAGGGTTTAATTTTGCAGGAGTCTCATGTGACCTTATGTGACCTTATGAGGAACGACTGAGGGAGCTGGGGTTGTTTAGCCTGGAGAAGAGGAGGCTGAGGGGAGACCTTATCACCCTCTACAACTACCTGAAAGGAGGTTGTAGAGAGATGGGGGCTGACCTCTTCTCCCTGGTGACAAGTGATAGGACGAGGGGAAACGGGTTCAAGTTACGTCAGGGGAGGTTTAGATTAGATATTAGGAGACATTTTTTCACTGAAAGGGTTATTAAACATTGGAATAGGCTGCCCAGGGAGGTGGTGGATTCACCATCTCTGGAGGTGTTTAAAAAAAGGGTAGATGGGGCACTGAGGGACATGGTTTAGAAGTGGCTCTTGTCAGGGTAGGTTAAAGGTTGGACTCGATGATCTTAAAGGTCCCTTCCAACCTCAACAATTCTATGATTCTATGACAAAGTGTTTTTCAACCTTTACCAATTCCACCACCAGCTACCAAAGCAGGCGAAATATCTCTAAATGAAACGTGGACAACTTCATTTTGGCTAAGGAGAAATGTTCTCTCAGTGTAATCACAGCATTTCATTATAATTTCGAGTTAAATTATGTATTCTAAGATAGAAAATTGATTACAAATATTTAGTTCTGTCTCAAAAACAAACCTTACCAAACCATTTCAATTATCAATGTGACTGTTGAGATGTACATTTCCTACTAATAGATTAGTAGTAATAAATTAAAAAATTTAAAAGTATACAGATGTTTCTAGGAAGTTGCCTTTATTCTTGTAAAACTATTAAATTTCAATAGCATTATAGTAATTGTTTTAAATACATAAATGCTGATGAGAACTATCAGAATGCATTGAATACTTTAAGTCAGTTCTTTTAACTGTACTTTCCTTTTCTAACTGAATCTCTTATGGGAAGTTCTAGAAATCCTTCCTCACGCAATCCCCTCAAATTCAATGAGACTTTTCCGTGGCAAAGAGTAAAGGCTTTTCAGGTCCCAAAAGCAGTGACCCACGCTCACCGATTTCATGAATGTAGATTACGAAGTGGCAGACTTTTTAATGGCCGTCTACATTACGTAGCTGAATGAATGTGAGAAAACTACAATTATTTTAGGTTTCTTTAAGGATCAAGACAAAATGTTTGTAGTTCAACAAAATTTGTGTAGTTTTGAAAAGTAGTAGCTAAGAGTGGTTCTTACTATAAAGACAATTAGCATTGTTTAAATGGAGACAGAAATATCTCTATGAATCATAAATCAACCTACCAGAGCCATTGTCTTTGTCTCTGCATTCCTCTTGAATTTTAGCTGAAAGTAAGCAGATTTTCTGTTCAGTGTAGAGCATGGGTAATATGTTACACAATTATTTAATTTTTATTTTTTTTTTTCAGAAAAGCGTTCTTGGCGAATATATAGACAGCAGAGACGCAAAAGGTATTGCTGACCTTCTGAATGAAAAATTAGAAGCAATTCAAAATAAAGGAAAAAGAAAAAAATCTAGAGATAAGGTAAGTATACTTATTGTGGGGCCTTTTGCAGAAGACTTAGTATTGTAAAGAATAGCCCTTTAAAATGATTGTAGTATTTGCTCTTTGTCTGTGAGGTATTAAATGCTGTCGCTTCAAATAGTACAAGACACACTTTACTTCCAGTCTTCTTTTGGTTACTGTTATTTGTTCAGGCTCAGTTCTCCAAGCCCACAGCCGTTGCAGAGAGTACTGCAGTTGCAACATCAGTTAGGGCAAGACTTTGCAGAATTTGTAGATATCCGTGGGGCAGCTGCGTTCAAGATAGATGGTTGAGATGCACTCTGTCCTTAAGTGTAATCCTTTGACTGGATTTAGCAAACAGGCACCAAATTAAAGGCTGACTAGTGCAAGATTGGGAGTGACATTTTAACTTAGAAAGAAGATACTAAAACACAACTGTTAGCTACCACCCCAAATTTTATTTAAGAAATGTTTGTCCAGAGAAAAAACAACATAATAATCTTGATTTTTATTTGTACTTTCAGAATAGCTTAATTGTTTATTTTCTTGTCACTAGGATGAACTCTGAGTGGTACTGGAGGTAGATATGATTCAAAATATTCTGAAGCTGTGAATATAGAAGACACCACGAGGAAAATATAAGGCTAATTACATTCAAGACAGGACAAAAGATATGAAAACTAGTTTCAGTTCACGAGCATATGTGACTGTATGAATTCTGTTCAAACTGTGGGGTTTTGGTGGAGGCATTCAGTGTTTCTGCAAACGAATTCTGCATGTCCCTCTTCTGATATACCAACTACCTTCTTGCGAACCATTGGAGTTGACAGAAATGTGGACTGTATCACTTTTGCCTACCCATTTACTAGTTCCTTATATTTTTCCGTCTCTTTTCAAACACTTTTTGAATGTGGCACTCAGCCTGTGGCTGAATATGCACTCAAACCACTCTGCAATGCAGAAACACGATGAGGGATTGTCTATTTGAAAGACAAACTGTTTCACCTGATGATTATTCTGCTTTGGGGTTGCATTATTGTCTAGTCAATTGCTAAGAAATAAAATTAAGAACGGTTAGCAGGACAGGTTTATGGAATTACATTGCTCCTGCTCTTGAGTGGACAACTATACTGTGGCACTGGTGGTGGTGCCTGGATGAACAGAACATTGTAGAGCTTCTTTGGTTGTTTTGGTTTGGTTTTATTTTCTTTTTTAAATAATCCCAAAAAAAAAATCAAGGACTTCAAACTCAGTGTTTCATTGACTTTCAAAATTTAAGCTATGCCATAGAAGCATCTGCTTATGTTATTAGGTCATAACTTCATTATTGTCTTTTTAAATATGAATGTATTCTGTGGACATATTTAAACTCTTTTGATATTACCACTTTTCCTTTCTCTGCAGACATGTTTTGGGGGGGTTGGTTTGTTTGGTTTTTTATATAATCTTTAGGCAAGCAGGAGAGCAAGTGCCTTTTTTAATTTAATAATGAACACTGTACATTGCAATGTCTCCTCATACATCTTAACAGACTTCCCCCTCTTTAGAGTAATATTTTTCATAGCTTTTCAATAGACAAGAAACGAAGACAGCAAAATGTCTGTTGCATTTAGGAGTTCAACATTGAAATGTTTCGTGTTTTCAATAAAATGCTGCTGAGAACTTGTCAGATGGACTTTTCTCCTTGCTCTCCCTGTATTTAGGTTCGGCGTGACTAGTCACTGTAGTGTGAGTATTATAAATCTGTAAATACGTTGTTATCTACAAGTAATTTATTTTATTAAGAAGGCAGCAAGAAATAAAAGGAAGAGACTCTAGTAATTTTGAGACATTCAAATGCTTTTTCCCTTATGTTCAGGGCTGCCTCTATGGCTTTGCAGTTTTGCAGTATTTTGATCTGGGAAAGAAGAGAAGGTATTGCATATATTATTTAATAAAGTAGACCTTCCCACCTCCAAATCAAACTTCAAACTCAATCACAGTAAAAAATGAAAATTTTGGTATTTTGTGGCTTTAATAGATACTCTGTTTTGGTCAAGTTTTGCACATACGTTTAACTAACTTCACTTCCCACCTCCTTCGTGGAGAATGAGGTCATGGTTACATACTGTTAAGAATCTGATCAAACATAATTAGTGTAGGCGTTTGTACAGTTTCTTCTTTATTCCTGTTATGTACAGTTTCTCTCACTTCTGCTAACAGGAACAGAGCAATAGGACCCCCCAAAAAAGTGCTTCACAGCAGTCTCCTCTGTAAGATGATGATAGTGTAAGAATTTTCTGGCTTTACTATGGCTGTACTCATACTTCAGCTTTTTGTAAAAAGTTACTTTATCACTTCCTTCCGGTTTAGTCCTTTGAAGCATATAGATAACTACTGTGAAAAGACAACACTATTATCCCCATCAACGTATCCTCTACACTCACTGACTTCATCCAGACTACTGGTTTTAAAACTCACTTAGGCTGTGAGGAAGAGGATTTAGTTTAAATAAAGTTCATTTTTAAGATTTAATTCTGTAGCACAATACTCTCTCTGCATCTGTTTTTTTTAAATTTCTAAGCTAGAGACCAAATGGATGTGTATGGGGTAAAAATAATCTTTAGAACAGAAAGAGAGAGTAAGCTGTATGTGATATGGTGTCCTGGTTTGAGGTCATATGGGTTTCTAAGTTTTTCCAAGTTTTCATGTTGGTTTTCTTTGCCAGCTGCCCTTTGTGACAGTTTTCAGTATGCAGCTTAGGGGAAATGTAGTGAGTAATAAAATCTTGCCACAAAAATATATAAATGAGACCTTTTATACATAGTTTATCTCCAACCTTCTCTAAGGACAAATTCACATAATTACATGATCCAATTTTTACTAATCAAGGGTTTAAACTGGTTATTCAAGACACTTCTGGAGCAGCACTATTTTTAAATAAGAACATCCTGAAGTAGCCAGGTCCCTCAGTTTTCTCCTGTAGAATCATGGAGGTGTCAGCATTGCCTCATTCTTCAGAAATCAAGTTATTAAAAAACAAAACAAAAATACATCACCAAACCACAAAACCCACCCACAATAATAAAAAGTCTTCTCAAAATCCAATGAAATGTATTCAAATATTTTGGAATATACTCCCCCACCCCCAATGACAAACATCGTTCAAAACAAATTAAAATATGACTGTAGTGACTGTTTTGATATTTAAAGTTCATTTCATATTTTAAAAGAAAAAACCTGCAAATTCACATATCCAAGCCATAAGCCAAGTGGAAGATGAATCTGAAACAGTACATGAATGAATGCTCCAATTTTAAATGCTGTTCCACCATTCCTTAGTCCCTCCCTCTCCTCCTGAGAGTAAACTTCAACTTTGCTCTCCTCCTGTGACCAAGACTGTGCCACTCCTCCCTGCAGCCGCCTGTCAGTAATGTTTATTAGCCCTTGTCCTTCGCTCCTTTCCCAGCACCGCTCTCTGGTGTGACCCTTCAGCTGGGTGGACAAGCGTGATGGCCTGTGGGTTTCGAGTGAAAGGCCAGCCTTGTGCCTTTTCCTTCTCGTGTAACTACACACACACAAAGAAAGGGCAGCACATAATAAAACACAAGATATATGTATGCCGCGCAACAGGTGGCACAGTACATATGGAGGCCCCATGGCTTTTAAATTTGTCTTCTCCATCCCATTTTGCTTTAATTAAAAGGACTTCCACAGCTGTTCAGTGTCACTGAACTGATTAGCTATCACACCCTAAAGTAAAACAACAAAGTTTCCAAGACATATTTGGCTCCTACTTCTGCTAAAAAGCATAAAAATAGAATAGAGAAAATATAGCAAAAGTTTCAAGCAACATATTGATTTTATATGGGCTGCAGTTGGAAAGATCATGTTTTGATTAAGTTTGGCAAGTTTGATTTTTTTCCATTCCTGAGTGCGCTTGAGGTGTAATTAGTTGTGGAAGTTCCATATATTTTTATCAGTTTATAAAAAGACTTAAAATATGTTAATATTTAAAATTTTCAACAGGAATGCACAGAAAGAACTTATTTCATTTACTGAAACTTTGCATCTGGAGACAGTGACATTCCAAGTCCAACTACTTTCAACCTTGGTCTTTCTCTGTATGCTAGAATTCATTACTAATTTTTTTCTTCCATCCATATGTGAGCCACCACACGTCGGATAATAAACAGCTAAAGGTAAATCATTAACGTGATGTTAAGTACTCACCCCCAATGTTAGCAGTACAAGGAGTCTGTTTAATTTTCTAAGCTCTAATAGACTTTTCTCTGTGTTAGTAGCTGCCAAGAGAAATTAATTACAGTTAGTTGCGCATAAAGAAGAATGTTTTCTAAATGAATGTGTATGATCAGCGTATTCTGCAGACTATGCATTGACTAAGGCTACAGGAGTCATGTCTGTTAACATTGGGCGTGTATTTTTAACAAACCAACACAAAAAAGTCACTGTCTCAAAAAACAGTCAAGAGCTGAAATAAGTAGGGGTTGGTGTTTTTTTAGAGTATGATACGCAGTACAAACAAGTTAGTTCTGGTGAATTCTGGCTATACAAGAGAGCTGGAATCGGAAATACTGCCTTAAAGAGCTGGTTCTTTCTAGGTCTTAAGGGACAGGAAGCAGAATATTGTTTTTCCGTAAGGCAGCTCAAACTTACATGAAGAAGTTGATATGATTTCCTGCATATTATAGGCTGCCATGGAGCCACCTAAAGAATGACCTTATGCTTTTCTTTTCCATCCTTGTCAAGTACCAGACACGTTAGCAAGAACACACTTTAATCAGAATTGATTACAGATCCTTTCAACCAACAGAAATCCACACAGCTGACCTGGTGTTTCCAGAAAACAGTTTTCTCCCTGTAGTACGTGTTTCAGATAGCCTTCATAATCCTGGTAGAAAAAGAAAACATTTTATTCCTCTTGCTGTGTGCATATGTTGACGTTAAGCAATCCCAATTGTGCTGCCCTAGATACACAACTTTTTCATCATGTAGCTAGTTTGCTTTTGTTATGTCAGAAGATGTCAGCTGGTTCAGTAGCAGAAGCCCACGTCTAGGACATGATGTGTTCCATTTTTGCTGAGGCTACATAGAAAAATATCCCATGTAAACAACTGAGAAAAGTTACTATATTCCCATCCCATCTCCACAACTGTAATTCAATGCTCTCTATTCAGTAATGATGTTCACTTACTTTATTATCCTATTTTTGATCACTGGATCATTGTGTCTTAATGACTTCGTTATTCCAGTTGTAATGGCGTAGGTCTCTGCTTACGGCATCACACAAGATGTGGTAACGCTCTGTAGGATGGGGCGTTACACGCACTCAGTTCAGCTAAGACAGGGAGGCACTTTGTCACCTTTTCACCTTTCTCTACTCAAGGCGTTCGGGCCGAGGGCTAAGCATGTGCACTACAGAGAAAAGACCAGATTCCTACAGGACTTTGGACCTATATATGCTTAGCTGAAAATAAAGGGGCATCATGCTAAATACAGCAGAAAAGAGCACAGCAAAAGTGTTACCTGGAATCTTAAATAGCAGGAAAGAGTCTTAAGCGTAGGTATTCTGCACAACTTTTACTTCAGACTGTTATCCTGTTGCAGAATAATTAGTAGAGCACAGGGATCTAACAGGCTAAAAACTAAGTACCGCAACGTACATACAGGTTTTTAACAAAATGCCTTTAAAATTTTGGACAAGTGAGAGATGCAGACTTGATTCTGAAATCAGGAGTCCACATTTTTTTCTGGTAAAATAGGGACAGTGGTGGCAATTTCACTGAGCTTACAGAACAAGTTTTTCTTAAACAAAACATTGGCCTCCCTGAGAAATATTTTGTCATTGCTTTTGTACTTGCAGAAAAGCAGAAGAGCGCTCTCTCATGAATGCCAGCGTGGGCCATCAGAGGTTATACTCCAACATCAACATCTGAATGCATGGGGAAAAAACATCTCCCTATCTGTGCAGAAAAAGAAAAATATTTTGCGCGTAAACATGTAAATGCTTTACTTTACAACATAGCATCTTGGTGCACAATTGCCTTGTGTAATATGACAGCAAGATAAAAACATGAAACATCATACCACAGCAAACTGTAGGCCGGCTTCATCTTACATTTCGTCTTAAACTGCAGCTTAAAGTTAGAATTCACTCCAGATCAATCCCTGAGTACAAGCAGGTCCCCTGCCTCCCTAAGCACACTGGGTTTAGAAAACAAGTTTTAACTTGGTTTGTGCTAACCTGAAAAGCTTCGGAAGCCACTGAGTACACTAACAAATGACACTGGTGTAAGTCACTATTAGTCATTTTAACACCTGTTAGAGAATTCAACGTGAACATCGGTATTTTGATCATTAATTGTCTTTGCATCTTTAACACAGGTTGGCATTACCACATTGGTTCACTGTTCACCCCCAGGTTTAAACAGTCGTGTGTAAGGACGTACTGCCTCTGAGGAATCCACATTGGAGCAGTCTGATTTTTTTCTGGAGGTACCTTTAGTAAAAACATCTTCAGCCGTTATACTGCCTTTGATTCAATCCTTAATATATGCCTTCATTTGCTGTATATTCTCTGCGTATAAATAAGGGTGCCCATAGAAACTGGATATGAAAATACTTGTCGTGAATTTGGTTGTTAGGGCTGTTCGGCTCGGTGTGCTACTTGGGAACGGGCAGAGTGGCCACTGCCAGGGAAAGGAAGAGAGCTCTGAGATCGAACAGAGAGCGCTCTGCAGTTCCCACAGACAACCTGAAGCACACAAGACGGCTCTACCCAAATACTGCTGAGAGATACTGGAAGAAAGTAGGGGGGGTTGACCCAAAACTAAACAAGTAAATAAAAGTTATGCTAGTCATGAATTCTGACATTCCTATGGAGAGAATAATCACTATTCAAACACGATGCTATATATAACCACTATTTACTATTGAATACATCTATAAAAACTTATTAATATAGAAATGTATCTAACTAGCAGATAACATGGAATTAAAAACTTCTTTTCACTGTACAAACCTTTTTTTTTTTAAAAAAAAAAGAGTACTGTGTTCACATCACAAAAGGCTATAAACTGATTTTGTGCTGACATACTAAGATCAGCGCTCTGTTCTTGCTATTTTGGATGGAAACTTAAGAAATTCCACAGCCCCAGGATCCTTAGTACAAAGAGGATCCTTTCTTCCACACAGAGCAGGATACGGCCGTCACATTTTTACTGACCATAGACATTAACAGAAAAGACGTCTGTCCTCACTGAAGTACACATTCGGGTATTATGAGACTTCAGTCCTCTGCCTCTTCAGAGGTAGATTCACAGCACATTGAGACACCCTGACAACACCACAGAACTGCCGCTAAGGTCATATTTCCATCCTGTGAGGTAATTTAAGCAAGCATGCAGCCAGCCGAGTGGCAGCAGGTGGCAGCGAGGATTCAGGAGCTGATCTCCTGCAGGCCCTCAAACTGCTAACATTTTACAAGCAGAACAAACAATTTGCAATCTCCTGCTGTAACTATACAGTAATCAGCAGGTTTTTTCCTCACATCTACCTTTTCAGCAAAAAGAGCTTCCTAACTGCAGTAAACTTTTAAATTATTTTGTGCCTGTGCCAAACACAGATAACAACATATGGGACCTTGTAACGCATGAAGTTCTGTTTCAAAGACAAAGTCCAGGAAACTTCACTCAAAACTGCAGTTTCAGGGTCACGTGCAGACAACCAAAGGCTAAACAATTCTAGGGAATGGTAGGGAGTATTTCTCAGTGATTTAGTACTTCAGCTATGAGCACACTCTTACCTGTTTTGGGGGGTTCTCAACTTCAGCAGTGCTGTTCTGTGCCTCTTTCTTCCACCTTCTCTTTGTCAGCTCCACAGACGAAGCACCACAAAATCCTCAGAGCTGAAGGCAGGATTCTTCTGTTTCTGGCAGCCAAAACACACCTTTCTGTAAGAATACTTTCCGATATGATAATTGGCATAAATCAGCTTTTATACTCTTCTCTCACATTCTTCTTCTACTGACATGCTTGCTTTTTTACATGCTTGCTATTTTCCCCACACAAGTCATCTTCAGCGCTTCAAAGGTGAGGCTGTAATTACTAAGCCTTGACATCTCTCCCTCAGAATGGCAATCAGATTTTACAACTCATCTTGCATATTTACCCGTACAGCCAGTTCTGTCATCCTAAAAAGTATTGACTGCAATGGACCTTTCACTACCAAAGCTCTATTCTTTCTCCTCAGGACTCCTCATACCGCAGCTCCTGCATACCTAGCACATTTTTTTCTGCTTCCAGAACTTGTTTACTTAATATAGTGGTAAGCAAGTGGAAAGCGTCAGAAGATAGTTTGCTAAGGCTGCAAGGACTACGGACTAGTCAGGTAGCCTTCAGACTGGGCTTAGAAAAACTCTTCAGTTAGGACCAGAGACCTAATGCCAGCTAATTCTGATAACACAAGTTTACCTACAGAGATCTACAAGCAAGGCCTCCAACAGAGAAGCTGCCTATGATCACAGGAGAGGAGGTGCAATGAAAGCAGCTCCACAAATGACGCGGACGACGTGTCCTAGAAGGCGATCAGTTTTGCCAAGCACAATTTGCCCTTGGTGAATCCGTGCTGGCTTTTCCCAATCACGTGCTCCATTTGACACGTGACAGCCCCCAGGAGGATTCATTCCACAGCTTCATGGGGTGACCCTCCTGTAACAGTTTGCGTACCAACTCCTCCTTCACGGGCGGTGGGTCTGTGTTCGCATCAACCTGGATTTCTGCTCCCAAGGCCTTGCTTGCTTGGAGCTCTGCGAAGCTTACGCTCGGTATGTAGGATGATAGTAATTCATAACCAGGGATATTTCAGCATGGGTTTTCATCATTCAAACTAAGCATCGCTTTCTGCCCTCACACACATCACTCAGTGTAGGGCTTCCATGCCATGAGAGGCAGCAGGGGCTGGACACGTTGGGGCATTCTGACTCTGCTGGATTACCAAACAAGGCCCCAACCCCACTCTTCTTACCTGTTTCTGTCATCCTTCATCTTTTCAGAAGTAGGCATTGCTTCCAGGCACACATTTAAAGATACAGACAAACCTCCTCTCACCAAAAAAATGAAGTGGTTTATTTTTTTGGTTCTTTTTCTTCCTCACAGAGATCTGACAACAAACCAAGGCTCCACAGCAGGAGCTTGGAAAGCCTAGATTCCTGTTTTGTTATTACTTTAGTACCTTAGCAGCAATACTAGGCTAGTATCAGTGTCTAGCACTGCTACATCTTGAATCTCTAGTGTGCCAGATTTTCAGTTCTGTCCCCTGAGAACAGGGAGAAATGAGGGATGGCCTGGCTTTTCCCAATTATCGTGCAAGGTTACTCTGTATCTGCAGTGACTTAAAACCTCCACACTAGAACTGAAGTATTCCTTGTTGCTTGTGTATCTCCACATTAAGACACCATAGGACTCAAATTGAGACAGTACAGCATAGAGGGAGATGGTGAATCCCAACTTTTTTTTTTTTTTTTTTTAAATAGTAGTATTGTCTAAATCAAGGTGGTAATGGGGAAGTTGACCAATGTCTCATACCATCAGTTGCATCAATGGAAGACACATGCAATTACCATTTCATTTTCTAACACTGATGACTGCTGTACAGACCAAAAGTTTTGCTCGGAGCACAACTCTTGTCCTTTACTAGGTGTTGGCAGCCCCACTTGCAAGTATTAGAGGAACGCTGTTCTGACAGCCCTGCATTTGTGCTTTTCAACTTCATGCCAGAAGCCCCTCAAGTCCCACCACTCAGCCTTGCACCAGCAGAAGGCAGCACTGCCCCTGAACTGAGTATCCCACCTTTTGCCCTAAAAGAACTCATTCTCACCTGGCAAAAGGTGGTGATGGTACATAACGCAGGTAAAATCCTTCGGTTTTAGATTTTGAGCTTTATATTCTAGGAACCAAGTCCCCCTTCCCGGAATTAATCACACATCATTTTTAGCTTTAAGAGAAGTTACTATATACCAGGTTAATACGAAGCAATCAAGACTCACCATTAATTTTCAGACCTCTTTGGATTTTTTTCTTTATATAGTCAACTTAAGAGAAGACTATGGAAATACCTGGAGATTTTTCCTGAGGAATGTGCTCTACCTCTTTGGAAGAATTGAGCCACGGCAACACCACCATCTGCTGGACAAAATTGACTCCCTGTCTCACACAGCACTGTATGTTGAAAAGCAGGTGGGGAGAAGGTGGGAGAAGCGCAAGGTTATTTGCACACTCTACTGCCACTGACCTGGAGAGCTGCCCAGATGTCCTACTCCATTAGAAGAGACGAACTGCAAGGTATAGAGAAATGACAGGCACGGTTAGACTGCACACAAAGCTGGCAACCTCCGACACAGCAATCGCTGCAGAGCAAGCAGAGGGCTCGGTCTCTGATCAGGAAAATGGGATGCTATGAGGCCTATCTGCTCCACCATATAGAACAGACTCAAGTATATTTTAGTCACTTTATTTGTATCTATATACATTACATTTTGATTCTCCAAGTAATCAAGGCAATTATTCTCAAATAGTTTAGTACATCAATTTTATAAAATACGGCTGAACCAAGGTAGATTAGAAATACATACATTATGGTACATCAAGTGCTTTGAATAATGATCAGTCTGGCCACCTGCTAGTGAGCGATTCATTTAGTTTTGGTCATTCTCAGAGGAGAGTCCACTCCACAGGTAACTCCCCTGAACCCAGCAGAGCTACTTAACCAGCAAGAGTCTTTCATATGCTTTTGGGGGACAGAATGCACCACCAGGCCACTACAAGGCATTCTGCTGTCTACAGGATGACTCAAAGCAAGTCATAGCTTCTGACTGGGACAAGATTTAGGCATTTGTCAAAAGGCCTCAGATCAAAACAGAAGAAAAAGAGCCAGCGTAGCTCTGAAGAAATGCAGTTCTTCATGTTGCAACTGGGATTTGCTTACGCACATATATGTTAAACCTGTGTTATAAAGAAATAAAAAACTCTAATCTAAGGGCTGATGTAATACCTAGGCTGCTCCCCCAGGACATCCTTGGGCATGCTGCAGGGACACAGACCTAACACAGCCCCACAAGGAGCTCTCTCAAAGATCTCTTCTGCACGAAGTATTGCTCTTCTTTTGAGAAACGCATCTCTGTAGAAAGTGAAATGCCAGGACAATTCTTATTCTGAAAAGGGAACGTTTGAGGAGATCTGCTCAGCTGCTGGGATTTGAACTAGAAATGCTTACAGCTTTATGTTACAAAGCACCCAAAAATGTCCCAATTCCAGTTGATACAGCAGCGACTGTGTTACCCATGACTAGTAGTTTGCTATTTACTCCAGGCTGGTCAGGACTAGTCTATCAGCCACATCCTGAGCCAAAGTTAGCTGTTGATGCCGGCTCAAGATCACTCCTGCAAAGCTCCAACTGCTGTAACTTCAGTCCAAGAAGGTCACAATTCACACGCTTGGGCTCTGTGTTCACAGGCTGCAAAACAGCAAGCCAAAGGAAAGTTCTCTCATTTTTACAGTGCTGATGGCCTCATGCTGTCACGTACAGGGGAACATCAGCTACAGTCAGATGATCACGATGCTTTAGAGCCAGCTGCTTGGGACTCTGGAAGACAAGCAGTACATCACTGGTGTCCTGGTGACAGGACAGGGCTAGTACATCACAGCTCTGCATTAGTCTAGTGCAGATGCCATGACACTGCCCATTTTCATGCTCCATCAACCAATACACATACTGACAAAGGCGGAAGATAACATAACCAGCTGCTGTTGGGTCACCTTAGGTGCTTAGGCAAGTCAAGTTTTTGCCCTGTAAACTTTAGGAGGGGAAGGAGGAAGAACACATGTAAACTTTAACTGAGACTGGAACAGACTCAGGCTGCATGGCATCACATCAGTGGAGCGAGAAAGAAGGCAGAAGTCACAGAACTGAGAGCAGCACTGAGCTGATGGACTCGTTGGTTCCTCATTACACAAGGCCCCCCCCCAGAGCCAGCCATCCTGGGAGTACATTTCAACACAGGAGGCCTGATGTGTCCCAGAGGTGGTCAGCTGTACCTGATGTACTGTGTTGGACCGAAGGGATTCTGGGCCAGAGGAAGCAAGAAGTACTGTGTCATCTTTCCACAGCACACGTTACTGCAGCCTTCAACTCTGCACCTCCAGAAACAATGATTACATTGTACAAAGGAAGTGAGAATACTTCCATTTCTGCTGCTTCAAGGTCAGCATCTTTGCTCATCCTTCAGAGCTTTGCAACGGGGTGGGGAAAACTTCTTCCAACAGAAATGACTGTTGACACCTGGCAGCTCAGACTTGAGCTGCACTGCTTGTTTTTGGGGGCCAACAGTTCAGTTCTCACTGCTGGCATTTTCCTTCCGCAGTGCTACCCAGCTGTCACTCCGGAACAGAGCCACCACCATCTGCTGCAGAAGAAGATACTGAACACAGGAGGAGTGAACAAAATACACATTTCAATCCATAGTTACAGTGAAGATGGCATTACCAGGCAACTGGTCAGAACAAGCAAGTGGTCAAAGAGCTATACTGTCCCAGACTCCATGTCTGTTTCAAGTCCCTCTATCAGAGACTGGAAGTCAAAGGACAGTATTCTTGCCTCTCAAACTCATAAAAAAGAGAAACCCTTTTATTTACTGGCCTATATTATAATGATGCTAAAAAGTAAACTCATCATCTACAAAAACAGGTAAAATTAATAAAAATGGAAAGAAGTGCTTATTGTCATAACGGAGATTCACAGACCTCTGCACATCTTATCTATCATACAAGATACCTGTGAGTTCAGGTTTTTCTTTTTACAGAAAAAGATGACTACATTCATCTCAGTGGTGCAAAGAAAAAAAATTAATACTGCTGAAGAGATAGTTTTTCCATTGGGACTACACAGTGTGATGAGATCTGGATGCTCATTCTCATCAGCATGTCATGGATGCAAGAAAAACATTCTCCTGGCAAAGTTTCACCATGAGGTAAATACATTGTTTGAAAGTCCTGGGGAACTGAAATGGATTTGAAGTGATCTGCCAGGAATGATGGTTTCATTAAGGAGAAAGCTGTCACTCTAAGGCAGTTTGCTTCATTTTGACTAGTAACTTAGAGCCTTCTGCTAAGGAAAGGGTTAATCAGCTTCATAACTATAATTAATCAAATCTTGTTAAATTAAAGGGTATTTTTTTTTTTAGTTACATGTTCCCAGGTACTTGGGCAACATTCAGATCAAAGCACTGTTTATGAAGGGATATGTTTGGGGTTTCGCAGTATGCTGATGACTGACAACCCAATTTTACGGGATTCAGCTAAAATGAATTTATGACAGATAAAGATAGAGTTGTACTCCAGTAATGTAACTTAAAAGATGTAGTGATATGGCATTATAGCTGTGGAGCTGCCTTAAAAAAAAAAAAATACTGTTTACAGAATCCAGGAAAAAATGGAAGGTGCAGAGCATGAGCAAGAGAAGTTATTCATGGATCCTAAACAGATCAACTACAGATCACTGCAACAACAGCAGAACTCGGGCATTAATTTCATTCTTCTCTCACCCACCCACCCACACAGAGGGGGGTTTATTTCACATTTGCAGTACCACACATCCACTACAGAAACACAAGCTGCTCATATTCAACATCACTTAGGCAGTGCAAGACTTGGAGTTCAGGTACTTCCACATCATCAAGAACTGGATAGTATCCGTTTCAGTGCTCTTACACAGAGATAGCATCATCTTCCCGAAAGACAGAGGGAATGCCTCTTATCAATGCTGTTCAGTGGTACCTTACAGCTTAGATCCTTAGTGAGGCTGGTTCGCTTATCAGCCTCCAAGAGCGGATTAAAGTGCAACAAGCAGATTTCACACTTCATGAGATGACACACATGGTCAGTGTAGACGTGGGATTGCAATCTTCTTGCTTACTGATGGACAGACCACAGGAAGAGAGTGGCCTATAGTTGTCCTCTTGTGCTTTCCCAATATGGGTTTTAGCTTAGCAATTCAGGCCCAGTCCCGTCCAATGGTCTGGCACCATGAGGAAATATTTGTCCATAGCTTCACAAAACCTGGTCCGGTACAGTTCTGGAGAGACCACAGTTGGCATCTTACCTAATGGGAAAGAGACAAGAGCAGCTACAAATGGGCTAAAGGGTATACTGCAGCAAAGACAGATATGACATGAGATTACAACACCAGACCGCATAATCATGAAGGCATACTGTGCATGGAAGGGCCTTGGAACCAAAAAGCAGTGTCAGTTGCCTTTTTTTTTTATTTTTATTTTAAACATTCAGAAGACAGATCAAGCTCTGGACCCCTAACACTGAATTGAGATACCTGAAACTGTAGGAACCATCTACGCTTTTTACATCAGCCCTGATCAGTTTGTTTCTTTTTCTCGTCTCCTGTTTACAGGTCTTTGAGGTTCTCTAGCAGGGATGCAAATTTCTCTCATGAAGAATTTAACTTCACAGACATGCTCTTATCTTTTCCAGAAACCTGAGCAGTGGTACATCAATTGTTCCCCTTCTCTTTCCAGCCCTCCTACTAACATGTGGCAACGCTAGGCAACGCTGCACAAAAGGTACTCTACTCCCTTCCACAAAGGGAACTCCTCAGTTCCTCAAAATACAGGCAGTAGTCAATCATTGGATAAGGATTCCTCCACAGAGTGCATCTGATTTTTCTGGGCTCAGAAAACAACTTCTGAAACCAGGGAGCAAAGTTTTTTGCTAGTATCTCTGTATGGATGACTAAGTTTGTATGTGAGTAGTTGGTAATTAAGAAACAGAAAATAACGATCTGAGAAGTAGATGACCTTTACCTCATCACCAGGAGTTATAGTACTTAAAGGGTCACTCATGGAGGCAGATCGATGTATTAGTTTTTCTGAAACTTGTTATTCCTTCCCCTGTTCTGGACAACTTAATCTAGTGTTGCAAATCTGCACAGTGGGGAAGTTGTGGCTTTATTAGCACAGTTATTGGAAGCTTCCAAGTAGCAAGTAAACTAGATCAAAAGTTTTGCTTTCATTCTGGACTCACCTTGTCCTCCCAAGATGCCAGTTGACTTCACTACCATTTCAAGTTTTTTGTCCCAGGTAAAAGTGCGAATGTAGTCTGTTGCAATAAAAAGAAAATCCACATGCAAACACGCCATATTTGCTGCAACCCAAGCAATGCTGTTCTAAAACGTATCTATTTCCCCTCAAAACGAACAAGAAAGCAGTAGGCTTCCATAGCCAGAACTTCAGTGTTCTCCCTAGCAGTTGCCTTACTTTCCAGAGTATTGATTATATTTAGGTAGGTTGAATACCAATATCAAGCCTTCCTGCCTCTAGAAGAGCAGACTGCCCAGGCATGCCTGTCTTTACCCACAATAAAGTTTCAAGGGCTCATTCACAAGAGTCACTTAGCTGATCCTCATCCCAGAAACGTATCAAGAAGCCCCACTTCACCATAACAGCTCCCACTACTTTAGTGCAACAGCTAAGCATCAAGCCTCGGACACCCACCCATTTAAGCCAGTAGCATTCCTCATCATTGCAGCCACCTACAGCTTTGATAACCAAAAGCAAACACTTTTCACTTCATGATATGGAGGACTGTAAAACACCATCAGTAACCCTTAACTGAAGATAAGACTTCAGAATTGTTTCCAAACCCCCTTCAGAGAAAACATGCTCAGTCATTGCAAGCACATGAACATCTTGGTCTGCAAAGCTGAAAGTGCAGGAAGTTAAGTTTTGCATTACTGGATATCATTATCTCTTAACATTTGACTACAACTGTAATTACACAATTTTGAATTTACTGTTTTAGATTTACAGAAAGCACCCATAAGTATCCACACGTTTCACCTCAGATGTGCTTTACGCAAAACTCACCCAGACCTGCCAGTCTTAAGACTTACCCATTTACCCAAATACTCTTTGGAAACACTCCCTTAGAGTGCTTTAGAACTGATACCATCAGTTTGTGCACTAACTACTGTCACTTCATGCCCTAAGGCCCAGAGCCCCACACAACAGGGCCTACAAATAAAATAAAGTCGTCACAGCTCCTCACAGACCTAACTCACCTGTTTCCTGTATCACATTAAGATCTAAAATAGGTAGAGATTCAGACCTCAGGTTCAAACTAGCCCAAGCTAATGGTTTTTAGTTCCGACTCCACCGTAAATTTAGCTTCAGTACTTTAAGTTCTCGGGGTATCACTTAGAGAACATTTTGATAGGCTGACACAGCAGACATGTTCTTTCTTCTTGAAGTTATTTGTGTTAAACAAGCTCCTTCAGATCACAAACAGCTGTTCTCACCATAGTCAATGAACTATGAGCTTTAAACATCATAGAAAATATACTCTTTGATCAGGTAAGACTTTCCATAGGACAGCAAAAAGCCACATGTACAGAAGGAACAGAGTCTCATTTACCCAAATATTCAAGAGTCTACAAAACTAGAAAGTAATAACAACTTGCAGTCCTTTGTAGCTGGGACTTCAATTCTCAATTAGAAGTGTTACTGGAATGGCTTTCAAGCTTTATCAGAAAAAGAGTAATCCAGACCTCCTGGCTTGAGATCTCATCTGTAAGCATTTCTGAGCTAGGTTTCAAGAGCATCTTGTTTCCAAGAGTCACTTCCACATCCTGCAAAACAGCTTCATCTCCAAGTCTGTTGCACAATACAAGTTTCCCTGTCTGAAGATGAAGGGTCTCCTTTCCAGTCCCAAGTCAGAGGATGTGACAAGGTAATTACTGTGTTGTCACTCATACCATCCAGGTCAGACTACACCATCACAAGTGATCCTGTGATATTTAACTTTGCTCTTCCATCCCTATCAATATTATTTCTCCTTAGATCCCCTCACAGAATCACAGAATGATAGGCATTGGAAAGGACCTCTGGAGATCATCTAGTCCAACCCCCCTGCCAAAGCAGATTCACCTAGAGCAGGCTGCACAAGAATGCGTCCTGGTGGGTCTGGAATGTCTCCAGAGATAGAGACTCCACCACCCCTCTGGGCAGCCTGTTCCAGTGCTCTGTCACCCTCAAAGTAAAGAAGTTCCTCCTCATGTTTAGATGGAACTTCCTATATTCAAGTTTGTGCCCGTTACACTTCTTGTCCTCTTGCCCTCCACACAAGTTAAAATTTAAATGCCTATATAAACATTACTGAATTTAACTTTAAAAATTAAACACATTAAAGCATACAAATAACCTTTCCTACTTCAACTGAAGTCAAAGTGTAGGTTAAACACCAACTTTACCGCTTTTTCACTACCTGTGAGGCCTCCTGCATATATTCTTAGGAACACAAATAGCTAACGCAAGCCCTAACAAGAGCTGGGGAGACTTCCTCCACCCTAACCTCTCATGGGTATTCATCAGGGAAAATAAAGTTCTCCTGACACACATCTTTGTGGTGGTGGTACAGTTCTAAGAGTACTATAAACACCTAAATCAGAAGAAAGCAGTTTCACCATCTGAAAGCAAGAAAATACAAAACACAACCTACCAATGATCCCAACAACCAGCTCATTGTTGGTATCATCACGACCCACCAGCAGGGAATAGTCGATGATGAGGTGGCTGGAGAGGAACTGGGAATCACTGTGTATGGAAGCTCTCAGCACAGCCTTGCAATGGGAACGGATGTACAAAGGATTGTCCCGGACCATCTTCAGAAGGTTCTCGTCCAGAAGGACTACATCACAGCTTTCCTTGCCTGTGTCTGTTTTAACATTTCTATTCCGGAGGGAGCCCTTCAGGTCAAAAACCTGCAAATGGAGAACAGCACTACTTTGTTCCTTTGTTCTATGAGGTTAAAGACTTCAACATACTTAACTGCAGGGTTCAAGACGGCAGCAAAGCAGGGCAACTCCTTCCTTCTCCACAGGAGGAATTCAGTTAAAAAACATTTTCATGCTACAAAAACTTAAAGTTTGTTCAGTGGGGAGTAGCACGGAAGCCTACACGAAAGCTCTGCCTAAAATTTGTCAATTGAGGTGGCAAGTTATTTAATTAATATTTAGCCTAAATTTAAAGGAAAAAGAGTGCCCCTATTTTTATATTGTATGGGTAAATTCAGTTTTCCAGCCAGCTTCTACAGACTCAAATGCTCACAAAAGTAAAGCCACTGAAGAGGGAGGTGGGTCTTGCATGAGGCACTATTTAACACCTGTTGGCAAGCCAAGAGACAGATCATCATTAGGTTGGAAAGGATCTCTGGAGGTGTCCAGTCCAATGCCCTGCTTGAAGCAGGTGCTGTCAGAGAAGATTGTTCAAGCCTTGTCCAGTCAATGTTTCACTAACTTCAGGGACAGAGTTCACAGTCTCTTTGGGTCTCTGTGTTAGTGCCTGACCACCCTCATGATTTAAAAAACAAACAAAAAGAAAACCCACAACAACATCCTTTACATCCATCTAAAATTCCCCCAGTTCACTTCCTCCCACAAACATCCCGTTTGAGGTCAGGCACCGGGACAGAAGGAGGAAAGAATTTATCCTGTCTAGTTTTAGAAGCGGCATTTATTCAAACTTCCTTTTCAGCATCAACTCTATTTGAAGAGAATTTTCCCTCAGTCATTTTAAGGTCTTCATTCTACTGCCCCATAAAAGTCACTTTTCCTTTACTAAGGGCAAGACTGAACTCAAAATCTTGTCCCACGCGTGATTTAGATAGAGAACAGTAGGTTCAAAACATTATTAGCTTTCCCTCCACTACACAGTAGCTCACCTTTCCATCAGTGAGGCTCTCCTTCTAAGGAAATTTGCCTGAAATCCCAGTTAGTAGTTCTGAAAGCTTTGCAAAAAGGTTTCATGTTTTCCTAATTAGGTTGGCAATGCTTTTTCTCAGACACTGGAAGTGCAGAGACAAGTAACACTTCTAAAAACTGAAGCCTGCACTACAGCTATCTGAACTAGCCGACATAGGCATCCAGTTACCAAGGATCACGTAACAAGGAAACACGCACAAACTGTCATCTTTGAGCAGTGCTAGATATAGACAGCACATGCAACGTTCAGAGTTACCTAGACAGCTACTGGTAACTCTGCTCTTGCTCGCAGTCAGAACTGCACTGCAGGGGAACTGCTTACCTGAGCCATTTTCCTGCCATAGAAAAGGTTTTCCATAACAAGCAGGTCCAGCTTCTTCTCAGTGTTGTTTTGAGAGTTCTTGTATCCAATTCGATATACCCCAAGGATTTTGGCCAGTGCTGTGGGCTTCTGATAAAGAGAAGACATGGGGTAAGATCTCTGCATACAGACAATCAGCAATCAAATACTAGAGGCACCACTGTACTGTCTGACTGTGGATTACAGCTTAGAAGCTCCAGCAGAATTCCCACTTTTCATCTTAAAAACACGTTATTAGTACAACTCACACCCTCTAACATTTTCTTTTACTTAAATGAAAATTATGTGTTAATGGAAATTGTTACTAGTCTGTAAAATACAGAACACTGCCTAAAATAAATGCATTTTTTTATTAAATACCTTCTGCTGAACTGCATTAATGATGTAAGTGAAGTAGTGCGGAGCAAAGTCAAGGAACGACTGGACTTCCAGACGAGGCATCTGCTTCAAGATGAATCTATCATCTGTTTTAACATCAGACAGAGAGGCAGCAGGGTTACATACAGTAAGTGATGTATTCTTTGCAAGTTCTTTAGGACTGTTGCACAGCTTGAAGTGGTTTGAAAAATTAAAGGACTACAGTTCTCTTAAATCCTTAGCTACACAAGCTCATTTCTAGAAACCTTTTTTACTTCATATATTCTGTATTTCTGGATTTCAGCCTTTTAGCAAATCAGGGAGAACAGGCTGCCCAAGTTAGATTTACCACAGCTATATGGGCTTCTTATACAGACAACAGAAACAGCTTACAGACCGTTCCATTCAAGACTTGTTTCAAGTAGGGGCCTAGAATGAGCCATGGTTAAAAAAAAAAAAAATGCCTACAAATCAACTATAGCACATGGGATTATAAGAAACACTGTATTCGATAATCAGTTTTCCTTGAATTATACCCAAGTTTTTGTTCTGAATCCTGCCTAAGAGAATACAACCCTTCTGCTCAATTGGCCTCCCTAGCTGCTACTACTGAAAAACAGAACTACATTTTGTTCTCCTGCACATACAAAGAAACAAATATCCTGATATTGAAGACTCCAGAACAATTCCCTTAACTTTCCATTCTGAGTGGCTACTTCACAGTCAGCAACCCTCTGGCTAGAGGTAATCAGGGACTAAACAACACACTAACCACCACCATCCCCAAATAATACCCTCTAATTACGAAGGAGGAAGAAGCTGCATTTACCCTCAGTCACATAGAATGCAGCCCCAGATTTGCCACCTCGTGCCTGCCAGGGCATAGAGTGAGAGAGGGATCGGATGAAGTCCTCTTCACTGCTCCCCAGTATCACTTCACGCATCTTGTGAAACTCGCCAGCATAATAAATCCGGCAGTAGAACTTAGCATTCGCATCTGAAAACTCTGTAAAAAGAAAAGGTCTTCCTCAGTAACAGCACGCAATACTGACTACCTGAGATGACACTTAGGGATTTTACTGACATCTAGAAGAACACTATTGTGCTAAATATCCCTGTCACAGGACTATTGTACTTCGGAAGTTTAAATCAATAGGATTTAAATGGAAAACTTACAGGAAAGTCAACCTCCTTTATGTTAGCAAACAGTATATGGGAAAGCATCCAGACAAAAGATCAATTAAAAAAGACAGAAGGTTTATAGGGTATTTTTACAACAGAGAGACTGATTACAGTAAGAACTGCACTACTCTGTATTTTTCCTTCCTGGCCAATACAAAGAAAAAATAATTATTAACTTCAAGATTTCCATTACATTTGCATGAGGAAAGGAGTTTGTCAGTTAAAGACTTCAAGTTACTATTTACAACTACTCACGGAGTTCCACATGGGGATTCACCAGCTGTTTCTTCTGGCCATCTCCTCCATCTGCGTCATCTGAAGGCATAAAGGGACCATTCAGTCAGGGTTGTTCATTATTATTATTGAGAACGCCATCTAAGACACTACTTGTAAACTCACATTACAAGAAAAATATTTACTTTTTTCCAAGAATATAGAGGGAACTATACATAGGGAATGAGAGATACAGCTATAATTGTATGATAGAAAGGCACTGCTATTCATTGGACATGTAAGTACAAGCTTTCTCCTTTCTGTTTTCTCTTAATTCATTTTCCATGAGCTGAAACAATGAAAGTTAAACAGGAAGTGAGGAAGAGACTGGGCTGTTTTTTGATTGAGTCAACTCAATCAAAAGGTATTCAAGCCCAGACTACACAATGTCCCTATGGTTACTGGGGTTTTAAAGACCCCTATTTCCCTTCTCATAAAGCAGAGCAACATCTTTAGGAGAAACCTACATTTGATGCTCAAATCATTCATTTTCAATGCATGTTGAGTAATCCTGACTGTTGAAAAAGTATGAGGAGGAGTGCATTCTGGGCCTTATAAGCATGAATGAGATTTGGGAGAAGTAACAATCCAAGACAGAAGGTGGACTCAGTCTTGTACCTTGAGGCTCTGCTCCTTGGTTTTCTGCTCCCTCTTTGCCCATCTGTCCAACCTGGTAGTAGGCACTGTCGGCGCCACGTAAGGTCTCCTTCTTCTGGGAAGACAGGTCTGGGCTTTTCCCTCCAGTGCCACGGAAGAAAGACAAAACACCAGATGCTTTCTTTGCTACAGTGAAAAGGAATAAAGAAGTTGGCCTTGGCATTTGCACAGGCAGTTTAATAACTCATACAAGCATTGTCCATTCATCGTTCTAACTGGAGGAATGATGTCATTCAACTAACTCATTTGCTATTCTTCAGGCCACCAAGGTCCATCAGCTTAGCTGATTTAGTATTCTGAAAAGCATTCTCGAATGCCGAGTCATTTGAAAACACAGCCCAAGCATAAGTGTCTTTAACATAGTAAGAACCTCAGCCTCACTTCTCCATTTCAAAATATTTTAGTTGCCATCTTTTTAAAGAAGGCAGTACCAAAAGAGGTTGGAACACATTATGGGCATCATACCCCACTAAGCAGGCTAGACTAAGAACAACCCAAGGTGCACTACACCATAACATATTAAATCTGGGAATGATAGTCTGATCTCATAATAATCAGAGAAAGCCATCGCGGGCAGAGACTTCAGAAAACAATCTCCCCCCCACCCCACCATGTTCTACATCAAGTCAGGTCTAAGACTAGTCACAATTTCAACTCGGAATGAATTTTCTTTGTTCTAACTTAATTTTCACAAAAGCTAGAATCCAGGTTAAGTGGTTGCAAGTCTGAGCTGAGATTAGCATCATGGATATGATTTTGGCAAAATGGTCTTACGCTGTTCTGGTTCTGCATTGCGAGTTGAAGGACCCATGTTAGCCTCAGGCAGGCGGACAGGGCTACTGTTCTTTGGTTTGCTGTCTGACATGCTGAAAGGAGAAAGAAAAAAAAAGTTATGAGCCCAACAAATACTGCCACCTGAGACACTATTGCTTTACTTGTGTACATTTAATTCTCCTCCATGCCTAACACTAAGTACTGCTAAGGGAAGAGGATACAGTTTAAAGTTGTAACGGTGTGGGACTCTCCAAAGTTGTCCTCCTCCAAACCCTGACAAAAAACTCCCAGTGCTCCATAGCAAGAGTTCCATCCATCATCACAGAAAAGGTAAGCAGCCCAGCAATCCCTACCACGCACACAGTCAAGGGATCAGGTGATGGAGCCAACACAGTCCCCAACATGGGGGACTCAAAATGGAAATTCAGATACTAAAAGCATGTGTTGGTTACAGGCAATGTGTCAGATTCCATCAGAAAGTAGAGATCCTAACAGAGGCATATTTTGAGAGTCCTTCCCCATCACAGTTTTGGCTTATTTTGGCTACAATCACTGTGCTTTTGCTCTATGTACTCTAGTTCCTGCATGTAACCTGTTCGGCTGTAATCCTTCTTCAGAACTGTTCTTCAGAGATGCTTTTGACAACTCATCCAGGGCATTTCTGTACTCCTTGCAACTGAAGGGGAAAGGAAAATAAAAAAAATAAAAAAAAAAAAAAAGAAGAGTCAGCTGCTCTCTGTGAAACTCTGTAACACCAACCCAAAGATTCAGTTCAAAGACAACCACAGGAAACAAAAATCCACAGCAGAAAATCCTCTTTATTTTTTCTTACAGTTAGAACTTAGTTCCCTTGGAACAGAAGTTGCTCTGCATCATACTGCATGAAAAATCCCCCCTTGTTTCTCCCTCTACCACAATTTACGAATACGCTTCTTTAAAAGTCTGCTGCTTTGTGTCATGCAAACACCAAGATTTACTGAGGCAGCTGGTTTGGAGAGCTGAGTAGTAGCAAGAGCTGCTACAACCAAAGGCAGGCAAAGGACAGACTGCAGTATGAATACCTAACTGTTGTTCCCTAGCTCAGTTGCACTTCCACCAGCCTGGAGAGCTGAGCAAAATCTAGTTGTATTTCTTCCTCCAACAATGTCACATTACAGGGAACAATACACAACTAATTCATTTTTGTGTAGTAGAGTTCATCAAGAAAAGCTCAAAAATCCAGTTGCCAGTTGGAAAACCTACTTTCCATATCCCGGTAGTAAAAGCAGAGAACTTCAGCTCTGGCAGAAACTCTCAACACTGACAAGTTAAGAAATTCTGTCATGCTTGGTCCCTACCATTAGGATTTAAATATTCCTTGCACGGAAAAGCTGCAGAAGTACAGCACGTGTCAGATGAACAGCAAAATCACACCAGTACCTGAGAGCAAAAGCTATGATGGAGCTTGGTTCTTTCTCACAGACTGCAATAGGTACACGTTCATGCTCATACATTAGGTAGTGCTTATCCGGGTCACTGAATGAAAATGACAGAGAGGACTGTTAGTAGATCATAAAAGTTTGTGTAAAGAAGAGGTTAAGTTTTGGTCAAAACCCAGATCTCATCACAGCACTCCCAGGCACAAGCTTAAGTCTCAGCATGGAACCAAAGCTCCCCGGATCAGCTTCTCACAATAGACACATTCATAGCTATGTAGTTAAATCTAAATGGTAATGTGTTAGGGCAACCAGCACTTCAAGCAAGCTGCTTAGATCAGAAGACCTGCTCTAAGTTAGAGTCTATTTCTGTTTAGCAGCCACTGTTTCTAATGGCACCAAAACCTGCCTGAATTTGTTTTGACTGTCCTGTAGCATAGCGTGCAGAGTGAAGTCAGGGGACAAACCTGGACTCTTTTCCAAACAAGCAGTTTAGCACAGAAAATTTCCCAAACGCTCCTCGGTTTCTGTAAGAGTTTATTTTACTTATCTGTAGGGTCCCGTCATTTAACTTTTACCTCATCAGCCCATAGTCTCTGCTACTACCCTGGGGGTAGGATTCAGAAGTTAAACCCAGGCTGCCAAACGTTAGGCTCATGTCAAACAAAAAAACACTACAAAGCACGCAGACCAAGTAGCTGAAAGACTTTCCAGCCGGCCCATTTTCATGTGAGAGGAGGACTTGAAGGCACATGCAGTAGCCATTGAACCTGACCTACACCCAGACAATGCCAATTTGAGTCCAACCCTTGGAAGAGGTCTGGAAGCAAGAACAAGAAGCAGGCATGTAGCTTTAGTAAGTCTTTGCTAAGGAAGGACATTTCTGCTCCCTCCCTGCAGCAATGAAGTTAGAAGGCACCTTTCACTCCTTCCCCTCACCCCTTCCCCTCCCACAAGAGCTCTGAGGAGGCATGTCTGCTACAAGGAGGAGAAACTGATAACGTATATGCACAAGGGTATTAACAAGAAAAATGGGTAACCTACAGACACCTGGAAGGGAAACAGAAAACTTCTTGCCTTGAGGAAGTTCTATAACTTGTTCAGAGGCAAACCCAAGTGATGACTTAAATTATATACTATGCAAAGGAAGCATGCACAGCTCTGTTTGCAATTTGACCAGGCTGCTAATTTTTTACATCATATATATTATGCAGTACTTACAAGGGAAATGGAATGGGGTTATAATTGTTTCCAGGCAAAAAGTTAGCCAAAATAGCTTTCATGGTAGACTTCTCCTTCACTTGGCTGTCTGTAGATCCCAGTGAGTGTCCATCAAACACATCTAGAACAGAGATAAGTCTGCATTACGATATCAAAACTTCAAGCTGTAAATTCAGAGGGATGGTTGCAGACCACAGATTTGCTGTTTCCTAAATGGATCTTGTACACTTGCCACGGAGAAGCAAGAGAAAGAACACAAGACCACAACTGAACTATACCTTCTGAGCTGCTTGTTGTATCCTGCTCAGACAGTGTGTTGGCACCAGTTGGATGCTCTGATACAACCTCTGGAGGTGTAGGCAGCTGAAGATGGGTGGAGCCTGTGGAGCTCTGACTTGATAAAGTAGTCAGGAAACGATCCTCTGAGAATACAAGGACAGAAGAAACCGTTTTACACAGCTGTCAGAAGTGATATTGCTTGCTCACAGGCCAAGCTATCGCCAGTGTTTACTTTCAAGAAGTTTTTACTTAGAAAGCAGGTAAGGCCACCCAGAGCAACGGAATGGGCAACCTGATCAACGTAGCACATAACCTCCAGAAAATGCATGTGCTTCTATCCATTGCCTTCAGTTCCCACAAACTGTCAGTATGCCTCACAGGTAAGAGGTCTCAGCACCCAGAACCACTTCACAGAAGAGGGGAGAGGCATTTCCCAAATTTCATGTAGTTATCGAGTCATTTATAGAAAGCCTCTGAAAGTTTTTAAACTCAAGTGCAAGGGAAAACCCTTGCTGGCCCATTTAATATCATTAGTAATTCAGCTTCATATTAGAAGCAGACTTTGCTTTTTACAGTAGCTAGAAATTGTCTTATTCCCATTTGACACAATGGGGATTCCCTGTTTCTTTAAATTATCAAAGGCTCCCATGTTATGTCAGGGAAAGGGTTACAGCAAGCTTCTTTTGGTAGCTTAAGAAAAATAAACAAACAAACAACAGACCTTTCTCTCCATTTTGCAGTGCTGGAGAAGCATTGCGTGGGGAAGCATCCATGCTACTGATCTAGGCAGAATAACAAAATACCAATGTTGATGCCAAGCTGTTTATAGCTGTATCCCTTCCTCCGTGGAACACTTGCAAAAGCAGATGTACCACAACAGAGCACTCCCACCCACTGCACTGTCACTGTATCTGCCACCACATGAAAAAGACAAGTCAACAGCAACCCAGCTTCACAAGATGCTTATTACTTCTGTCATCTCTGATAGTGTGAAAGTACGCTGCTTTAAAGACTACTTTTCCTCTATATAAACCTACTGGCTGCTAGATCAAGGTTAAGTGTGTTTTAACAGATAAGGACAGAAAGAATACACGTGCATGCAGCAGAGCAAATCCAGGGTCTCACAGGGTTTCTTAGTGCACCTTGCAAATGTTAGAACCATTGGGAGTTCAGCCTCTCTGTATGATGCTTATATTGTACTGCACTGCAGTTTGGACATCTTCTCAGAGTACCAGCTCCCCAAAGGGTGGTTTTTCAGCATGCTGGCAACATGCTGAAAAGAGCCCTTAGACAGAGCTCTTGAGGCAGCAGTCCAAAATCAGTTATACATCCCCTCAGCCAGTTCCCACAGAACAGAAATGAACCTACAAATTTATTATCAGTCCTTCCTATGTTCTTTGCTCTGCCTCTCCTGATAGTTTTCCTTTTTCACAAGGGATAAACCTGATGGGTAACAATCCAGGATCTAGCAAAGTGATCTCCTTCCTATCTAAGCATACACCTGACTGAGTGCAGCTCCCTGCTGTCAGTATCCACGTTATTATGACACAAGCACCACAGAAAATCATCAAATCCTATCATTTTCTGCACGATATGGCTCTTGGTTCACATCTTTAGGAAAAGATACCTATACTAACACGCAATTCAAGCGTTTACATCTGAGAACTATACGTTGCAGTGAAACAAGTTTACTAAGTGAACTTAAGCCAGTCTTAAGACAAAAAAAAAGTAGCTAGCTACTACTACTAGCCTGCTATTTGTACCTTGCTTTCTTCGCCTTGCCTCAGTCTCCCAGGGCTGGGTGGTACTGATGGACGTTTTCTCCCTTTCTCTTGTTGGAAGAGATCCTGCAATCTTAAAAAAAATAAATAATAATAATAAAAAAAATAATCAAAAGATAGGTTACAGGTATGAACTGTGAAAGGCACAAGTTATGAAGTTTCTCCATACTAGAATACAGCCAAACATGCCTTCATAAAGTCTTTACTGCAATCTCAGATGGTTGCTAACATGTGCCAAAGCTAGGTGTCAAATGGCCAAAACCAGAACATTTTTTTCACCTCTGAGAAAATTTCACCCAATTAATTGCTTTCCCATGCTCCCCTCTTCCACCTTAATTCAAATGACGCTTTCTCCTCTCAGATGCAAGTTGTGCTCTGTAACACAATACTTTTCTTATCTGTCGCCAAATAATTTTCTGTTCTAATCAACCAGCTCTGTGGTCTTAACCAGTAGAGGACATTAGCACAAGCTGTCATAACACTCTCTATGCACCCACTGCATTACAAAAAGAGAAAAGCACAAAAGAACCTCTTCCCTTCTATAAACACCACAGTATCAGTGTTGTTCACGATTCCAACGTGCGTCCTCTTACCTATTATTCCAGGCTTGTAGCATCTCACAAAGTCCTTGCTTTTTAGCTATCAGAGACTCAAAAACAGATTGCAGTTGTTGAGGTGTGTCTAATGATGACGAAAGTAGCCTTGCTTGGATTTTATCAGTCCAGTTTCGAAACTCCCCCTCTTCCATCTGCCAAAAGAAAAAACAGGCAGTGTTCTGTGACCAGAGATGACACTAGATCCGAGTGGCTTCTCCACACACTTTGCAGCCTATGGTCTGCTAATGCAGAAACAGTCCATTACCTCCTTTTGGGCAAAGAGGTCTTCCATTTTCTCTTCTCTCGTTTTGCTGAAAGTATCTGTTTTCAGAGAAGCAAGGCGATCATCAACAGCAAGATACACTTGTGAGACCCTGTTGACAGAGATGCAGAGAGTTAAGCTGTGACCACTTGGAACAACTTCAACATTCTTTAATAAAAGTCTGAATGCATTTAAGGTTAGCGTTTAAGAATACAAAAGACGGTATAAGACAGCCTCTGCACAGTAGGCTGTCCCACTGAATTTACAGGGGAAGTTGGAAAAAAATCATCAGTATAGCAGAAACCTAGAAGTTACACACATTGCTAAGAATAAGTTGTGAAGAAAAATGTCAGTGGAAGTTGTCAGAGAGCAATACAAAGGTCATGAACACATTACTAGCAGAGGGGAACTGTTGTGTCACCTGGGACTGCAAGCTACGCCTCCACCAGAAGAGCTCAGAGACAGTCAGAGTGAGTAACTCAGCTCTAAACAAAGCTCCACAGGTTCTGAAGTCAGGCAGTCACAAAGACAGCAGCCGTACGGGAATGCTGCCACCAGGGAGAATAGCAGTCAGGCTGGATTTAATACTTTCCATCATGACTGTGTCCCACATTTTTGTTCCTATATTTAGAAGGTGTCTAGGTTTATGGTAATTCCTTGTGCTACAGGAAGGTACCAGACCATCTGCTGTTATCATACTCAGTGGCTAACAATGGCAGTATCTCTTACCCACCACAGAGTTTAGTTGCCACGTCACCAATATAATGAAAACAGCTCTGTCTGGACACCAGATTTGAACAATGCCTTTGAAATTTTTCTGGGCTTAAGGCAGGATTTAAACTTGGTCAGATCTTCCTAAAAGGAATGTTAAGGTAAGGGTACAAAGTGTTACCTGCAGTATTTGGATTAAGCCTTCTAGGACCACCTCCTCTGTTCCATTTTTAGTATTGGAGGGAGGAATTAGAAATATTTTAGCTGCGCTTAAGAAGGTATTTTGTAAAAAAAGGTGACATTTCAGACACCAGATGATGGCCAACCTTTCAGTGGCTACTCGGCAACATCATTCAAATATCAGTGCAACATTCAGGGACAGAGAAGAGAAGAGTCTTAGTTTCTGCTGGCTATGTTTAAGCTGAGTTACCACCAGATGAAAAGGTGAGAGATTAGTACAGACAGAGCAAGTAAAGGCAATAAATATTCAAATACCACCCTCCCTTAGAAGTATATGCACATATAGATGTATTTAAAACCATTACTTTTCTATCAAATAATGAATATTTAGCAAGTTTTATCTATACTAGCAAAAATGGTTTTGTGTTCTGCTAATAAAAGTCCAAGATACAAATAAGGTGAGGAAGGCATTAAAAACAAAGCTTACTTTTGAGAGAAATCCTTGAGATCCTGCAAAATAGAAACCTTTGACGGAGCTTGCCGTTTGATGTAGATCTTGGGGAGTGGAACACACACTTCAAGCAGCCGTATTGGAGAGTAGCTGAGAAGGCAATACAACAGCTATTAACAAGACTGTCCCCACATAGCACTATTCCACACCACACTGCAGTCTGTGATCCTTATATGAAAAAGGATCCTGTCAGTGTGTCCGGGGCTTTAGTTACTTTTAGTAGCAATAACACCTTGTTCATTTATCTCCTAGGCAAAAAGTAAAACCACAGATCACGTTGCAAAAACAAAATTCTGGAAGTTGTTGAGATTAGACAGGGAAAACTATTTCCCTTCTGTATCACGAGCTGGAGCCATCTATTCTTAGGAACACTGCCCACCCCATCCAGGACAGCGAGGCACTCACAATGCCCTCTGCAACCCAGCACACAATCCTACACTTGTGGTTATAGCGCAGTTATGTTGTACTCAAAGTGAAGGACAGACCTGATGAATCCTTACTCTATGCAATATATAGTAATAGAGCAACATGCTTCACAAAGTACTAGAGAGAAAAGGAAGTTTTTAACAGTAGACCTCACCTGAAAGATGCCACCATCTGATTATAGGAAAAATACTGGTGATAGTCATGGTGAATGGAATGACCACAAGGCTCTACATTGGCCCTTCGAGTGTACTGGTGCCCGTAGAACCTCAGCTCAAGATATTTTGCAAAAGACATAGACCAAGAATCATTGGAAAGGGGAACAACCGGTGTCACCTGAAAAATTGAAAGCCAAGTGTTTTCATTTCATCCTTCAACCAAGATTAAGGACAGTCTAACCCAGACAGCAATCTAGTATTTCTAGTACCAAAAGTACCCATGACCCTGAAACACGCTAAACCACAGAGACAGCATTTATACAAAGCTAAGGCCAACACATAGTTACAATAAATCAGATCATCATCAACTAGCACCTGTCATAACCAACTGCTAAGTTGGGGGACTGCAAACATATCCTTGACAGAAGCTTGTATCTATCTGGGATGCTACTTCTCTGCATGGAGACAATTTCCAGCAACCCAGTCAGCAGCAGTGGTTTCATCATATACTTTTCCCCTGGTGAGTCTTCAGCTACAAATACATCGATATTGCTCTGCAGTGTATTTTAACTGGAGCAGCGCTTGCAAGCTTAAGAGTAGCCACCGCTTCATACATACTTAATAGCCACAAGCGTATTAGTGTTTACATGAGCACACAGAAATAAAGGGTTATAGAACAGGTGTATACACAGCAGCATAGAGCTTGCCTTCAGCAAATACATTAACTTCCTCCAGGTATCTTTAAATCCAACACCCATGTTTAAGCCAGCATAAGTAGGTGAACTGAGTCATCCAGATGGACAATTATGGTGTTTCACGTTTCAGGCACTGCATGAATCTTTTTAATTAAGTTTTACTCTCATCACTTTGAAGGCTCTTAAGTTTTAGAGCGTTTAGCTAGAGATGAGTATCCAGTTGGTAATGCTTTCTTAGTTAAATTACAGAACAAGTTTCAGATAATACACAACTTGCTATCTTGTGTTGTTTTTTTTTTAAAGCAATTTATCATTCCTCTAATGAAGATTTTACTTACTTTCTAATGACTAAAGGAAGTCTAGACATCACACTGATGCAATGCAGACCGTCCAGTCCATAGCAGATCAAAGAACACCAAGTGGTTTTAGCCAATTACTGAGTCAGTAGGTGTCAGTGTCTGCCCTTCCCCACATACGCATTCTTTTGATGCTCGTACTGATTCACTGCAGGGAAGGGACCATACTCCTCACCTCTTAGAGGGCAACTCCATTTTGTCCATGTGCCAGAAATTAGTTTCCAGCAATACATCAACTCCACTTAAACCTATCCTCTCCGAGCCAGGTTTCACACTTTCCAAGAGGACTACCTCACACAAGACGTTTCCCCCTCAACGGCCCCAGTTTTACAAGAGGAATTTGTAGATACGCGAGAACATCTGCATCGGTAACAGGTTTTCTGCTAGTTTAGCTATAGCTCCAGGGATGAGCATTTTCTCATAAATGCTGTCTTTCCATACAAGGCCAGTTACAACAGGAATACTAAATTAGAATAGCAATGACTCTTAAGTCCACATCCTTACCTGTTTGCACAGTCTACACCAGGAGTAAGTAAGAATGGTGTGCTGGTACCCAGGGACCGGGGAGTCCAGCTCCTTTAACACAATTTGCACACAGCCTTGCCCATGAACAAAGCGGCGAATGTGGTGCACCATTGGTGTCTCACAGAACATGCTGGGGCATTGATAGGAAGGCCTTACAGAGAGAAATGGAAACACTTATGAATGATCATATGCTAGGCACTACTGAAGAACTGATTCAACATATCACGCCTTTTAATATCATGGTACTATTTACCTTTACTGTAAAAGTTTCCTAAGCCTTTAGCAAAGGCTGTTTCTGCAAAGCAAATTGTACTTATTTAGAAATAGCATGTAGGGAAGTTCCCTTGCTAGCAATGTCTGCATAGGTCCCAAAAGCAGTGACAGGATACTGGTTGCTATCACAATCTTTTTACAATTAATCACTTTCTACCAATATATTCCATGTAGTCCACAAAATATGGATCAAACACCTGGAAGTGCTTGGCACCAAATTGGAAGACCACTCTGGCAGTGTACCAGAGCAAAGGCTACTGAGGACAAAGATGTGCCAAAGAGCCTTCAAAATGATAACCTTTCAGCTGCTGAAGAAAGAGATGAGCAAAATACTGCTATGTATCCGAAAAACCCATGACCTTTCTTTGGATGAGTTTCTTTTAGGAAAGAGAGACTGACCTCAGAAAAATAAAAGCTGAACTGTTTAGGTACCAAATCATAATAGGAACTCTTCAAAAACAGAAAGAGCCTAGAAGAGCCCAGATCATGGCAGGGGTGGGGGGGGGGAAGAAAGAAAAGAATTTTAATTCCTGAAACTATGGAGATTGAGAAGCATTCACTGCAGCACACACTAGCTAGTCTACAGAGTGAAACAAGAACTTAAAGTGGGCAGCTAAGCTCCTCCTCATTGATCAGCACAAGGAGAAACACTTGTTTGGTCTTCTCTGGAGGAACATTAAGAGCATTTTGCTACTGCAAGCGGCCAATGGAGAGAACAGAGTAATCTTGTCTTTTGAGAAGCCACAGGCTACCCATCCAGCTTCACAGCCTGCTGGGACTGTATGCGGTTCTGGCAGTACTGGTTATTACTGAAATTTAACGACTTGCCCATCTGTCAGATGAAATAAATTACACAGTACTTTACCAGGGCTAAAAGTGTTCTGGACCATTTGTATTAGCCACCCTGCAAATATGACAAAGCCTTACTTTGACAGTCAGACAACACTAAAGGAGTAGGTTTTTTTCCAGAACTTTTATGAGGGTTCAAATAGGAACCTCAGAAAGTTGTGATTAGGACAGTTGCTTGTCTTGAAAAACAGCCATTTGGAATACATGCTCAGACTCTTAACTAGGCCCCTTAGAGCCCTAATTGCTACAAGAACGTGCTCAGTGAACACATTTGTCTTTATGAACTCATAAGTCTTGTTCCGTAATCTGTTCCACTCCCTCATTAAAGGAAATAAGAGGGACAGGGCTGAAGGGGGAAAGCAGTGGATGTATTTGCTTGTAAGAAGTGAGCATGAGTAAGCGTATTCTTAAACCCAATTCCTGTTTCACTACAGCATAATAATAAAGCAAAGGGAGTAACAGATTTAAGTGGTAACCTCTACTGGGACACAACCAGCTCTGCAGACTTGCATGCTATTCTTGTAAGTGCACAGGAAGTAGAGTCTATGAAGACGGCAACAGGTCAGCTTCACATACCTATCAAAAGCTTTTCTTTTGCTTAGAATGAGATTTAGAATAAGTTCCTCCTTACCTGAAACAGTAGCGCTCCAGGAAAATCCCTAGAGTCAGGTCATTCTTCCCATAGAATTCCATGGTCACAATCCTAAAGCAGAGAAAAAAATGCTTTAAGAGGGTGGTTGCTGCCCTTGTTAGCTGTGCAACATCCTCTAGGTGCACAGATCTGCACCGTTACTGGCTTGTTTTCAGCCCTGTATTCCTTCAAAGGTTTTTTCCCCCCTCTTCATTACCCTTCCCAGATCCCTGCTGTCAAGTTTGCTAATAATGAGATCAGAGTCCTACTAGAATAACTTTAAACTTGACGCTTAGAAGTTGAATACAATTCAACTGCACTTTTGAAGATTACTTTCAAGAATATCTAGGTACAGAAGTCTAGACAGCGTGAAGCCTCAAACACTGACATTTAAACACTTACAGAAAGGGTACATCCAGAAGATGAGAAAAGCCTTCATAAAACCTTATTCTTCTAGAAGATTTAATAGTAACTTGTTTTCTCAGAACCTGAGGTGACCAGGCCACTTAAAATGTGTAAGTATCGGTTTGTGTCACAATTCAGACATCTCTAATATTAATAATTTACATCCTCTTATTGCTGCTATTTAGTGACCTTATCATCACCTTCTTTGGTTCATTCCTAAGCTTTTACAGGAAGTCTAGACCTTTCCCTGCAAGAGGGTCCTTTCACTTGAGCTAGATGATGAAACACCAACACCTGCCCTGTTTAGCAGGGCTAGAAGCATGTCATAAATTGCACACAATTAACAAATTACAGCCCCCTAAACTGAAAATACAGTTAAAGCCCTTAACACTGCTGAATATAATATAAGAAAGATAGCAATACATTCAAATGCCACTCTCGGATAACACAATCTAGAAGTACTCTGACATTCTCTCAAGGCTTATTTTTGGGCTTGGACATTCTTCTGTGTTTACATACGCTAACTCTTCCCCACAGGACTGCATGCAGTGCCCTCCCCACAAATACATTACTCTGTAGTGGAAGGATCAACTAAAGCATTCTGTTTTAGGAATTTACGCCTTGGGGATTACAAAGGCTATGGGACGCTGCACTGGATCTACCTGATCGGGCAAGACAGAGTTCTTTTGGCAACAGTTCCTGTTACAGGATGCGCACAACCTACCAAGGAGTCCTCAAAGAAATACCGCTATGAGGCGAGCGCTGACCTTGACTTAGGAAAACAGATGGCAACTATACAAGCTGTAGAGGAGTAGTTTTCATACCAGGGGCTAACACAGGCACTTGGAGCATTGCTGGACTGAGCAGAAGAGCTACTGAAGAGAACACAGAGCCTCTGATGGTTTACTGGACTCAGGCAATCCACCTGGTAGAGAGAAAACAACTCATTTACTGGTTACAGACACCTCCATCCACACACAACTCCTGATGACTAAATTCTATTCTAGTAGTTTTATTTAGATGAATCTCTGCTTGCTCCTTTTGTACAGATTAACCTTCCATTATCTCTGAGCTTCAGGTAGACTTGTACCACGTATAATTGCCAACTGACATTTTTAGAACAGCGTTAACTAATATGTATAATAAAACCAATGCACACACCTCTTTCTGTGGAAAGGAAGCTAAAGGAAACAGAAAACAACAAAAGCCAGGAGAAAAACATCCAGAGTCTCCAAAGCACTGTACAGTTTAGGACATCTTGGAGCCAAAACTCTGCCAATACATTATACCTCAATTACTCATCCAGGCCATAGAAAGACTTCCAACTTTCTGTCTGCTGTGAAGAGAGTCACCTCGTTGCTGCTGGAAAGGAGCTGCTTCCCCTTCCACACCCTACACAACTATGAAGTTACCAAATACTTTCCTTTGATCACTGAATAAATTTAAAACAGCATCAACCAGTCTGATCCAGAGCAAGGGCTAGTCTTACGGTTGGTAAGATCATGGCCTGTGAAGCTACAGAGGTTTATGTTTAATCACCAATTAAAAACTGGCTTCTGTTCATGAACTTGGGGGCCGACTGGCTCAGGGACCAAAATGTTTGACTATTTCAAGAGATCCGTTCTGCTACTCTTGTTCATAGACGTTCTTCCTGAACAACTTCCAGATCAGGCTAGTCCCAAAATCCTTCTCCTCAGATACAAGTTAGTTGCTTTCATGGCAGTTTCCCAAAACTTCAAATATTTTGATTACAAGCACATACTGCCATGCTTTGAAATTTCAAAGAAGATTCTTCTCCCTCCATTATGAGATTCTCACATTTCTTCAGATCGCTTGAACTTTTACGAACAGTCAAATACTTCAAGGTAATCGTAGCCTACTGCTATTTCCATGACTTTAAGCCCTCTGAACATGAAAGTATTACACTTTCAGAAACCACCAATACGAGCAGCAAGAAAGCTAAGTTTTCTCCCCCTTCATCGACGCATTTTCAGAAATCAGTCACGTACAGGTGAGTAGAACAGGCAACGTAATACACTGATTCTTGGCTGACTTTGTGCATTTCTTAGATAGTTGTCTCAAAACCTCGTCCCTTCTCGGGGAAATTTTGTAGTCAGTCTCTTGCTCTGCTTTCTTATATCCCCATAGTCCCTGGTTATATTGACTTGTTTCAGTGCCCAGAACACTGCAATCCAAAATTCAGGTTTGGCCCAGTCAAAAAAAAAAAAAAAAAAAAAGAAACCCAACAAACCAACTCTGATTTAACATTTAATATATACACCTTCTATGTTACCAGGAGAAACTAGTGTAATCTAGGTTTTCAGTAACATAGCTTTGAATCCTACCTTATGAGACCATGAGGATTCACTCTGAGCCAGTCCCTTCTCTTCTTCTTCAATTTTGCACCCAGTTTTTCCAGTAGGGACACTAGACACATCCTTACTTTGGGCAAAGGGATCTGTGCTTTTCTGTAGTATCCTCCCTCCTCTGGCCCGATAGTCAGCCAGCATTCTGGCTAAGCTCTGGCTATCACTTAGATGTTCTGCTATTCTAGTATTAACCAATTCGTGAGAAGGTAAGATTTGTATAGCCTTGGCTTGGATACTCCCATTCATCCCTTGTAGTCCAGAGAGATCCCGCAATAATTGTCTCTTCCTTCTGCTCTCTAATTCCTTGTATTCCTTATTGAGGAGAGGAGACCAATAAACTTGCTCAGGGAAGTATTCCCGGGCAGGGCACCTCATGCCTTTTTCAGTCAAAAGAAATGGTTCACGGAACATCATTACAGGAGAAATACAGAGAATGATATCTTTCAACTCCTGCTTAAAAGCTGCAGAGTAAGTCTTCAGGCGATCCTCAGAAGAAGTTACCTCTTCTGTGACATATAAACCAGTATCATCCTGGAGAGGGTCTCTAAAGACTCTCATCTGACTCTTAGGCTCCTGCAGATCATTTGCCTGCTGAAGAGGCTCCAGTGTCTGGCTATCCAGAGTGACCAAGTGCTGGTCCATGCCATGGACCGGCAGCAGGGATGTTTCAGGTATTGCAGGAGGTACAGAGTTGAACACTGGAAATGGTGACTCCACTTTGTGGTGCTCTTGCTGTTTTGAGGACGCCATTTCCAGTTGGCTGTTCTCTTGGTCACCTCTCTCAAATAAACCTCTTTGTTCAAGCAAGCTGACCTCATCAGAGGACACTGACTCAGAGATTATAGGCAGCTTTTCAGAGGACAGTTCAATGTCTCTGACTGCTGTGCTGAAGTCCTCGCCATTGAAGAGATTCTGTTTTTCATTTTCATCTCCTGGTTCCTCAATAAGGGAGTGAAAGGAGGTGTTTTTGGTTAGAGTAGGGGGCATGGCAAACTCATCCATAAGGAAAGAGATTTCCAGCTGGGAATGATAAGCCACACAGACCATGAAGATCAAGATCTCCTTCACACGGGCCAGCTCATACTCTGCAGCACCACACAACTTGATAGTGCACCCCAGGTGCTGGGGACACCCTTCAAAGAACATCAGGGTTTTTGTCTGATCTAGAAGAAACAAAAAACCAACATAGCAGTTAGGATGACAACTACAGTTAACTTGCCCTTAGGTATCTCACACGCTGAAGAGACTGTAACAGAGACTAAGAGCAAGTAACATTGGTAGCACAATCCAGTTGCAGAAATTCACATCACTACTGAAATAACTTATTTTCACAAGCAAAACAAGCATTTGCTATAAATCTTCTCCAGTTTCGTAAAACAAATCATAAAGTCCAAGCAAAGGCCACATGGAACAGCATATTTTAAGATCACTTTAGACTCTGCAGCAGTGAAGCAAAAGAATCACTACCCTCCTGGGCATGTTTGCTCACCCTTTCAAGTGAAAAGCCTACAAGATTTTGAGCACAATTTAAAGGCTGAAGGGGGCATGGGGAAGCAGAAGGGGAAGAGATGCAAAGACTGCATCTCCACAAAGATTTGCACTAACAGCATTTATGTGTGCCAGCACCACTGGTAATGTGTCAAGCAGCATTTCCTCCTTCTTCCTTTGGAGACTTCCACCGCCTAAAGGGGGTTACACAGAAGGGGGAACTCGTTTTCTCAAAGGTGCACAACGACTGCACAAGGGGCAGTGTGCACAAATTGGAACAAGGCAAATTTTTATTGGATGCATTAAGGTTGGACCAGATGATCTTTCGAGGTCCCTTCCAACCCATGCTGTTCTATGATTCTCTGTTTCTATGTAGAAAAATTCTTTATGCTGAGGATTGTTAAATAACTGAACAGGTGCCCAGACAGGCTATGAAATCTCCGTTCTGCAACATTTTCAACAGTTGGCTGACAAAGCCCTGAGAAATCTGATCCTGCACTGAAACTAATCCTTCCTGTTTTGAACAGGAAGCTGGGCTAGACAAACTCCAGGGTGGTGGGAAGACAAAAAAAAAAAAAAAAAACAGTTTGTAAGGAAGAAGCCAGCCTAATTAAAGTCTAGTGTGTCTCATCTTAGTAAGATCATGCTTTTGTATCCACAGCCAGTTCACTGTAATTCCAAGATGTAACACAAGAAAAATGAGTAGGAAGGATACTACTTGAACACACAAAGCACCCAACAGTTTAGATCCAGCTAAGAGAAGCAAAGCATTTATCCTTTCACGCACACAAGCTAAGACACATCAAACTTTACTCACCATTGGGCAACTGAAAAATTTGCATGTAAAATTTATGACAGGTTCCCAAGCGTGGTTTGGTCAACAGTTGATCCATTGACATCACTAAGTCTCCCTGGGTCATTCGACTTACCCGGTCTAACACTTGCTGAAAAAAAAAAAAATGGAAATAACAGTAAGAATCTACAAAGAGGTTACTACCATCCTTAGCTTGCTCTTAAAAAAAACAAACAAACAACAAAAACACACAAATCACCACAAAACAAAAAAAAAATGCCAGCATGATTGAGGAAACCTCTCACTGAGACACAAGCTCTGGGTTAAACCCAGTCACAAACACACACCCACAATATACACCCACAATCTTAGAAAAGCAGTTGGGTAAACATTTCTGATGAAAGGCAAGACTGTGCCCTTCCTTGGAGATATCTGAATCTGTTCAAGTGAAAAGAGTTCCAGGAGGTACAGTGGAGTCAGCATAGCGCTAGCTATCAGGAGCTCAGCCAACTCCCACAGCCCCTCTCTGTTTGGCTGTCTGTGCCATGCCTCACGGGGACAGAGAGGCTCTCGGGAGATCACTGAGGACCCACGCAGAATTTGTTAACCAGGAGTCAGAGTTAACTAGAACAAAGCCAGGGTACAAGGACCTACCAAGCAAGGACACAGCAGAGTAGCTGTGAAGAGCTGAGGAAAATAGCTGAGCTTTAGGTTTGCTGTCTTGCTTTCTTGGAATAGAAGTACTGTTAAAAAAGACTCCAGGTTTAGTTAAAGAAGAAAATAAGACAACTCTGCTTTCTCCAGGGAGCTTGCTAAAAGGAGAGATTACAGAGAACCACCCACAAAGCCCAGTCTGACTGACAGAAAATGCTCACCGGCTTGACATTGATGACCAGAGTGATACCGTGCTCTAAGAGCATGTCCTGAGCAATTCGGGACACAGTCTTCTCAACAAGGACCAAATTAGGCCTGACATCAACTATCCGTTGTACGTAGTTCTTCAAGAATTCCCTTTCCTGCAGACAGGAACAAAGTATGGCAGTTAACTACTGCAAACCCATCTGAAAAAACACACTTAAGTGTTTCCCACAAAACAGGTAAACCAGCTATCCCAAAAGTACGATCAGTTGCCTGTTGTCCAACATTTCCCCACCCCCGCAGCACAACACCCAATTTATCAGTAATTTGTTATATGTACTAATTGCGCATGAGGATATAGTCCAATGACAGTCTGAAGTAAGAGACCTGCAGCAGAATCCAAATGTATATATATATGCACCTTACATGGAAAAAGGCTTTATTTTCAAAAGGTGCTAGAATTGGAGCATCCTAAACCAAAGCTGTTTGCAATACTGTGTTCTCCACCTTCAGAGACATACTAATGTTGAGTGCTGGCACCCAGAGACACTTTATTCATGAAAATTACACCAGTGCTCTACGCCTTTACAGATTTATAAATACTTAAAGGGTGGGTGTCAGGAGGATGGGACCAGGCTCTTTTCAGTGGTGCCCAGGGACAGGACAAGAGGTAATGGGCACAAACTTGAGCACAGGAAGTTCCACCTAAACATGAGGAGGAACTTCTTTACTTTGAGGGTGGCAGAGCACTGGAACAGACTGCCCAGAGAGGTGGTGGAGTCTCCGTCTCTGGAGACATTCAAAACCCACCTGGATGCGTTCCTGTGCAACCTGCTCTAGGTGACCCTGATCTGGCAGGGGGGTTGGACTAGATGATCTCCAGAGGTCCCTTCCAACCCTATGATTCTATGATCTGCACACAGAGCCTCAGTCCCTAAATCTGTACTTGAGGACAGTGCTTCTGGAGTGGGATTCCAAACACTGCGCACTGCAAAATTGCTCTTCTAACTATGCCCACCTTCTCACTCCATCTCCCTATCCCCCACACACTTTTATTACCATGCATAGAAAGAGAAAGCAGGGTTGCAACTCTATCAGAACTAAATGCCTACACTGCTAGAGGGAGGATACGGCTTCCCAAGCCAGGTATTCTCAATTGTGTTAATGCAGCTCACAACAGTCAGGTTTTAAAAGTTCTGTGCAAGAGAAAGATACCCCTTGCCAGCTCCTTAGAACACAAACATTCACGTCAGCGTAGCAAAGAAAGCTTTTGCCAGACACTAAACTTTTCAGTTGAACTACTATTTCTGTAGTATTTTCTGTCTGATAGGACGTTAATGCAGGTACACAAATAGTTATGATCATGTTCTGAAGCAGACACTGACACAATCGGAGACCAGTATTTAGAAAGTATAGTAGATACTTCAACATCATTCAGACAAAGGATAAATCTCAGTTTAAGCTTTTACTAGAAAACCAACTCACTAGGCTGAGACAGGTGTTATTGCTAAAGCTTTTATACCTGTAATCCTGTCAATTAATCACCAATCAGACGTGATCCCAAATGCATATGATAAAGAAATAGTCAAATACAGAAACAAACATTATGGCCCAAGCTCAGTAGGGCACCAAATACCCTTGTTATGAGTATCCTGGCAAACACCTGAAGACTGACTCTCAGACAGGAATGCAGTGTGTTAAAGAAACGGTCTATCCATTTCAGCGTTTTCATACTTAAGGCACCTCAGGGGCTCACAGGGGGAGGGCACCTTTTCCAAAGTGACATTTTTAGTTCATCACTTCATTAGGTTGGTTGTTGTCCCATTTTTTCAAGCCTGACTAGAAATAAAATGGGTGCAACCTAATGCAACTTTTCTAATACTTCTTCACATACCTAAACCACGACGCTAGTTCTGACCTTCTGAACTCCACATGCCTTATACAGCATATATCATTAAAAACGTCTCTTCTAAAATGCTGCATTTAAGTGTGAGGATCATAAGATCACTCTCAGTACAGCTAAATGGATGACAAAAACCCTCAGCACAAGACTACAGGTTTGTCCTGTATTTACTGCAGCAGTTTTCTTAGCTAGCTGCCAGAAGAGGAAATTTTTCTCTTTCCTATGCAATCCCATTCACTCAACTCCACCTTACACACTGGAAAAAAAAAATCATATGTGCACTAATAATCATTTTGTTTGAATCACTAGACCTCAGGCAATTTTAACCAAGAACAAAAGCATGCTCTCACCTGAAGAACTATAGGGTCTATGCAGGTAAACTTTGTTTCTTCTCGATAGAGGTACTCAATTGAGCACTTCAGCAGAAGAATTTTGGGATTTTTTAAGCAAGAGTTCATCTACAGAAGACACAAAAATAGTTAAAACAAAAATACAAACACCTCGAAGGGAAAAAGTACAAGAAAAAAAGACAGAGTTGCCACGATTGATTTTTGGGTTTTCTCCCCAAAGGGTGTCTCAGCTATGCCCCCCCTGCAGACCCAACTACACATTCTTCCTCTTCTGAAGATCTTACACAGAGTTGTTGGTATTTCACAGCTACTGTCCAGTAAGAGTGCAATGCTAGATGTTTTACAGTCACTCCCAAGAACCCCAGAGTCTTGATACACTTTGGAGCCTCCACCCAGATCACTTCTCTCTTGATCTCCTGTCTTATGACAATATAGTAAAGCGAGCCTTTAAATAAGTCAGAACCACAAATGCCTTTTTTTAGCTAAAACTTGGGGTAATTATTAGATGCCTTCTGGGGTGGTAGGGGTGGAAAGGATGTTTTTCTATACATGCATGAGGAAAGCTTCCACCCCTAGAATCTCTGGGCTAAAAGAAAACAGCTTGGAAAAATAAATGCTTTAAAAGCCATTCTTGTTTAAGGTCTCAAACTAGAGAGAGCTCGCAGACTTCCTGAGTGGCAAGAAAAGCTTCACAACACAAAAAAGGAAGTCACAGCACACTTGGTTCCTCAGCATGCACTACAGCCAGCACTTAATCAATCAAACCTGCATTACCTTTTTGTGTGCAACATTCTTCGTGCAAACAAATCCATTCACCACCATGGAGTCAAATTTCTTTCCACCAGGGATCTAATAAAGCAAAGAACGGTTTTAGAACTGTCATACACTCCCATAACTCCTCATGCAGTAAACGTAACAGGTAGAATACCTACTGTAGCTTATGTGCAAGCTACACAATTAATCAATTATCAGATGAAAGATCAGATACAGTCATGCTGGACACACAATTCTTCTCTAAAGTCTGGCAAACTAAGGACAATATGAAAATAAGTACTAAGTTCCAGGATCTCTATGCCCTCCCAACAGATGCATATTTGTTAAGCTGGGTACATTCTGGAACATAATAAGGGAACCTAACTTCTATAGGCCATGGGGAGCACACGCGAAAAAAATGAGAAAACCAAGCAAACATCTACCTACTATTTGAAAACTTCAAACACTTGATTGGTGTGCCTCCAGTCACAACCCATCACAGCAGTAATAAACAACATGAAATGGGTTTCTGAATAACAGGTTTCAGAGAACATTTCATCAGCGTGTGAAAACGGCAGACAGCTATGAAAAGCTTTCACCTCTGAGTATCTGCTCTTTGAACTGGAGTTTCAGGAGAGGCAGCAATAACTGATGTTGCCTGAAGAGATGCCACAGACCTACCACCAGAACTGTAAGGCTCTCCTCACATCTTATATGGCTTCCAAACAAAAGAGGCCTTCTGAGGTGAATTTTGCCAAAGAAAAAATAAGCCCAAGCTTTGATCCTCAGTCACACTAGCTCCTTGGATGTTAGTTTCACATCAGCCTCTCAGAAGAAACTCTGCATGCCACAACTCCAGCCTTACAGTTCAACAGTGTCAACACTGGGCCATCTGGCAGAACTAGACGCACCATTCCATAACAATTAAGTTTTCCTCTTGAAGAAAGTCGTTGTACTTGGCATGGGAGGAGTTCCATCCTCCATAATGGATAGTTATACAGCAACGGATTGCTACACAGACTCCTGCAAGCTACTTGTCCAGCATTCAGTCCATCTCCAACCCAAGCACAAAACAAGCAGAAACCAAAAAAGGAAGCAAGTCATTACAGAGGTGTTGCCCTTTGCTACCTTCTGCAACCTACAGCCTGAAAGAAGATGTCAGCTCCAGGGTATTAAAGCACCTTTCACAGGATGTAAAGGTCCTTCTGTGCAACTTTTTCTAGAACCGCACCTTATCCAAAGGCCACGCTGGCCAGTTACACCACTGAATATGCTGGGGGCAGTGGGAACAGGACTCTTCTCTTCAAACAAGGGGTGCTGCCAGAAACTACAACCTTTTGTTTCTCCACATGCACTGTCTGAAACTCACTTTTTTGATGTGGACAAACTGGCGGATATCCATGTCATCATCTCTGTTCTTGACATCAGGCCGTACAGTTTGAACTACCTGGCAGACCACAGGTACAATGATATCCCTCCAGGAGAGTGACAGGGACTCATTGTACAGAAGCTGCTGAAGCAGTGCCATCATGTGGTTGTGATTAGCAGACCTGGAAAAAAGGCGAAACAAATAGATTTCTTGTGAGAAAAATACAGAGCAGTGATTAGTTGAAATCCCATTTAGAAGTAAATTTCTTAACATTTACGGTGCAGGAAGACCTCTGAAGAAACAGCTGCCTAGAACGTTCTACAGTCAACTCTGGTCCTGTACTTCAATATATAAAAGTCACAGGGGGGAAAAAAAGCAATCAAAAGATACTGTAAAAATGCTGTTTTCTTAATGCAGATTAGTCCCTTGTATTGTCCACTGTAGATCAAGTTCCACTGAAAGTTGTTAGAATATAGGGGCTTCAGGAATTTTTACTCAAGATATGCAAATTCCATTTTCTACATGTTTCTTACAGCAGCCTTTCCATGGCTTGTTTCTCCCCATTCTCTTCTCTCAATAGATCCAGATTGCTGTGGTGCCAGCCTAGAGGCGTGAAAAACAGTTCTTTGGACTTCTCCTCCACCCTTCTGTTGAATAACGACTCTGCAAGAGACAAAAAAAAATCTGTGTTAATATAAGGTCACAGTTGAATGCCTGTGTCTTTCTGAAAGGCTACTTTGAAAAGGAAAGAAATTACTAAGATATAGTCTAAGCCTCTTGAAATACTGAGTTTCAGCTAGACATCACAGTAACATGATGCAGCAACCAGTACTGAGTATAACAGTGGTGAGTGTACAATGGTAAAGTGAGCTACTAAGATTCTTCTACTGCTAGTATATAGCAGAACGTTTTCTCTTCTGGAATTGAATCGTTATCAAGTTTGTTGAGACAAGGAAAAAAAAAAATCTTACTCCTCAGTTTTGCCTATAAATAAGCAGCAAAATCCAAATATTGTGTATGTTCATAATACATAGTCTAATGCCTTTTAGAATTCGAACATTGGTCAAAGGCACTGATTTGATCCACAAAAAGCTCCTGATTTGAAGACATCTATGTATAGGTGGTATTAAAAGATCTAGTTATTTCATTCAGGCTGCAGCATAAGTATCAAAAATATCTTTGTAAAGGCCTTGTTTCACACATCTCCCAAACATATTTTAAAGAAATGCTGTGCTACCAATTCATATGTCAGACTTTTGAACCTTTATGTGACTTGCAGCCCCAGTCCCACACAGCACCTCTTTGCTGCTCAGGTGCAGAGGGAGCTGTCAGGTCACAGCATTTAATACTACAGAATGCTCAAGGATCTTCTGTCAAGAAAGTGGCTCAAGCTTTTTAAAAGATCTCAGCACATCTTCTCACCTCCATCCACCTAAACCATCGCATACCCAGGTATCTCCCTGCTACAATAAACACGATGACAATGAAGAATGTACCCACTGAATACAACTTTTTTAATCCTAAATGACAGTATGAACTATAGCCCTTTCTGATTTTGGAAGGAGAAAGCATGTTTCAACAGGAAAAGAGAGTCCTCACGTGGAGGGAGCCTGTCACCTTCAATGACTATATTTTGTAGTAACTCCTTAGAACTGTACTCTGGCAGTATACCAAGATTAGAGGTTATTTCAGCACAGTTTTCTGTGCTTTGAAAGAGCTACTAGGTTATTTCCCACACAGGTGTTATGATACTATAGAGGGAAGTTAAAAACTTCCCCATTCTCATAATGGCTGACTATAAGTAATTTATGCTAGTACTGTACAAATTTTCATCAGCAAGTATGTAAGCCTTCAGAGTTCAAGCTTAAAACTCCTCAGAGCTCATGATACAACAGCAAAATCCTTATACAATAGTAACCTGAGCAGGACTACTGAAAAAAAGACTTTTTAAAAACAACAATTAATTTCTTCCAGATGCTCCATACCCAAAATTAGCTGTGTAGAGGATTAAGAGAAGTTACATTGGGTTTTCCCCTTTTCTTTCTCCTGCAAAAGCTCAGTTAAAAACTAAGCGTCAGTTTAATCAAAGACTTTATTTTTCTGACTGCACAGACGCTTGGGTTTCCTTCTTGTTTCCTTCTCTTAGGAGCTCACCAAAATCAACACCATTAACTGGGAGAAAAAAGCTAACAAGTGCACCTTGACACAAATATTGGAAGGGTTTTAAACCTCACAACTGCAGCTAATGGCCTTTCATTTCAGAAGTAGAAGTGGTGGTGATGACAGGAAACCCAGGAAGACTTAAGAGATGAAGCTTTAAGCTACTCTATAGAAACAGTACAATTAATCACATCACATCTCCATTTGCTTGCACGGAAAGTTAAAATCAGTGTCTGTTACACAAGTTTGTGGGTGGGGAAGTTGTGAACAGACTTGCCACTTACACTTACAAAAAGAAGAGAGTAAAAGCTTTTTCCTTTGAGTGCTTTTGAATTAAGAAGTCTGAGAAGTGAAAGAAATTTAAGCTTGAAAGTGCATTCAAAAAAGTTAGAGTACAGTTTATGTATCAGTTTTGCCACAAACAAGTTTAGATTTACTGTCAAATAAATGTTTCTAAAGGGTCAACGCTGTATTAAAATATTAAAACTGCACAACAGCAACATTTGAAGTTTCTCCTTACCTTTAATAAAAGCATCACTTATAGAGAACATCTGCTGCCCTCCGTTTTCAGGATTCAAGTACTCTGAAAGAAAAGAGAAGAGGGAGATAGGCGGAGACAAAAAAATGACAGGTTACACTGGTGCGCCCATATAATTACAATGTACACGCCCACACCAGAAGAAGCAGCATTACTCATCTAAGTGTTTAGTCACCAATTTAGCAACAGCTCGATGAGTGGTCAAGACAAGAATATCCTCTCATTCTTGTTCTATCAAAAACTTCTAAGATGACAAGAAAACAGTACTTATTACTGTGAAGAAACAAAACAAACAAAGTAGACACGAGCAAAGACTGAACTAAAAAGAGTTTGCTTTTCCAACTGACCCACGCTGCGCTTTTCTAGATCTGAATACAAATGTGTTAAGCTGAGAGCAGACACCATGGGAATGTCCAGACAGGGAACAGCCTCCTCTGCTCTAAAAATGCAGCTTCAGAAGCCATTTTGCTCTCAGACTCCAATGAAGTATCTCAGACTGAGGGAGAGACCAGCTATAAGATTTATCTTACACAGTGAAGGAAACCAAAAACAGTCTGCCTCTCCAGAGCTAGAAGTCTAAAGTCTAAAACAGTTTACAGTGTTTTAAGTAATCCAAGCTGACAGAGATGAACTCCCAGCAACAAAGGAATGCAAGAGTTATATATCACTTCACATATGGGAAACAGGATGAAGCTCCACCTCCTACACTTGTTTAGCTTGCTAGATTTTGACCTCTCATGCAGGCTGGCTGCCTACAAAAAGTTTGTTTTCTCCAGAGGCCATTAGCTTGTTATGCCTTTAGTTGGTCCCCTGCTTCTACAAAAAGGGATTGTACAGTGGGAAAAACAAAAGCAATACCCCAATTACTTATACAGCATGATGATCCAAAGTCCAACGCTAGCCCTTTATCACCTTTCCTGAGAATGGTCCTGACCTACTGCCACAAACAGAACGCAAAGCCAGGCAGCTTTCAGACACCAACACAAAGCAACAGAAAGATGACAGGACACAAGCAATCACAGGTCTCTGAACAGCAACACTCAGGAGACCCCTTACATACCACTAGTTTAAAAATCTGAGCCTGTCTGCAGTTGACCAGTGTGCAGATACTCAATAAGTGATCAATGTACCAAAGAGAAGTTGCAAGCCTCCCTTGCAGCTTGGTGGTGATTTGCAGATTCCCTTCATCTGTTGCTTAGATGAAGTGTTTAGCATTACAAGCAACCTACTGCTTGATTGAATGCTGAAGGTAAGCCAGCTTTTTTCACCCACAGCCTCACAGACTACCTAGAGAAAGTCATGTCATGCTGTACCTACACAAGAGCATTTACACTAGCACATCCATCCCATGCCACCTTGCAACAGCCTCAGGGCTGCAGCTCTTACTGTGAACACTCAAATTATGTCTGACATATATCCCTGACTGGCATGGCAAGGCAGGAGTTAACTCCACATGAAATCTAACCTTAGTTATGCTCTGAACAAAAACACAGGTGGCAGCTCCGAACTAGGAAGTCTTCTCTTCAGTACAGCTTCACCTCCTATAGCTTCGCTTCCCATTGTGCTCCAGGGGAAGTTCCTGACAAGGTAAGATACCATGCCTCTTCCTAAACTGGACAGATAACACACCCATAGGTGTGAGTTTGAGATGGTGAGAGTGGCTAACACACATTTTGTACCTCACATCATCCCTATATGCATCACGCTCCACAGAACGCTGGATGGGGAGGAGGTTCCTGTAGCATATTTTGTAGCCTCATCTGCAAGCAGTTAGCTATCAAGAGACTATCTTACCAGCTCCCCCAAACAGCTCAGCAAAACAAAACAACAAAGTAAAAAACCGAAAAACACCGCTCCAGAACATACAAGTTCCTAAGCCTGGCATTCAGGGGCATCATCAGAAGCAAATACCACAATGCACACAGAAATTCACAGGTCTCCAGTGGAAACCAGCAGATTTTATACACCTTACAGATTTCTCTGGTTAAACATCAAAACAGACTGGCCAGCAACTACAGCTTTTCCTCTAGATACACAAATAAGGCTACATCCACAGATACCCACTGAAAACTGAGGCGCACCTTCTCAAAAGAAGGTGCACTAAACAGGCTCCTGGCAACAGCACACTAAGCCTTGGCAAGCAATGGTGATAAGGAACTGTGTTGTGGTTACTCGATCCTCTTCTCTTTCCCCCTCCTAACTAGATGCAGGCATCAAAAACTAACTACCCAAAATACCTGCTATCAAGATCAAGGATATCTGGCTGCAAAGACATTTAGAAAATAAAGTTTCCCATATTGATAACTGTATGTCTTTAAAAAACAGCAAATAAAACCCAAATTTAAAATAAGTCACTTAATCTCTTCTCTCAATTTAAATGCACAAAACAATCTTATTTGTTTCCCATTTTGATACACGCTATAAAGTACCATTGTCTTCAGGCAGATGATACTATAAGTGAGTCACTATACTCATTTGTAAGATACTACATGCCAGCTAACTTGGAGTCACTAGAATTTCATGGAAACACACCAGACATTAGTCAGCCTGTAACATCACAAGAAATCCTGCCGTCAGACTCGGCCAATATACAGACCACTCTGTTCTAAAACACAGTACATCACAGGCCGTTGCTTCAAAGCAGCTGACCTCTGTGACTAGTGGAAATTGCATATCCTGTAATCATTTGAAGAAACCCACTAACCGCTTAGATCAAAGTTGACCTGCACTTCCAGCACTGATGTTTTGTCCTGTTAGTCCTTCCCCAATGACTGTAATTTACACAGTTGTGAGGAAGTTGAGTTACTAGCCTCAAAAGGTAGGTGTGATCTTCAGTTTTACTTCATTATTTCACAGAAAATTAAGTCACTGTCATCCAGTCTAAGGAAAGACAGTTCCAGTGAAATCAAGCCAAATAACACGTGTCCATAATGGTCACAGCAAAGTTACTGACCCCTGACAGCAACAAACACACCACACCGCTGACTGACTACAGTACTCTGTTCTTAAAATAACCATGTCCTATTTTATGTAGAAGCTTAACTATCTAAAGTCTTGGCTGTCTAATCATTGTAGTACTCTATAACACCCTGGAAGGCATCTTTCATTGAATATAGCCAGGATTAATCAGGAACACAGGGCCAAAGTCTTTGCACTCCACCTTTAATATTTCCAGAACCAAGTTTTAGAAGTCATTCCATTTCACTACTCTAGGCACTACAGTATGCACTGTAGCATTTTGTCCCACCTAATTTTTGAAGGCCTTGAGTAACAACATCTAAGTAGCTACAAAATTTCAGTCACTCTATTGCAAAGAAGCAGGTCTTGCTATTCATGGTGCTGTCATTCATTTTAACTAGTTGCTCCCTGGTTTGGCCTTTCCTCTAGAGACTCTCATGCCGGTAAACAAAAAGAGATGTACAGTAAATCCTCTGTATTTGCAGAGGATACAGATTTTTCAAAAAACTGCAGGATAATACCTACCTTTCCACAGTGCACTTTAATGATGCACAACTCCACCCTGTACCCGTTCTGGACGTATTACTGATACTTTCCCCTCAAGGGAAATCCATTCTATTTAAAGTAATTGTTCCAAGTTTTCTACTATGAATTACACTCCTACAGAATAACCTGCTTAAGAGACCACACATTTCAGGAAAAGGTAACAAACATCAGTCAGCAGAGATTCACAAAAGACAGCAGAGTGCTGCCAACGTATATAATTCAAAGGCAGAAGTCTCTCTCTCCTTTCAAGTCCCCTCATGACTTGCCTTTTCTGCTGATCTTCTTTGAGCTCTCCATCATCAAAATCTGTCTCATAAGAGCTTCAGTTCTGGCTATAAGAAGCCTTGATTTGGTCAACAGCTTTCGAGAGAGGCAGGCTCTCTTACGTTTCCCCTTCATCATGTACTGTTTTTTGTATAAGGAGATAAAGACTCAGATATATCTGAAGCCAGGACTATCACTCTACAAGCCTTACAACGCTGACCAGAGCCAAACTGACTACTGCCTGTTTTTCTGCCGACACACGCTGATTAAGATCAATCTGCTACAGCTGTAAATTCATAGGACACTGCAGCACACCTGGGCCTATTTCAAGCTCACTTAATCCAGCATCCCTCCCTCCTAAAGGGAATTCATTGATATATTCTCCCTCTCCACACCTTTCTTTCTCTGTAGATGCATTAGCTTTTAATTTTATTAGGGCATGAGCTGGAAACAACCATCCCCATCCCTGGAAGTGTTCAAGGCCAGGCTGGATGAGGCTTTGAGCAGCCTGGTCTAGTGGGAGGTGTCCCTGCCCATGGCAGGGGGGTTGGAACTAGATGATCTTTAAGGTCCCTTCTAACCTGAACCATTCTATGACTCTATAAATAACGAGATGGTGTCAGCAGTGCTGACAACCAGTCCCTACCGTTGAGTCATCTGATATCAACTCAAATTCCAAATCTGCCCTGATCCTCTCTTTGGGGGAAAAATAAGCAGTTAGATTTCCCTTCTTCTAGACATATTCTTAGTAAATAACAAAAGGTGACTACAATAGGCACTGATAAACACACCCTCTAATTTGCCTCACTCACTCTCCCATGTCTAGCATACCCTGAAAGTCAGCTGTGACTAGTTCTCACCCCTCACTCTCTTCAGTGACCCTTTCACAGTTTCAGAACATGCAATCTGTATGCAAGCATGAGTCTTGCATTCTGATTCACAACAAGAGAAGATACCTGTTAGACTTTAATAAAGGGATTAATTCATTAGGAGGAGTCCAAATTATTTAACACTGGATCATCTTTTAAAGTTGGAAATACTGAAGGGGTGGGGTGAAACAATAATTAAGAATAAGAAACTCCTTAGAAGCAGGCAAAGATAGAAGTCTACAAAGCTGATGTAACCTTAGGTAAGGAAGCAGAGCAAAGACATCAATTGCCACCCAGCATGTAAAGCAACTAAAATATACTAGACTCAAGCCAGTGGCAAGCCCTGGTTTCAGTCAGCCCTCGTCCAATTTGGAGAATGCAGTTGTCAACAGGCAGGCACATTATTTTTTTCCATAAGGATCTTGCTTAGAGTTTTTCAATTTAGTACTTATTTAGGAGGAAAAAAAAAAACCTTCCAAAAGAAGTCTTCGACACTGAGTATTTGATTCCTTCCTGCTTCGCTTAAGTGGGTGTTTTCTTTTGAACAAATGTTACATATATGGATTAAGTTAGGCCTTATTGCTCATCAGTGAGATTCTTCTGTCAAATGTAGGCTTACTAAGGTACAGTCAGAAGTCAGCACAGAGCTATTCCAAGTTAATTTTGTTTGTTTGTTGTTTGGTGGTTTTTTTTTCTTGCTTGCTTTTCCAGTTTAATCTCAAACTGTAGAGACACATATCAAACTGGTTTATCCACGGACTATTTCTCCACCCCAGTTAGACAGAAACTGTCTATGTGGATCTGCCCCATTATGGATGGACAGGAGACTTTGCTTCAACTGCAAAGAGAAAGTCACAGGGGAAGTTACACACTCTGCAGAGAAGGTGTTTCAACAGTTCTACTGAGCCTCCTCAGAGGTGAGCACATCAAAACTGCAAGCCAGTGCCAGCTAAACATGGTATTTCCCCCTCTGTAAGACAGCTACAAAAGTAGTGTCCAAACAGGTCAGTATTGTTAGGGCCCAGCTCTCCATCATGTGCAACTCCAGCTGGTGACTACCTCATACCTTTTTGGTCGGCAGGGTGAGGGGGCACATGTGGGTACTTGGAGTGCTTCTTGATATGGAAGTTCACGTTGTCCAGCTCCACGTTCAGGCTGATGGAGGCGGCTGAATCACTGTCCATTGTGGACTGGAAGCTGCTGACTGAAGTGCGCTTGCTAGGGCTGGCGGAGTCTTTTAGTATTGGATAAGGGGGAAGATACAGGGAGGAGAAGGGTTCAAATGGGTATCATGAGGGTGGGTATTGGAGAGGAGAAAAATTGTCTTTAATACATAAAGACCAGTGTGCAATAGTACAGGAATACAGTATTTTCATAGTTCTAATCTTATCTTCATGTGTGCATGCTGACATATTGGGCATTCTTTAGTGCATTACTACAGGGCCCAAATCAAACAGAAGTCTGCCTGAGAAACAGAAGGCAGCAATTTACATGCTTCTCCTCCATTGGAAGTATGAAGCTCTACCAGGTCCACTAAATACAAAATACTGTATCCATCGTAAGAAACAGGAGGACCAGCTAGGTTATAGTTTGCTTAGATCCTTACAGCCCCATGCACACACACACAAACACATACACACATAAAGCAAGACATGGTTAAACTACTATGTCCTGAAGGACTGGGGATAACAGGGAGAAGGTAGAGTGAGGACAAGACTCAGGTGAAACTCACTGGCTAAGTTATCTTCTCCTTCATCAGCAATCTGCTCTGTGTCACTGTCATCAAACTTGATGTCTTTGAACCAGGACGGCTCAGAGTGCCCCTCTACAGAGTTCACAGAGTCACTGTCTGGAGATGGGGTTTCTGAGAACTCTGTGCTCTAGATGACAAGGAAGAAAAAAAGGTGTTAAAGAGCAGCTCTGCTGAAATATTAAGCAGTCTTATAAAGCAGCCTGCTACAAATGCAGATCAGACATTTTAAAAATCAGAGGATACTCTCAGTGGGCTGAGCCAGGTTAGTCATAGAGCCACCCCCCTTGGCATGAAATAGGAACTCTTTGGCACAGGAAACAAGTATTTCTTTACACTTCCCACATTGCTTCGTCTCTGCCTCCTCCCCACAAATTGTGACTAAGTGGCACTAAACAAGTTTATTCTACTGCACATTTTCTGTCACCACATCCAGCTAAGCAGTTTTGAATGCTTCCTATCCCCAGCCAAGGTGGGTGATGACCGTATCCTTTGCCCAGAAACCAGCACATGCAGCTTTTGGTGGAGGCTAATTCTAAGTTACTGGAGCAATTCTGGGACTGACCAAAGCAGCTTTAAGAGTTTCACTCACAAGTCGGGCTCTAGCTGGGGCTATTGTGTCAAAGCAAAGCATGGCTAGAGTGCCAGAGAACCTGGAGAGCATCTAAGCAATTTCCATCAGGTACCCTGATGCCTCCAGTCACCTCAAGAGGCAGTTCTCACTATCATTCCTTTGGCTACAGTGAGTGCAGCAAGCAACTGAGTCAACAACACTGTTTCTCCTGACACTTGTTCATGATAAATGAGATTAGACAGTGTTTTCAGCAAATGAGAACAAGAATAGGCTTTAAACCTTGAGTAAGTCCCTTACAAATAGTTACAAACAGGGATCCACAAGCACTTGCTAGATAAGGGCAAACTTAACTGCACTGTCTCAGTTTGCTAGTAACTAGCTGAGATGCCAGGTGAAGCCCAGAGCAATCTCAGTGGACAATCAGTGACTATGGCCAAGAGCCAAAATGCACGAGGAAGACAAGATGCTAATGGCCGCAACCTTTCTGACTGAGGTCCATTGGACAGCTGAACCATTGTTTATTGTGAGAAGCTACAGAACATGGAAGATTCTCAGCTGAGTGTTTTCAGTTAACAGAGGCTACAGCGATATCTTGTTCAAATTAAAAAAAAAAAAAAAAAAAATCCAAACACTCAGGCCAGTGACTGCTCTTACCCCTCAGCAAGTTCAACTGCAATGAAATGCAGTAGGATAGCATCTCTGGTCACTGGCTTCCTGCCTCCCCCTCAGCTAGCCAGTCCTATTTGGGAGGCATGACAAAGACTCCCTCTCAATCTTGTCTCATGTGGCTGAGGTACTGAATTCTTTTTAACTGCCATCAGTGGAGATCAGAAGAAGGTTACTAATACAATATATAAGAAGATCTAACACTGTATATCTAAAATATCCATTCTCTGGAAGTTTTTAAAGAAAGAATTTTGAAACAGAAGACCATTATTGTGTCTCAATCACCAGTAATAGCACACCGATACTAGATTCTGCACACGACAGCCAGCTGCCACAAGCACAGACTGTGCCATTCCAAGGCCTCCATGGAAGATGTTTACCATGAGAGGCACTAGCCTAGATTAGAGACCCTTTCCTCCACATCAGGCAGCACTACATGTAACACCTCATCCTCCACAGAGGACAGCCCTGAAGCTTTCTGGGCAAATGTAGCTTCCTCAGGCTTTAAACCACTAAGGAAAAAGGCCTGGACCCCAATTCTCTGTACAGGAGAGATGATTTACAAAGCCTACAACGACTGCTAGAGAACAATATTAGAAAAGATTCTAGTCCACAGCCAAACCCCAAGAACCATAGTTTTCCCACTCCTTTTACCTGTAACGGTCTGTAGAGAGCATACTCATCTCTGAAGAGCTGATCATGATGACTGACACATTCTAGCCAGCGTCCATCAACCAATGCTTGTCCTATTGCAATGGCTTGGACCCTGGAGGTTTAATAATAGAGATTGTTTTCTAAGTCTAGCTCTAAACACACATGGTTTATGGTACAAGCATGCTACAGAAGGAAAGAGTTATTTGCTACGCGCTATTTGACTTGTCACAATCAGACACTACTTAAAATATTGTGGAGAGACAGCAGAGTGTGCTGTTTCAAAGTACAGAGCTAGATGGAAGAGACTGCCAGTACCCTAAACTCATCTGAGGTCTCCAACAGACGATTAAGACATATTGTTTGTGCTCCTCCAATATTTTTAGCTTGAGTTATACACACTGAGCATCTCTGATGAGTGAGGGCTGTTGCTCTACACTTAAGAACCATCTCAGTTTTATCCCCCTCTCGCATAGTTTTATACACCAGATTCTTTATACTCACTTAACAAGGTTAAGGGCTTGCCATCCCCACCAAAAATTTAGCTGTCAGACACTATCAGTGATCTCTGATCCCAGGGTCTGACTTGCCCTTCGGAGTATCGTTAAACATTTTTAGACAGTCTTTGTAACACACTCACTGTTCTCTAAATGTTTGAGTGATACTTGCCCCGTAGGCTGCCTCCCACACCACCTCCCAAACCAGTCAGCTTCCTGTGGCGTTTTGTGTCACACAGAGTCAGAACCCTACCTGCTTTGGTAGGCAGTAGAGAGATCTGAATTTTCTTTCTCATCTCCTTGCAAAAGGGTCTATCTCTGCAGTCTAGGATACTCTGTATCAAATAAAACTCACAACCTCCTGTCACAGAGACACCTGCTGTCCTAAAGCATCAGGGTTACCTTGTGGTTATGTGCCCGTTTCGGATGAGCCAGTTGACCAGCTCTTTTCCCACAATGCAGTTGGGATGTGTCCGCAGCCAGTAGCGATGGTCTTGAAACTCCATCCCACTGTTGTGATGGCAGATCTTCTTCCACAGATCTTTCAGCTGGACTGAGTCCTGGACAGGGAGATGTGCAAGTTACTTACTAGTCTGACCTTAGCACTGATTTCAAGGGCATCAACCTGGGTCCTCAGATCAGCTTCTAGATCAAAAGCCCTCCACAAACAGGCATAAAATCTAAGCCATTCTGTACAGCCTATGTGAAAGTGCAAACAGAAACAGCAAACAGACAAGACATCAGCTCCTCATACCCTTCCTTTTATTTAGTAAGTTGAGAATAAGGGACAAACTAAGTGGGTACCCTCAGAGTTAAGAGGGTTTTGTTTTTAACGTGGCAAGACTTTGTACTGCCTATAAGATACTTATGTCCTCACTACTGCCCTCTTGCACCCTATTCTCAAATTCAGGTGGTGTGTGTAAATATAGAGGACAACGGAAACTCATCCTTTGGAAGAGGGTTTTTCTGTATAACTTGTGCTTAACCTAGGCTTTGTGAAACACACTACTCCATTATCAAGCCCAGATATAAAGCACACTGACACAGCAATGCACACTGCTATATTCAAGTTCTGGGACACCATTTCTTATTGAGGATTCCTTTTTTATTGTTCAGGATCAAGCCTTTTTAGACACTGCTAGCTTTGGCTACTAAGCAAAAAAGGTGTGTACTCCTCTCAACTCAATTATTTCTGAGTATGTGGATCTCTTTCCCCTCCCCACTTGGAACACTTCATCATATACCTCAAAATTATTTTGGGGCCTGTTAAGCATGTGTGCCAACTCTTGTGTAGGCTACACTCCATCCATACCAGACTGTCCCTCTGCACCTGTCCCCTTCTGCTTTCCCATATGCACCCTGGCTTGGCACAGCACAATCCACTGTTGCAGAGTGGAAACTAGGACCTGGGAGTAGGTTGAGAGAGAAACAGAGCACCCCAAGAGGTGGGGAACAGGCACTGCAGCTCACTTCCTCAAATGCCTCAGCCATTCTGCTTTTGCGTAACACAGGAAAAAAAAAAATAAAAGCTTTAATTAAATTTTAACTGGTTTCAGCTTTCCAGTTAACTGCCAGACCCACATTGTTGCACTTTCCCAAGGGTGCCCTGACATCCAAGAGTTTTGCTCCACTTCTGTTACTGGACTGGCTTTCTGCTTTTATTTCCAGCAGTGGCTGTCCTGGTATTATCCTAAAAGCAATGTCAGCAGCTCCCTTTCCCTACCAGCTATGGAGTCAAATGGATCAGTGACAGAACATGTCATAGGACCACAGGATTTGATGCAACTGGTGATTCCACAGTTCAGCTGCCTTGTAGTTTACCCTGAACTCACATGGTGAATTCAGTAAACTGGACAAACTAGCAGAACACAACAAATCCTTTTAACTCAAGGATTTTGACCTCTAGTTCAGAGAAGTGTGTGCTTACCCCAGTGTACGTACATCCTCCCCTACCTTTTATTTCATGAGCAAAGTTCATTAGTCTTCTGAATGGAATATGTTAAGCTTTAAATTAACTCCTGATATAGACTCAGCTTCACATGCTAAGGGCATTAAATAAACAGTAGAAATTCATGGAAAATCCTACATTAATTGACACTGCATCTTCTGCTCTTACATGAGCAGAAGCAATACCACCAATTTTCTTCTGCCCCAGGGAAAGAAACAGACAAAAAAATTTAAACAGTGTGAAGCTGAAGTGCACTGGCACTTGATCATCTTGGTCCAAGTTGCATTCATAGCATTTTAAATTTTATTTTTCCTTCATTAACACACACACACAGGGCATGGTGGTGTAAAGACGTTCCTTAAAAACATTTCTCCCTCACATAGTTAACCATTTACAGAGCACCCTGGAAAGGAGTTGTGCAACAGAACAGGAACTAAAGTGTTTCTGCACCCTCAGGAATACTCGTATGCATTTTGCTGACAGCGGACAAATACCTGACAACACAGAAATAGCCTTCCTCATTTCAAATTGGCAATGCGGAGCAATCTTGAATCTTTTAATGTGTGAAAAACACTTCCTGTCCCTCAAAGAAAAGAAACACTGTTTTCTACTGAATAGCGTACAGTAACTGCCATCTGCAACACTGCCTCTACGGGGAGGGGATAATAGGATTACACAGAACACTGTTGCACATTGATTTTTCTTCGAACAAGCACGTCACGACAACATTCTACAAAATGTTATATTTATTCTGCAAACATGGGGAGGGGCCAAGTTATGTTTTGGCCCAATGAGCTGTAGCAGCTTTAACTCATTCATCATGGTGTAACCATTTTGAAGCAACCCTTTAAAGTTCCCAATTATGTGGCCTACGAAAGGGAAAATCTAAACTTGGAGAAATACAGAATCAGGTCATTGGTTTACAGGTACAGCCATGACAGGTTTAACCCACAAGGAGCCACCATATACCAAGTCCACATGGCATAACACAATTACGAAGATTAAAACTGTGAACACCTTTATGCAAACAGCATATGAAACTATGGTTTATTTCAGGGAAGACAGAGGCATCCAAAGCAGCACCAATATTCTTCATTCCTGCACCACCTGGAGGAGAAGTCCAGGTAAGAGTGCTCAGCCAAGAGCCTTTAAAGGCAGCAAGATACTCCTGCTGCATCATACAAGAAAGGCAAACTTCATTGCCTTCACAGAGCAAGACAAACAGAAGTCTGAAAGGTACCAGAAGGATTTTGCGCTCATCCTCGCTGGTCTCTGCCTTCATATGTGTGCGACTGGCCTGGGGGCTGACAGAGGTCTCATATGCAGGCACCATTGGTGAACCTGATCGATCCAGTGAGAGGTTAGTGATGCTGGCTGATCTGGAGTGGAAGAGAGAAGAATTGAAGTGTAAGTGTTCGTTGTGCGGTGCTTCACCAGACGTTGATCTTGTCGCATGTTAAAAAAGAAACTTCTTACTGCTTAAAGCTTCCTCCCCATCAAAGCAGAAGAATGGATCCCTAGCAAGCAAGGGTATTGCTTTGGAACATCTAACTCAAACAAGCTTTTGTAAAGCTCTTTGTAGGAAGCAGTTAGAACTAAGTTTAGGCACATCAATTCATATATGGCTGCATTTGAATAGACCGGAGAAAGGATGGGATGTTGGGTAATTAGAAGCTCCAGCGGTTTGGAGGCAAGACAGATGCCAGCAAGGACAGCCCACACAGAGATCCCTGTTACAGGACACTGAGATTCCCCCTCTCCTTGATCCATTTAAAATTCCTGCTCCTCAGCTCTCTGAAATATACATCTGACAGCTTGCAGAGTCTAGAAGTTTCAGCATCTGTCCCCTAGGGTGGCTAAACTGTCTGCTGAAGCTGGAGGTCACTCCAGCTGGCAATTTTCCTTGTACTGAGGTATGGAGGATCCACCTGATCTCAGCCCAGCTGATTAGGAAATCTTGGCTATGTACTCCAGTACAAACACACCATTTCGCAATAATCATTGCAATGCTACAAATGCAAATACAAGTTCCAGATACCCTCTGCTCCAATATCTCACGAGACTAAGCCTCTGAAGAAGCAGAGTGCAACTTCTCATCACGCAGCAGCAAAAAAGCAGGCAATGTAAACCATTCGTGCTAACAGTGCTCTAAGGAGTGAAGATGGAAAATACTTCTGCATACAGCAACAGGGAAGCTCAAAACGTCAATGCAGAACCAAGTCAAGAGGTTTGCAGCAGTATCAGTGATGAGAACTGTTGACAGCCTCTAGTCTTTGGAATGGAACCCAGGTGACTTCACAGAGTTTGCTAACTGGCTAACAGACACACTAATTATTCCCAAGAATTCTCAATGGATGTTGTGGCTGAGCCCAGGCATGCAATAGCAATGCCACTCTATTTCAGCTTTTGTACTGCAAGGAAGTAGGCACTGAAGGTACAATAGTCTCAAAACCACCACATTTTCCTCTTTTGTCTCTTAAGGAGGAATACTGGGTTGATAAAGGGTTTAAGTTAGGTCCTTTTTAGTCATTTATGCAGAATCAAAGGAAACTATGTTGGCACTACATCCATATACGTCTAGGGGTGATAAGCAAAAACTATCTGTCATAGGCATTCAAAGCAGGCTAAAACTGTCAGTCTTCTACTGTTCAGATGCTCTCAAGTTAAACAAAGTTAGTTCTAACAGAGTTATGCAGCTTAACAGAAAGCATTCTTATGCGGAAGATGAGACTGACGTGAAAGTCCATCATTAAGCACTCCTCCCAGTTGTTTTGCAACAGCTACTTTAACTGTGCCACCTAGCCTGCAAGCAGCAGGGATTTTTAATTTGTGTAAAAGCACATTAAGCAAGAGTTAAACAGTCAGATTTCATATCTGCGTCTTCATCATCACCAACTACATCTGGGATTTTATTATATTTATCTTTTCTAAAAACAGAGGAGGAGATTTTGCAGTCAAAATCCTTATCCTTTAGAACCCGCAAAGGAGAAGTTTGAATCCTTCCACTTGCAGCATTTGACTGTTGTGCTAGTATTTCCCCCATAAATGACCAGTCTGAGAAAAAAAAAGGCACATATCACCCACTCTCAGGGAAAACACACAATACTAAGTAACTTCCGCTACCTGCACTCAACCTGCATCTTTTTTGCTTCATCTCATCTAGGAAGAGGCATGGTCAAGCTTGCCTCAAAGAAACGTCTATGGCTGCTTTGAGAAGATCTAAAGGCTAGCAGTGCTTAGCTCAAAACCAATAGCTTTGTTTCCACAGGTTCAGAATTTTGACAGGGATAGGTTATACGTCATTGTTACTTCTGAAAAGTGAGTCCAGACAGGTAAGTACTATGGTGAGGCCACAAACAGCCACAGAGTTAAATTTTAACTTGAATGAGCAGTTTGGGCCTGACTCCTACTACTGTGCACGTGAGCAAACAGCAAAGGCCTTTTAAAACAGACATCAATTCAAACAGGAAGCAGGAGAGCATACTCAAGGTTTCAGTCCTTTGTTGACGTCACTGCAGTTATTTCGCATTGAACTTTTAACTCTGGACTCCTTGCCATGTTTTCCCAGAATTGATTTTTTGGTACTAGTTTATTCATCAGGATTTTACTCCCCCTAGGTGAGATCTTTAGTTCTCAGCTGCACAGTGTGCATGTCGCCCTAACCGTTCCCATCACACAGAGGCTAAAGATTCCAAGCAGCCCGTTCCCTGAAAGGCACACGCAGCATCCTTCTCAGCTGAGTTCTCTAGCCTTCGCTGGTCCTGCCAGATCCCTACAAATTGCTAGGAGTTCTGCATTCCTGTTACACCAATGAAAAGAAGTCTTTGAATGTCTCCTGACTCCAACACTGAAATTTGGACTATTTTTGTTCTCTTCCTCATAGCCTTGCCTCACCTTTATTTCCCCAATTTAACTATAATGGAAGTATGTAACCAGAACCATAGCAGAAGGACTGTGAAGTGGAAATTGCTTGTTCTTCTAATACCAACCTATTTAGTGGGATTAAGCTCAAGCACTCACAATTTGTACTAAAGCTCGCATGAATATTTCCAAGTTCATTCCAGCACTCTTGCATAAAGACCTATGATGGGATTTTAACCTAAGGAAGCCTGGTAACTTAAACAAGTAACTTAATGGAAGAGCAGAGAGAGCAGATGGAGAGGGGGAGGATGAAGACAGAAACCAAAGAAAAACTACACCTCTGCTCCTCCATGACCTCGGCCTTTGCCTCCCATTACCAAGTCTCTTGTTACTTCCTTTTCTTTAGCTTCCTCAGAACTCCACCTTTCTTAGCCACTTCTTTCCCTTTCTGTCCTCTTCACCACCACCTCTGTTTGACTGACTGAACAGCAAACCACAGGTTCCCCAAAAGTCGTACATTTGTGTACACAAATGATCTTTCCTTATCATCATATAAGGGTAATGGGATATCCCATTTTAGACATGAAACAGCATGCTCAGTAAAAACAAGTCCCAAAATACAGGCTTTACAGTGAAGAGTGTGATAGGAGTGCATCCATAACAGAAAATACTCAGATATGATTAGTTTACCTGTTCCTAGCTGGTGACTTCCCTGCATCCTCCTGGACAGACCCAAGGCGTGCAGACAACGTGGTAGTTGAAGAGTCTGGGTGAATCAAACTGCAAGGAAAAGGAGCATGGTAGAGATGTTTGAGAGATTTGCCACACACAGCAGTGTCAGAATAGCTGGAATTAAAATACAGTTAACGTTACCTCTCTCTCACACCCACGGTTGTTAAATCAATGAGGGAATAGGGAAATCTGTCCCCATCTGTAGGCCCATGATATCTGGAGGACAGTGCTGAGGTCTTCTCCCTTCAGACTCAAATCTTGGACAATACGGCCTCTTCCTAATTCTCGTATTATCTTGCCTTCTTGCCCTGTTCCCCTATATCCCTTTCTTACACATCCTCCTTCCTTAGAGGCTGCTATTTGTGTTTTGGAGGTAGAGGCATTGCCGCCATCTCCCTAACACATCATCTTTGCAATCCAAGCAAGGCTATCTATAGCTATTGCTAGACAGCTTTTACCAAGGTAGCCTGACAACCTTCTGTAATTGTTTAACCTGATCGCTATCACCCTTGTCCTCCTTTTCCTTCCACCCCAGGAGGAAGGAGACCAGATGTCTCTACACCATCAACATAAATTCCTACTGACAAAACTGTATCAGATACAAGCCACTACACTCTAACTGATACAGCTGTACCATCTGTGCTCTGGGACGTAGACATGTTACTAGCATGATAAGTGTTTTTCATGAGAAAATGCACACAATACAACTTTGCCTGAGTAGCTGTACTTGCCCAGAGTACAGCACTCCTTCACTTTTAAAGGACATGGCCCTTCAAGGTAGTTAAAGCAGGAGCCCACGCTTCCATGTTCCATCTACCCAAAGAGCAGAGCAATGTCAGACAAGTAAATAAAGCATCACTCCCCTAAATGCTTTTCTCACTGCCTTGCATGGCAGCAGGAGCAGCAAGAGTCCTATCTCAGATACATTATTTTGGGAAGTGACTCAACTCCCAAGTTTTCCTCTGAAGCAAACTACTTCTCACGCAGAAGTCACAAATAAGAAAAAAAACCAAAACACTGTTTCCATTATGAAGCTGTGAGTTGCCACTTTACACTGTGGTGCCGTTTAAGTTCAATATCTTGAGTTTAAACCACTGAAGGTCAATCAGAAACTTAACAAGTAAGTATTTAAAAAAAAGCACTGAAGCCCACTGCAAAAGTTTTACATTTTAAGAGCAACAAGCACTGAAGAAAATTTTAATCCTCCTAAAACAACAATAAACTTACTAATCTCAGTCTCTCTCCCTCTCACACACAAAAGCAGCCCGTGTTTATTCAGTGTCTCCCAACAAGACTAAGTGTTCTTGTACAGAGTTATCAACCTTTCAAGAATAGGCGGTATTTTTCTTGAGTGCCACAAGCTGCCCAAAATAAAAGATACAAATACTTTCTTTACATGTTCACATATACAAGTTGTTGAATTGCCATAATAAAGATACTAATAACACATCAGAAGAAAGCACTAATGATACCTTCGATTATTTTGTACACCTGAGGAGAAGCATTCTGAGCATGTATACTTATTCCCTAATTCAATATTTGGTAGTATTTATCCCAAGCATCGCAACATTACTGCTTTAAATGACCATGACATTAAACTAGAAGTACTTTCCTTTATTTAGGCCCAAAGGTGATTATTTAATTGCTTCTACATAGGAGCACCATACTCTGAAAAGCAACATGCAAAGCAAGAGTCAGGGCATTTTCTGAAGACAGTTGTTTTTGAGATTTTTTTTTAATACTGTCAGAATCACTAGAAGAGATCTGCTGAGAGGCACATATCACTAACACTGTCCCTCAGTTAAAAAAAGGCTCTGACTCAAGACCTTCTCAGTAGTTTCACACCTGCCTGTTCTTCTGTTTTTAGGGAAATGAGAACAAACACCACATCTGATTATTTCTTCCTCCCCCCACATTAAATTAAATCAAAGTCCTCAGAAATTAACTTGCATACCACTTGAGAAAAAGTACAGTGTTCTTTTATTCATCTTCCAAAAATAAAGATCCTCTCATTTCAGAGCAATAAGAAGAAATATACTGTGAAAGAAGATCACAGAACCTTTACAGCTGTCCTTTCAATCCCACTTCAGTTGAAACAGCTGGTTACTTACGCCATTTTTCTCTTGTTTACACAGATAACACCTCCTATACTCTGTTGCCCAATGCAAAACCTGACAGGTAAAGCATCAGTGTTACACCGATTCACCTCCCAACACACTTGTTGTTAGAAGGGAAGTTTTTTTGGTTTTGCCTTTTTAAAATTTGAAGCTAAAAGCCTGCTCTGACACTGGTATAGAATCACTGATTCAATAGGTTAAAGGAAGAACTGCAAATAATTTAAAACTCCACTTCAGAAGTTTCCGCATTTCAACTTGAAAATATTAGAAGCAAGCACAGGATTAGATTGTTTTTACAGGAGATACACTTCTAAATTTCCTAGATGGAAACTACCAGCTTTTGTCTAGGCAGGCGTCATCCTGAAGACACAGTTAAGATTCTAAAGCTCAGTATGAAGTCATTTACTTTACCTTTGCCAGGTTAGATCCTCCTCCAGAAAGATGTTGCGGCTAGCTTTACGGCTCCCAACTGGTGTGCGAGGCTCGCCAGGATCCAGCACTGATACAGAACACGCAGAATCTGACAGAGCATTTAAGTCTTCTCCAATGGAGTTACTGTCTGTGGAGTGTGCATAGCTTAAGGCTATTTTCCGGCAGTAAGTACAGGCTCGGAGATCCCCTATGGAAAGGGGAACCAGAGAGTGTAAGTGAACAGGAACAAATAGTAGTCTGTTCCTACAGGATAAGAGGTGCGTAGTGGTGAGAAAAGAAGGATTTCCTGTTTCAAAAGCTCTTTGCTTGTTTAACACTAGTTCTCATATTCCCTTAAAGAGCAAAACCCCAGATAATTATACACTTGGGGAATTTCCCCAAGTCAAATGATGCGTAACACATGATCAGTAAGGGAGACACAGCACATGTGCACACAGAAATCATGGTACAACAATAGCCAGTCAGATATGACATACTAGGTCATACCTGGAAATCATTACCTCCATCAGGAGATGCCTAGAGTTTGGTAACTCGTATTTGAAAGAGTTTCCCCTCACCCTCAATTAGAACATGTGGCTCATTACATTTTAAAACTACCATTACTATGAGTAGCTTTTACTCGAGCACACTTCTTGTAGTAAACATCATTGTTAAATAGTGGCCATATTTGCTTTGTCATCATGGACGTAGTGTAGGTAAAAATAAGCAGACATAGCATAATCCACCATCGTGCATGAAGAAATTGGTAGAATTAGGTCCTGTGATTCTTTTTGCTTATTTCTAAGCCCACTAGAGACCTGTACAGCATTCTCTAGCAGATGCCAGAATCTAAAATGCGGTAGTTCAAACAGACCTGAGCACACAGAGAACATTCTGCTTCTCAACAGATAAAGCCTACCTGTGTAGCCCATGAATTTTCCAGGGATTTCCTGATTGCAGCATCGGCTACAGAAGATCTGCCCACAAAGCCGACAGTGGTGCCTCCGCCGGAAGGTGGTGAATTTTTCACTGCAGTCATAGCATTCTTTGCATTGGCTGTCAGGCATCCAGTACTGCTTCAAGTCACTGTCCTAAAAGGGAAGGCAGCGGAGAAAAACTTTTTTGTAAATAAAAAAGCATGCTTAGATTCACAATTACTTTACAGACTGTGCACATGAAAAGAACAATTTCACATATTCATATACGTGTGTGTGCACATTCTTGTGTATAAGCACACACATGCACAGAAAAGATTTTTCATGTGGTTTTATAGGGAGCCAGAAGGCTGAGAGTTAACTGTGAAAATAAGTCCAGTAAGTCTTTGCATTCTTGATCCAAGATGGAAGCAAAGCAGATAAAAAACTATCATGAGCTGTAGATAAAGGTCAAGAAGAAACAAACATATGAAGCACTGATTGCTCTTCCCTCTCATTTGCCCCTAGCTCTTGACAGGCCCTCAACCAGCACAGTTAGAAAAAAAAATAAAACAAACCAACAAACAAAAAAAACAAAACAAACAAAAAAAACCCAGAAAAACCCAACACACCACAAAAACAAAACCCACACATTAGTGAAAGCTGTTATTCAGGGGTAAATCAAGTTATCAGGAATTATCAGTGCAGGGAGATCATTTCAACAGCTAATACTGGGATGTACTTTGAAAGGATAACAGATAGATGTAAAAAGTTTTGTTATATGATCAAATTCTTCAAAACCCCAGTAAACAGTTGGAAAAACCTGTGTCCCAGAATGATGTTTCAAAACTCTGGGTTAACTGCTCTGTGAAGACAACTGTGGAATACACATTCAGCAGATAACAACATATACTGATTTGCAGCATAGATGCAGCCACAGGAATTTTTGTCTTGATTTAAGACCTGAAAACAAAGAGTTAAAACTTCCATTTGGTGTTGTAGCTATAAACAAAGCAAGACAAATCTCTCCATTATGATTCTGAGCACACCAGCTACAATTACCATGGATGGAGACAACTGCTAATGGTCACATGACAGCTGTGACTGTGAAACACTCTTTGCTAGAGTTCAGTTCTGGCAATAAGCCTTTTCAGAGGGACTGAATACTTTGGGTTTTTCCTAGGAAGAGAAAGTGCTGCAAGAATTTTCTCAAAACAACCCATAACTGTAACCCACAGAGAAGAAAGGTGATCCATACTCTGATGTTCACATAACAAAAAAAAAAAAAAAAAGCATGCCCTGAATTTGGCTTTATTTTTGCTTGTTCACAAAGCGAAGTTTAACATAGCTGCTGCACCAATTTTGAGACCAAAACAGCTATGATCAACAAGACAACAATTTCATGCTGTCCTCAGCCAAACTCATACATCAAAGAGGTCGAAGACTGCTCAAGGCATCTAGTGTTCAAGAGAGTCTAGAAATTTTTATGATGAACACGAAGCTTCAAGCAGGGAAAGATGCAGTTGAAAAGCTTTGCCGAGGAAGTGCTGCAAAGCTGACGATTAACAGTTTTTGCTGCAGCTTTACTTGATAAGCCAAGTCTCTGGTTTTGTCACATAGAGAGTGGCTGTTCCCAGCAGCGGTGCCTCTGCCCGCCATCTCTCCCACATGGCCTCTGCCCTACTTGCGCATGACTGGGTGTTTAGAAACCCAGCCATTGCTGGTGGCAGCTTCCAGCTCTCTGCCTTACTCAGGTCAGAGCCAACACTCATGACGAGAACAGCCTACATGGAAGGGTTCAGAACAGAAGTCTCTGTTAGCAGTAGATGTTGATTAGAGCAGCACCCTCCAGGATCTGACACGTGCTTTCTACAACAGTAAAGTGGTCTCCTGTAGAGATAGGCCAAGTCCACAGTAGGAAGAAATTGTTGCCTGGAGTGACTCGATCCAAGACGTGGCTGCAGTCAAGGGCAACGATGCATTACCATTTGTACAGAAGTCAGCATACTGACGACACACCACTTTCAAAGAAAGATCTAGACATACTCATTTATTGCTGCATCCTGTCTGTTTGAATACTTCTCCAATAGCTTCAAAGATGTCTGAAAAGCTCCAGGGCCTTCAGAAGCTGCCACAAACTGAAATATTAGTAGGGGCCACACTCAATGCCCTGATAACTTCAATGAAAGGCTTTTGTTTCACCCTTAAAAATATCACCCTTTCTGACAACGCAAAATTATTCTTACAAGCAGAATAGTACTGGAAGCTAAGTGAGTTTACTCAACGTCTACCTGTAAAAGCTACCAAGCCAAAAGCCTTTTCCTCTCCGTTCAGTTTAATTAAATGTACTTTTGCCTGTTTGTGTCTTGCTCCCAGACACAGCTATTTATATCATCACTCATAAATAGTTGTGGCTTCTTCTCTCAACTAGATCCTCCTCTTAAAGGCATGGTCCAACTCAGCAGAGGGAGGTGAAACCAGCAAGTCAGTAGCAACCACCAGACCCTTATCCAACTGAATCAAAATTGATTAACAGGACAAGCCTTTCAAGCAAGTATTGCTGACCAATCATTACCACAGTAAGTGGCAGATTTAATTCATCCTCAGAAGTCTCATTACTATTTGTGAGGGTCAATGTGTTTTACCTGACCACAGTTAGCCTTCAAGGGAGAAAACCATCAGGTCATACTAGATTAGGTAATACAGAAGTGGGAAGGAGTCTAAAATGAGAGCATCTGGTCCAAGTTCAAGAAGCTGAGCAACTGCAATGTTTCACTCCCACAATATGACAGATGTTTGACACGTCAAAAAGTCAGCAACAACTTGAATTGTTTCCCCTGCACTCACGCAATGATTTTTGAGTTTATTCACTCAACCTTCAAACATCTGAAAAAATCCCTGTGATGTATCTAAAAGTGAAGCTCAGAGAAGCCCAGTAAACAGTTCAATTGCTAGATAGTTTGGCCTACAAATCCCTCAGAAGTACCTGGCTCTTCCCCTCCATGATTTCTTTGAGGCGCTTTAAAACGGTGCTGAGGCTTCTTAACTGAACTGCTGTTCGAGGATCATGACCTCCAAGAGGCGGTTCTACTTTCCTTCGATTGTCTGGAAGGCAAGGGAGAGTAGTATTCATTTCTTCCATGATACATCAACATTCACATCACAAGACAAAACCCCATTAGAAAGAGAAACCTCCACATATGTCACTTTACAAAGTTACAGCATGTATCGCTTCATGCCCTTGCACTCTTCTTCCCCAAAAGGAGCTTCTGATGCAGACAGCTTGCTTTGACTGACAGTTTAAATACCGTCCTCTGTGTTTACAAGAACCAATTTCTGAGAATTAAAACATCCTTTAAAGAAGCGAGGTTATTTTCAACCCACTATTTGAACCTTGCAAATGTCTTTTAGAAAGCACTGAAGTCTCATCTTAGAATGCCCTCTAGGATATTAATAATTACAAAAATAATTGCAGCAATATTCACGTTCATTCTAGGACCGGTATAAGCCAATGCCTTAACCTGAATTTATTTATAAATTACTACAGCAAGTCTCAGAACTCAATTGCTCAGATTCTGTTACAAACAGTAACTCAGAATAAAATGCATCCAGAAGTTCACATTTTTGAGGTTTTTTTTGTCATTTTCTAAGCAAAAAGATAAGTTGTTGAGAACTTGTACAGTCATTCTTGATTAATTATAGCAACAAGACTCCTGAATCAAAAGGTAATGCAGTTAATTTCTCTCCTATAAAATGCTAGCTTACTCTGAAGCATTGCCGTACAAGTTACAAATAGGATCCTTCTCTCCAGAAGGATCTGCGAACACAGTGCTGTATTTACCTGAACATTTAAACATTTTCAGAGTCACTTTCCTACATCAAAAGCTTTTCTGAACAGTTTAAAGTTTCTTACCAGCGTCGCTGCTCTCCATCTGACTAGCATTTTATTTTGATTCCCTTTAGCACGGAAAGGGCAGACATGGCTGCTTTCTGTTGGCTGCTTTAGATACCACTGATGTCAGCGGGAACGCTGACAGCACTAGCAGAGGCGTGTTAACTGTTGCCGCGCAGTAACGACTAGGCTATTCCTTTGTGCGCAGCAGATCAAAACTCTGCGAGTCTTGTGATTAAAACTGCGGGATTCCATGCCTCCTCTTCAGGTTCTTAGTAGGTATTTTTAGTTAATCAGCCCACATATAGCTGCTTAATGACCTCTGTACAACAAAGAATCCACAACAGGAGATGATTTTAAAGATATTCTAAAGTGCTTAAACCCAGTTCTGTGGCTAGCCACTTGGAATTTACTGTTTAACAAAAAAAAATAATCACAATTATACTTTTGGGCAGTACCAAGTTGAATATTTTAGGGTAACTGAAGGGACATGAATATTTCAAGAAAACATTGATAATACCATAGAAACCTTTGGCTCCTCCTTACTTCTATCACAAGATCTACGCTGCATTTACTTCCTGGGCTTTCCTGATGTAACTTTTGATTTCAAGAGCATCTTCTTTCCATAAACGTTGCTTCCAATTCAAAAAACTATTATCAGGCTTCCTGACTAACAAGCTACAAATCTTGTTAGCCAACTGACTCCTAACTTATGAATATACACAGCACTGAAGAAATGCCACAGGTAACTCCACACTGGCTCTCTTGTTAGTTAAATGCCCTTTTCTGTCTTACATAAAACAATGTCAAATGTCATCTACATTAGAAAAAGCATGCCATCAGCAGTAGGAGCACATGGCTAACCTGTTTATACTACAGAAGGTGACCAAGTCTCAGATTAAAATTCAGCTGGTGCTCTTCCTTCTCAATCACTTGATTTCTCCCTTTCTGGGGGAGAACACTGTATAGCAAGAATGTTAAGAAGTTATCACTCCTGCAATACAGGACACGCTGTCTAAACCACCAACCTTATGAAAGGATTCACATGTATCAATCTTAGGTTAACTCTTACTCCTGATCCAAATTCCATTATTATCAATACCACAGCCATTTTCTCAGTTAATGCACACACAATTTATAGATGTACGTTTTCAGCATTGCAACTATATTTCACCATCTAATCTGCAAAACTCACATTCCCTTCTACAAACACAGAACTGTAAGACTATTTTTCTTGCTTTGCCCACATCATCATCCCAACTGCCATCAGGTCTCTAAAGAGACTTCATATCTTCTTTTGATTTGAGACCACGAGGGTTGGGCACACTTACACATCTAAGTAGTGGTAAGTGTTTTTAGTGCTCCTGAAGAAAGAAAATGCTGCTTAAAAAACAATCCAACCAACCAAAAACCAAATAAACAAAAACCCCACAATACACACACCCCCCAACCCCCCCCCAAAAAAAACTCAAAAACCAACACATACCCCCAGAGACACCTAAAATTACACAAAATAAATTATGTTTTTAAAATAAAATGAAACTTCACTTAAGCGCTATTTATCTGTTATAACAACCAGATCATCTTCACAAACTCTTGCCTGCCATTGCCCAACCAGCACAAAAACAAAGTGAAGACAGGTTCCTCATGGTTTTGAGATACAGAGTCCTTATTGTACTTTCTCAGTCCACAACTCTAACATATCCTCATCTATTTACTCTTCTTCCCTAGCCAAACACTCATAAAAGACAGTAATTTTTCACTTGATATCATTTTGCATTTAACAAAACCCGTCTGCATCTCAGCCCTTCAGTGGAACACATCTTTTCAGGACTACCAGTTTATGCAACAATTGTGTTTTTCTTATCCATTCCCTTCCCTTCTATGTGTTCACTGAACAAAACCTCAATATACCAAAGGAAGCCAATTTAGATTTTCAGTTTGACTTACTTCCAACCTATTTATCCTTCTTAAGCTAAAAATTAACTCCTAAAGCTAGGAAAAAAAGAATACTCATATTTCAACCTTCAACCTTCTTACGTGTATTCATGGCTGCCAATCCTTGGCAAAATCTATACATCCTCTGAAATACTGTATGTTTTCCTCCCCTTTTTCCTACTCTTCCCACCTGAACTGTCATCACTGGGAAAGATCCTGCAACACCATTCCAGCTATGACTGCCTACTCAGTACACTCTTCTGAGTTCAGGCTACAGAAAGACTTGCTCAGTAAGTCATGCAATTGTTCTGCATTCTCAATTACTCAATCACTGAAATATATTTTTCCCGAGTTTCTTTCATGACCCTATGTATTTTAGCATTCATTTTACAGTGAATGAAACACTACAAGAACTACTTTGTTGTAACTTAACTGCTAGTTTGAGTTTACAGGAAGAGAGCTGACCATACACTAACACAAGAGGTACAACAGAGAGCTTCACGGTTTCAACAATTAACAAATACCTCCGCCAGAGATACCATAGTTTTGCTAATACCAATCAATGTGAATTGCTTTCCAGTTATTCACTGCCAAAGCATACCATTTCATATTCAAGTCCATTATCACAGTTCAAACATTGCATCTTCCCCCAGCTATACAAAGTACTGGCATGAAATTATGAAAGCTCTCCTTAACTTAATTTTACAGCATGCACTTTCATTTTCCAAAACCTTTTTCAAGATAAAAGATGCTCTGGTAATAAGTCATGTTCTTTAGGATTCCTGATAACCACCACAGGCTTTCCTCAGGCCTTCTTCCCCCTCATATGATTGTTGGCTTTTCCTTACTCCTACTAAGCTCCTTTGCCATTCCCTATTACTGCCAGTCTCCTACAATTGTCTAGCATTAACAGCGTTATCCTGCATGACAGGGTAACAAGCTAGAAGTGCTTTTACTCCAATGCTCCCTCTCCAATTGGTCAGCATTTCTAGTTCTCCTTAAACTGGATTTGCAAGCTGTGACATTATCTCCATCCGAGACTATTTTGGTTCACTAGGTACACCTTGAAAGTACTCAGCCGACAGCACACACGGACCCATGCTGTCCAACACAAGCAGCTGGGCTCGCTGTCTCTGTACAAAGGACACCAGCTTCCCAGCACCCTACTCCAGCACATGAGGATGCAACAGATTACCCAACAGCGAGGCCACAGAAATCAATGTAAATTCTCAGCACTGGTTCTTCAGCCATACAACCCCCAAAGCATCTCTGACGTAAGCCAGGCATCCAGTGGCTTCTCCTATTTTCACAAAAGCCAGTAAGGTACCATTATATCGTTTTTGTGTAAGCAGTCCCAAAGGGAAACACACCACCAAAATCCTACATATTTGATTCTAGACAGTTTCCTACAAAAGCCACCATCCCCCCATGTTGTTCTGCACTTGCAGTTGTCACCCAGCATGGTCCCTGAACACTGGGAGTATCTGCTATGCAGACAGTGCAAGATAATGGACAGATGAGGGGTGGGAGCCAGCATCTTCAAGAGCAATTTCATTCCATCACTGTTTAAAGCCACCGACTGCCTTTTATTTAGTTATTCCTTTCAGTTTGCTTAAGCTTGGCACGTTATTTGCACGTGCGCAGGCTAGAGAGACCTTTGTGAAGGACTTAAGCATTTTCCCACCTACACTTGCCAATGTTATGAAGTATCTGAGTAATGGCCAAGCCTAGAGAGACATTTACAGGCCTGCAGATGCAAGGTTACAAGAAAACTCAATTAGACTAGACACCTCACTGTCACTGACTGACCTACCAATCTCAGTGTTTATGTAAATCACATCACTTCTTTTCATACTTTTCATTCTTTAGATATGAGAGTAGTTTCTACAATTATTTGCGCAGCCCAGAATCAGCTGCAATGGCAGAAGTAAAATTCTCCTCTGCTCAATGTTCAGAAATCCTCAAAGACCTGATTATTCAGCATCTTTTAAGACAAAAGAAGGCATGAAAATTAATTTTTTAAAGTTTGCTTCAAAAAAAGCAATGCCTGTGTTTTCGAGAAAGAAGATGCAAATATTTTTCCCCTCTTCAACTACAGTGAGATGGCCAGAAAAACTCCCCTGAAACCTCCTCACCAGTACAGTACACTTTGACTTGCATTACACAGAGTTCACATTTGTTACAGCACCGAGGTTATCTGGGGGAAGATCCTCAATATTGAGTCAGGCCACTCAGCATCCAATATCACAGAAATCTCTTCAAAAAGCCAGCAATTCCTTCTTGGTCTAACTTTACTTCTTTCCAGGCTGATTCATCATCACATATTTCTGAGCATACTTTCATCCAAACCCAGGGACATGAATGGAGGTCCTGAAAAGGAGCTGGAACACTGCAGCAACAGTTCCTCCCCCACACCTTAGACTGAGTCTCACCTCCCTGTCTGTCTACTCCCAGTGGAAGTCAAACTGCAAGATTATTTCTGCCTTCTGAGTACTGAACAACCTACCTTACCTAAAGGTTTCTAACCTGTAATCCCCAGATAACTTCCAAGTGATTTAAAAGAGGTAACAAAGAATGAAGTAAAGTAAATCAGCAAATCAGCCAAGAGCACGCTGCTGTACTTGGGACATTTAAGAAAAAGCTTCAGAAAAAAAAAACCAACAACAAAAAAACCCACCCTAATTCATTTAGCTGTGACAGGTACAACTGAATAGTACGAACAGTACTGGAGGGCAAGGAGGAAGATGATGAATGTGTTCAACTAAGCATGCAAATGACTTAGAAAGATGAAAATGCTAGTTATCTGTATGGGACTTTTGCCTGGTTACCAAGACTAGACATCTATCTAAAAGTCCTGTACAGATTAACAACATTTAAGATCTTATTTGTTTGCACTAGGTACCGTTCTCTCGGAAATACTGTCCTGCACAGGATTTTTACCCAGCTTAGCAGTTTACTCAAGGCTATCACAAATGGCTGACCACAACCAGGCAGATCTCAAGAGGGACCCCTGCAACCTACTTACTAGCTCTTCCAGATCTTCACAAAGCCATTACACAGTTGCACCTTTGAAATCCCATTCAATTCCCATCTCAGCTAAAAAGAGATTCGGTATGGCATCTGGTAATAGTTTCAAGGTTAGGAATAAAAAGGGTTTAGATACAAGTTTTTATTCAATTCTCCTCAGAACAACTACAAGCAAAACCCTGCATTTATAACTCCCCTGAAGACACAAACATCAACCCCATTTAGGCTGAGCTCTGAAGTTATAGTTTGCATGCGGCTGTTAAGCAACCGAAGTCACTCAAGACAAAGCAGAAATTTTCAGGATCAAGGTTCAAATGACTTTAAGTCGTTGGATGTTTTTTGGCAGCCTCTTCTGTTCCAGACTGTTTTGTAATTGAAAAACAGAGCCCCAACAACAGTGTCTTGCTGGAACACTAAGACGGGTGGAGGGAACATGCTTCTGAGGTTAAAGTGCAACCTCATTAACAGAAGTAGTGTAGCCTGATACCAAATTCTGCTATTAATCTAGACAGTCAAGGAACCTTTGTTCACTTCCTTCCACTTCACTCTGAAGCATCCCAGACTGGCTAGTACAACATTCCCTTGCAGCACAGAAAGCTGAAATTACCCAGAGTTGTAGAAGATCTTCTTTGCAGCTCACCAGTCAGCTGTTTTTTGTAAGGAACCGGTGACCTCAGAGACTGAGCCCTGGTGGGATGCTGAGGACTGGACCAGCCACCACTCAACGCTTGTGGATCACTCTGTCCTGCCTCTGCTCTCTCTGCCGGGGATGAAAGCCTGCCATCATCTGGAGTTGACAAAAAGCAAAAAAACAACTGTTCAGACATGATAAAGAAAAATAGTAGTGCATGCAAAACTAAGGGTAAAAAAACTGTCATAAATAGCTTGTTTGGATCACGATCATACATAATAAAATGTATTAAATTTTTGTCTGAAAAGTACCATACAAAACATGGAAACAGGTCAGTATGTAGAACTTGTCTGTCAAGGCTAAGGCTATTTCAGAAATACCCCGGCTGTGAAAAGTATCTAAACAGACAAACAAACCAACCAACCAACAAACATTAATTATTCTTGCTCTATGGAATAGCTACACTTGATTATCAGCTTCTGCCCTGAAAAGAGTTTTTCAGTTATGTTAGAAGCCAGCACTGAGGCCACATTAAAGTTACCACAGCCTTTAATAAACCACTCTTTTCCATCAGAGGATCAAGTATAGACAGGTTCCCAATGATTCCAGTAACATGCCCATTTTGTGTGCTGTTTCAAGGTTGTTTTACCATTCCTTCAACACAATACTTTGCTGACTCCAGCTACATTTCTCAGAGACAAACAAGTGAAGCCAATATTGACCACGTCTTATGCTACTTTCAATAAATTAATAATGACGGGAGATATTCTACTATGCAAACTAATAGCAGTCATACCAAGTAATTATTTTTCATTCTGCATAATAAGAGTCTGAACAGATCAGTTTGCTTATGCAAAAAGCTATCTTGGCCCTTTTTCCCAAGCCCAAACATTGAGAAATATGCTTAACAGAGCTGGACAGCGAACAGACTAAACAAAGGCAGCTGACCAGTTGCCATTTGCTGCAAAGAGAAACACAGGTTTTGTACAAAACCAAGGTGCATTCATTCACCACTCTTTGCAGTATATTTCTTTGAAACAAAAGAGAGAGAAAACCTCACATGGTTCTTTAAGAGCTTGCCACTGAGAATCTAAGAGTTTCACGATACATGTAGCACAAAGGCCAAAATCAAGTAGTACCTTTTAATATAGAAAACCTTCCTAACACTTCAGACCTATTGATGGCGAATACCTAAGACATGCAAACTAAAGGTGGATTTCCTGTAAACACACTGCTTTATTGCAGCTCAGCTGCCACCCAACTGACGGTACAAGATGCAGAGGAAGGCGAGGAGCGGAGGAAGTCTGGAATAAGAACTTGCATTGGAAGGACAGGCACATATTTTGCTCATATAGGCTGGCAGAGCATTACTCCTGCTTTTAGCCCAAAAAAAACTTCATACAGGCAAAGGAAACCCAGATGCTCAGCTAAGAACCTATACAATGCTATCTGCTAACTGGCTTGCCTCTGACCTTCATGGGCAGCGACAGATTTCTAGCTGCAAGATGCTGGCTATCTTCTCCCACAGAAAAGCTCTACTATGTCACGCAAAATCAAGATGCAACATCCCTCACAAAAGAACTGACACACTATCCATTTGGCCAGCCGTCTGGCTCTTGTATTACACTCTTGTATTCAGAGGTGTTTTTACAAGTTTATGTGGCAGCAGAGGGCATCAATAAAACAGACAGCACACAATCCACACACACACATTTCTTCAAGCACTTACCTTTGCTGAAACGGAAAAGATTTACAAAAGAGCTGTAGGCTGATTTAAAAGGAGGCTCATCCTGGTCAGGAGTCAGGGGTTTGAAATGAGTGAGATGAGACGGACTACTAGGAGAATGAGGTAGTTCACTGGTAGAGTCCAGTGTCGGAGACCTTTTGTCATCTGCGGCCATTTCACGTGCCCTGGAAAGAGTTCAGCAACATGCGTTATACACAGGGTGGTGAAACAGAACATCTTCAGTCAACTGAAGAGAAGGTGTCTCGTTAGATGCTAGGTGGGAAACATTCACCCCATCTACCACAGACATCGGCTATTAGCACAGGTCAAGAGTGCCAGAGTTAGGAGCCCATGTCCCCTGTCTAGCCATTAGCAAGAGATCAGCATCTCTCTGCAGAGAGCAATTCAGAGCTCCTAGTTAAACATCCAGAGCAATCAAAGTAAGTAAACAGCCACTACACTGCCTGACTACACACTCCAGATGCTGTTTTATGGGAACTTGAAATTTTCAATGGAGAGTCTGCATGCATATCACAAAGAAGTTTTAATCTCAGCTCCAGAGAAGAGCTGTCAATGCTGTGACTTCTGCAGCCCTTATAACAGGAAAACTGAAGACAGGCACGCCTCAGCAAGCACAAGACACTCATCGTTTGGCCAAGTTCACTTCAGAATGAGAAATCAAATGAACTGCAAACAAAAACAAGACTGAAAGATTAAGTTTGGTGGCACACTGCTTCCTTCCCCTCCACACTACAATACAGGGCCTTGTGCAAGTTTCTAGGGAAGCAATTCAAAGTATCATTTATTTGTTGTCATATCTAACACCTCCAAACTTCCTTGTTTTCAAAAGTAGCTACGTTAAGGAAAAACAAACAAAAAAAAAGCCAAACCACATCCTATGTTAGAGGAAGCCATAGCTGTTAAGCTTATTTACTGTGTACCAAAGCCTTCATACGGCCAAGAGTCATGCTTTCCCACAGCCCATATTCTTTAACCTCAATGCACACCTGATTTCTTCCACTCTGCCTCACTAAGCCTGCACTTCTAGTCTGTTAGGCTGCCTTCATCTTTGTTTAAGCAAGAATTAGTGAAACATTTGACGGAGCAGGAACATGGGGAGCTGATGGAACCTACGAGTGACAGCTAACTTTTACCTGTGCCAAGGATCAAAACCCTGTATGAGTCTACTTCCTGCTTAGCAGCTGATACATGCTCCTTCACGAAATACCAGTTTCCAGTTTCCACAACTGCTCCTTAGAATCTACAGGCATATTTTGCTGACTAGAACATTTTCTTCCACCTTCTAAGAAACCACGCTAAAAATCTATGCGGTCCAGAGAAAATCCAGGTGGTTGACAAGTGACACTGGAAGTGCTAACAAGCTGCGTGCAGCTCATGTGGCAAGGTTTGACCACTCCTGCAACGAACGCGCAAAAGATGGTATCTGCGAGTGAATCATACAACTTCTCAGTAGACTTCTCCTTGTTGCTCTGTATAGTAAGCACCTTCAGTTCAGAGCTTCTCCTTATATTCACATATCCTTAAGAAAGAAAACAAAGGGACGTCATTCACGAAGTTCTAAGAGAAAGTCTGGTCAGGTTCTTTATGTAAGGTCAAGTCTTAAGCCTGCAATGCTTCCACGTCCTTCTTCCCCGTAAGTCATGGTATTTTTTTTTCTGTTGTGCATTTCAGCAATATTATTCCAACAACAGATAATTTGAACATGCTTAAAATACCAGAGTTCATGGAAAATACCATCAAGAGCACATCTTCAGGTAAATTTGGAATTTTTTCTTCAATACTTAAGGCAACTGATAACTTGCTTTTTAAATGTTGAATGTACGACACTGCTGTGCTCCCACACACACCACCACATTAAAAACATTGTTAGGAAGTCAACCAGAAGTCTTACAAGAAACTACGTCCATCTCCCAGCAATTGGATATAGCCTGGCAAGACAGGAAAACAAGGAAGTCTCTGAACTTGCACACCTCATATATGTGATTTTGGAAAAATAAACTTTAGCTTCACGGGAAAAACAAATACACAGTAATTGTGTCTGTGACAGCAGTACTAGCCTAATTAAAACAGATTGAGAAGACGAGCACTGTACTTGGCATTGCCTCCAGAAACACCTGGATTTTCTGTGCTGCACAACATACTAGCTACGGCATGTATCACCTATTCTTAAAGCGATTTAGTTCTCCCACTAAAAGGAAAACACTCCCTCCCCCTCCAAGAAAAAGGGAAATAGTCACTTATCCGTGTATTATGGGGAATCAGAAAGGGGTCAACATATCAGTCACCAGGCACAAAACCACATCTTCCTCAGGATCCTTACCAAACAGCCACGGGGGGTATATCTAGAGACACTTTAGGCTGCAACGTCTTCAGCAATCACCGATTCACCACCGACAAAACAGACAGCACGAGTTCGGGTGCGAACCCCCGCAGGCGTTCAGCAGCTGCACCCGGAGCGGCTGGGACACCCCGCACCCCACGGAACTGACCCAAACCGCTCAGCGCCAGAGGGGCCGCGCCACTCCCCGTCACTGGATGTCACCCCCGGGCACCCGGCTAACGCGCCCCGGCCGTAAAAGCCGAGCAGCCGTAATTTAAACGTAACCGCATCACGCGCACACAGGCTGCGCTTCCAACCTCGGCGCCGGGCGGGCGGCTTCGCTTTCCTTTCTGTTAAGGGGACGCCCCTACCACCTTCCCCCGCCACAGAGAGGCACCCAGCTGGGATGGCGGACCCGGAAGATCACCTGCGTGGGGACGGGAAGGAAGCAGCGGAAAGCTGCTCGCAGGCAGCGGCCACGCAGCAACCCCCAGGCCAGCCTGGGAGCGCCGCTACCAGGGACGGGGCCGGGTCCCACAGAGAGGGTCCGCGCACCCCGGGGAGTCCCTGCCGCGGGCCCAGGCGGGATCGCCCGCTGCCGGAAGGGCTGTCCTCACCTGCTCCCCGCGGCAGCAGTGTCGGTGCGGGGTGCCGGGGCGCAGGCCCAGGGCGGCTCCGCCTCTTTTCACCCCCCGCCCTCCCCGGCGCCGGCCCGCCCCTAGCAACCCGCCGCGCTGCCGCCAGCCCTGCCCAATCGCCCGCCGATGGCGTCGCTCCTGGCCGAGGCATCGCCAATCGAGGCTCGGCGCCGATCCACCCGCCGGCGGGGCCCGTCGGGCGGTGTCCCCCGCCCCGTCACTGCGCTCCGCCTCCGCGCTGGCGGGAGGCTTCTTCCGGGCTGTGGGAGCCGCCGCCAGCATGGCAGCGGAGGGAGCCCGGGCAGGCGAGTGTGCCTCCCTGGGGTTCCACCCCGGCCCCGCAGGGCGGAGAGCCCCGCTTCCCGGGCGGCCGTAGTGCCGACATGGCCGCTTCAGCGCCACCAAACGTGTCCGTGCCCGCCCGTGTGTCCGCGTATATTCCCTGGGCTGGGCAGCGGAGCCGTTTCGCCGGCACCCCGCCGCCGGAGGCTAGCCAGCACAGCCTCCCCGGGTCCCGCTCCAGTAGCCCGGGCACACTCGAACCCCCTCGGCGCCCAGGCCTTCGTGCCTGCCAGCGCCATCTGTGGCGGCGCAGGCCACTTACTGTCTCGGGAGAGCGCGGAAAAGGCCCGTCCCGGCGGGCAGCCCACCGCGCTGCCGCCTGCCTGGCCCGGTGGGACGGCCGCGGCGCGGTACGTGCTGCCGCGGCCTCCTCACAAGGGGGCATCGGGCGCGCAAAACCCGGGCAGAACCTATGGAGCGGAGACCGCCCTGGTCCAGGGCCGAGCAGCCACTCCCCCCGCCGGCCCGCCCCGCTCGGCGCCGGGAGGAGGGGCCGTGAGGGGCGGGCGGGGCCGGGCGGCGGCGGGGGCGCGGCCCCATAAAAGGGCCGGCGCACAAACGGGCCCCGTATCGCCGTGAGAACCGGACCGGCACCAGCAGCAGGTAACGGGGCTCAGGGCCCCGCGGGTGGGGCGGGCTGGGGCCGCACCGCACTGTACCGCACTGCGGTGCGGGGGGCCGCGCCCTTTGTCCTTCCCCTCCCAGGCGCAGCGTCCCCCGCCCTGCAGAGGGGCCCCGAGAGGGTGGCTTTGTGTTTTAAGGGCCTTTTTTTCCTGGTGGTTCGGGGCGGGAGCTCCGCGGCCCGCTGCCTGCCCGGGCACAGGAATCGATGAAGACGCCCCAGGTGCTGAGGGGGTGCTTGCAGTCCAGACTCGGCCTCCCTGGCCCTGGGCTGGGCTTTCTCCACTCGCAATCCAGATATGTCTTAATAGTCAGTGGTGTCATCTAATGCCGGTTACGCTTAGGGCTCCTCGGTATCCCGGGGCAGCGCCCCCGGGGTGCCGCTGCCTGGATTTCGGCCTCCGTCGTGGCCTGGTCGGCAGGTCCTACCTGTGGCGGAGGCGGTGGCCTGCCTGCATCGCCTCGTCGGGGGCGGGCGGGGATGGAGGGCAACGCAGCCGAAAAACAAGCACAGGCAAGATCTGGGTTAGAGACAACGATCTGCACGGCGCTGCCTGGGAGCCTGCCTGGTCTGAAGGGTTCTTCTGTAAACCTGAATTAAGGAGTTGTTGCAATGGTTAATTATTGTCTGTAGGCCCCGAGTCCTTCTTGAGGACCAAGGAGTATTTGGAAAGTCACAAAGTTTCTTCTAAGCTGCCTTGGCTAAGTGCCTGGGTTAAGTGTATTTAAAGAAGGGTTGCTGTAGGAGAAAGACCTTGCTGACTTTCAGTGGTTCTGGAGAATATAAAATCAAAGGGAAAGAGTGACAGAAAGAGTTGAACTCTAGGGAATGTGTGCTTTCTTAGAAGAGCCTCTTGGCCTGTTGGCTGGTGCGCAGAAGAGGGATGCTCCTGCAGTACTGCCCATGCATGTAGAGAAACCGGGGACATTAGTGTTTGAGGAAGGGAAAAGTACTGGGACCATGATCAGATAAACATGAAGGATGCTGTCAGAGTTGTTAAGGTGCTGCAGTTCCCACATATCAGTGGATATGTTTCTTTGTGTTCCCTGTGTGACAGCAGCACCATTACAGGTCTGAAGCCAGCTTTGCAAAACCTATTGCTATGACTGACATAATCTGATTTGTCTAAGTAGGGACCAAACCACAAAACAAGTGATGGTGGGTGGGTGTTTGTGTACATTTTAGCTTAAATGAATCAGACTGTTTCTCAGACTGCGTAAGTGCCAAAAGCAAAACTGAAGTCTCCTGGGTAGTAATCCTGTGCCTAGGCCATGGGAGTGTGACACAGTCCTTATTTGGATAGTCACAATTGGAAATTGGGCCCAAAATACTTGCATAAATCAACGGAGTTCAGACAGAGGGTGGTCACGTGAAGTTAAAGTTTTCCAGGAGGACTAGGGAGGCCTAATATAAGCCAAGATATTATCTTTCCTTGGGATAGGAGTGCCTTGGACTAGTTAATTTTTCAAGTTTATGTGCTCATAGTAAATAGAGTCTCAGTAACTTGCAACCTCATTTTACTTTTTTTTAATTTTTGGTCTTTAAAAAGTTTGGAAAAGCTTGATGTAGTAGTTAGAACGTAACTTAAAAAGTTTATTCTCTTCCTGGGCTAAAAATGTTTAATGAATTGGATTTTGGAAGTACAGCACAAGTACAGTTAGTTTAATTAAAAATATATAAAAAAAAGTTGAACGAGGGAGCAGTCTTCCCATGTGCTTGTAACCTAGGGCCCTTGCATTGCAAAACCTCACACCTTGGAATAACTTCATCTAGGTGAACAGGCTCTGTGTTCAGTAGGATCCCTCATTCTGGGTAAAGCCATTCCTGGACCTTGGTATCTGAGATTGCAACGTCAGACACAAGGGCTTGGTATCTCACTGTAGTATCCCAACAGCTGCATACAAGAACGGGGCTGTCTTGGGAGGAGGAACTTGCCAAGTCATAGCTCTTGCATAATCAGAGCTGAGAACTGAGAAACTGTAGCTGTTAGAAAGCAGGGCACTGTGTTAGAGCAGTTCAGTGGCTTGTGGGGTTGTTTTTTGTTGAGGAAGAAAGTCCCAGTAGAAGGGCAGAGTTCAGGTTTATTTTTTGAGGCTTTGTGAACAAATATCTTGGGGAAACTGTGTTCCATACAGAAAACAAACCTGTCTAATATTTATTTTAACAGCAGAACTAAAGCTTGCCGGGAGAAAGTACTCTTGATGTGGCACTTGGATTTCTGTATCTGTTTCCTTCCTTCCTGGGGAAGGAAGCTAATAAGACGTCGACAATGTATTAATCTCAATAGCGCCAGCAATATGACTTGTAATTAAAATAATGTCCATTAGCCCCTGCTTTTCAGAAAAAGGGGGAGAAACAGGCAACTGGAGTAGTTGTACTACTCATGAAAATCTGAAAACTCATGAAATCTGAAAATAAACAGTGCTCATCTGTTTCTGTGGAATTTGGGGGAAGAGTTTTCAAATTTCTTTGTACAACCATAATTAAAGCTCATGCACTTAAAACACACACCCTTAAATCTCAGATATTAACCTTTATTTTTATCCTTGGATAGATCTCCCTAGGAGGTGGGGCTTTAAGAAAAATACTAGTTAGCATGAAACTAGAGATAAACTGTTATTCTTTTCAAGACTTCTAGGAGAGATCCTGCATGCTATGTTAGTAACTCTCTTCTAGTTGTGTTGTAAAAATGCAGGATACATGTATTGGTGATGTGTGTTGGCAGTTTTCAACTTAGGTTGTGTTTTTTATGTCCATTGCAGCTCAAGATGTCTAAAAAAATCCATGGAGGCTCTGTTGTGGAGATGCAAGGAGATGAAATGACACGGGTCATCTGGGAACTGATTAAAGAAAAGCTGATTTTTCCTTATGTAGATCTGGATTTGCACAGGTAATGTCTCTTTATGACACACAGCTACTTTATACTGCAATTTGCATGTGTCATTAGGCATTGATCATGTTTCACTTAGCACTGAGAGCTGTATAGCTCCTCCTGCACTAGTGCAGAGAGGTTAATTAGCCCTTTTTATACTGGTAAAGTTCTCAGCAGCCTCCCCTGGTTAGCTTACCTAACGGCCAACCTCACTAAGTACTCTGGAAAACATGGGCTCATGATGAAGGTATTTTGTCAAAGTCCACTTGCAGCCCCTCTGGGGTTCCTCACAGCAGTAAGCAGTGAATGCTTAATTGTGAGTTAGCTTTTTTCTGTACTGTGCCTCTAAGAAGGTCTCTCACAGGCATGGTCTGTGTTTATCTCCTCTGTCTTGGCATTCCAGCACCTGGGCAGTCTGCATGGCTTCCTGCAGCCTAAATAATTAGAAACATGGGGTGTTTCAGCCACTCCCTGGCTTGAAGCCTAACACCTTTGGACTCTGATCAGGTTTATGGATTCTTGCCACCCCTGTTTGAAGACCTGCGCAAAGGGCAAAAGGGTGTTTGTAGGGCACAGACTCTGCCCTGATGTCTGTAAGCTTGAGCTGTGCTGCTGGCAGTCTGAGCTAACTGTTGCAATTATTGCCTGAGCCTGGGCTGTGCTCCTACACTCCCTTCTGGAAAAAACAAATACTATCAGCTGATATGGCAAAAGGGACATGCTATCTACAGCATCTGGTCAAGCAGAACAAATAACCTCTTAGCTTTCTAGCCATTGAGCTGTAATAGAGAAGTATCCAACTGCATTGCTTCTAGCTGTGTGGACAGAGGCCTTCAATGGTATCTGCCATTATTAAACCTACAAGTCTGACCTCTTCCGCTGCTCCTGGAGTCATTTGTATGCCACCTACATCAGGCTTTCTGCTTGCTGGTGTTGAGAACTAAGCAAACAGGAACCCAGCAGCATAATACATGCACACAGTCTGGAGAATATCCCTTTTCAAAAAGGGGTGGGAGGAGGCAAAGCAGACCCCTGGCTGAGGCAACACAATGGCCAGATTCATGTACAGCTGGCTATGCTTCAGGGCTGTCCCACGCTGGGCACCCGTTGTTCTCCAAAAGCTATTAAAGCAGTGAGTGTGGGAAACGTGCTTCCTCTGACTGTTTGAGGGGAATATTGGCAGTTTTGCTGCCTGATCAGGATTGTGGGTCTATTGTCAAAGCAGTTTTTGATTTGAAGCCTAGTGTAGCTTCTTATGCTCAGTATATGAAGGAAGCCAGAACCCTCAGCACAAGAGGCTTGAAATAATGGCCCATATTCATCTGGGGGTTGTGCTGTTCCATATCGTTAGAATCCCAGACTGAAAGCTTCCATTGCCAGGAAGCTCAGAAGGGAAGGCAAAGGAGATACTGGCTATGTCCCATGCTGGCAGAGAGCCTCAGCCATCAACTGAAGTTGTCCTTTCTCCAACCTCCTACTAGCAGCAGAAGTATCAGTATATGAGCCTATGTTTTCTTCCACTCCAGCAGCATTTGCACTGGAAGAGGGATAACTTCAGTTATGGCAGAGTGCTAGAACTACGCCCACAGGCACATATGGGGTCTGGTTTCTTTCCTGTTGGACACAAACAAATGTCCTGGGAAGTTCTGACCATCTTTGTGGGTTTGTTACAGCTATGACTTGGGCATTGAACACCGTGATACTACAAATGATAAAGTGACTGTGGAAGCTGCTGAAGCCATAAAGAAATACAATGTTGGCATAAAGTGTGCAACCATCACTCCTGATGAGAAAAGAGTGGAGGAGTTCAAGTTGAAGCAGATGTGGAAGTCTCCCAATGGAACAATTAGAAACATCTTAGGTGGCACTGTCTTCAGGGAGGCTATTATCTGCAAGAACATTCCCCGACTGGTGTCTGGATGGGTGAAACCCATTGTCATTGGCCGTCATGCTTATGGGGATCAAGTGAGTCACTACAGCGCTTACCCCTTTGAACAGGCTTAGCCCTGACGGGTATAGAGCTACAAAGACTTAAGCATTGCTGTGCTGCTGCTTTATCCCTTGCACTCCACCTGGGATTGGGTCCTTGACAACACTTTGTATGGCACCTGCTGAAGTGTGGAGAGTGGTTCATGCCTCTCTTCCTTAGGCAGCGTAGCTGTATAAATAGCATTCAGAGCGTCTGTGCTTGGATTAGATAGGCCTGTACCTAAACACAGGGTATACCTCCTCTAAGTTATTTTTCTACACCTCTGCAAAATGTCTTCAGAAAATACCCTTTACACTGCCCATCTTCTTGCTTCTCAGAAAGACTTTTTGGTGGCAAATGTTGCTGGCAGCAAAAGTGGATCTGAGTGATTTTTTTTTTAATTATTTTTATTTTTAGAAGTAGATGAAGTTGCCTTCTGTGCTGTGGGTGTGGGTTTGTTTTCTTTGTTTTTTAAACTGTGATCTGCTTCTTAAATTTACTTGCACAACACTCCTGCAGAGTTGGTATTCATACTGGGCACATCAGGCTCTGTTTCCCTACCAAAGTAGGGAAACATTGTTTATCAGAGCCCTCCTGGCAGAGGTAGTACAAGGCCATGGAAAGCCCTGGAAATGGCACTCAGTGTAGTGGCCTTTGGGCAACCCGGAGGACAAGTATCATCCATACAGTGTTACCATTACCCATGGAGAACAGTAAAGCAGCCAAACATGCCAAAAGAAAAGTCCTCTAGAAGAGCCAAGTGCTTAAATAGATGGGTAAACCCACAAACTGAGAGCAAGTCATAAGATTAGCTGGAGTGGGAAATTAAAAGAACACTTTTCCAAGAGGAAAATACTTGCAGAGCCCTGACACTAGAAAAGAATGGGGTGCAACATCCTTAACAGTACTGAATAATTGAGAAGGTCAAAATAATAATAGGAAACAATGGATTAAGGGGGAGGATTGAAACCCTGACAGAGTATGAGATTAAAGTGAAAGGAATAATATAAGAACATGTAAAGGACATGGGAGCAAGACACTTCTGTAACTTCAGAACAGCTCAGGGAACTGATTTGCTCAACAGGAGGGGAAACTACATGAAAAAGGGTGATGAATTTCAAGGAAATGTAACCTTAAATAGTACTGTTCTGGACAGTTGTGAAGATAAGGCACTATTTAAAAACTTGAAGTACATGTTGGCTCTTGAGTCTGTGTAGCTGAGAGGAGCAAAATGTGTATCCATTTACAGAATTCAAAGAACTCTTACTACAGATTGTCCTTTCAAATGTCGTATCATGGATAGAAATAATGGTTTTTGTTAAGGTGCTGTATGATTCCCCCCTATTCATGAGATCAGCAGGTGTGATCTGAATGGCTTTTTTTGAGGCAGAGAGAGGATCCTTTCTACTCACAGACCACACAATGCTCTAGATATTTTTCACTTTAAAACTTCAGTGCCTCTGCAAAAATACATACTCTGCCACTTGATGAGGTCCAAGAATCTGTAAGGTTTTTCCCTTAAAGAGGAAGATCTCTTCTGAAACAGACACTCTTGACTACTTGTCTTTCTAATCTCAAGTAAAATAATCTGATGACCACATAGCTGAGTAACCAGAGCCTGTTCAATGGGGTTTTTTTGGAACAACTGGTATACTTTTCTGCACCCTGCCCTCCCAAGTGCAAGTTGTCTTTTATGTTTCGGTCCTCCTGATAGCTAAAATCATCATGGCTTTTTTTTTTTTTTAACAGTACAGAGCAACTGATTTTGTGGTACCTGGACCTGGAAAAGTAGAGATGACCTACACTCCAAAAGATGGAGGCAAACCAGTCACATATCTGGTCCATAACTTTGAAAGTAGGTATTATCTCTAAGTTGTGATTAAAGCTGATATTTTTTGTTTAATTCAACTGAAGTATCATTCAGATTTGTTTGATCTGATATGACTTTGAGGTAGAGTGGGGAAGAAGGTCTGGGCCTTCTTCATTTATCTGGGAAGTACTGAAAGTTACTTGAAATCCTCCTGGGATTGAAGAAGCATATCAAACACACAATCGTACTAGACTGGCCACCTGTCATGCTCCTTGTATGATGACTCTGGTAGCAGCATGTATATTTTTTTGCTCTGATCGGAGGGAAACTTTCTGTCTAAACAGGGCTTGACCTAAGGGGAGATATATTTGAGAAAAATTTGGGTATAATTCTTTCTGGTTTTAGTTTGTTTTCCTGGGCTTTATATAGGTTTGCAGTTTGTACCTTTCTTTATTAAGCAATCTTTTTTTCAATAGAAATGAGAACTGATGCTTACTCTGCAAAGTTGAAAGGAGATTTGACAAGGATGTTCCTGACCTTGTAGGCTCTAACTGTTTTAACAGATGCAGTCCTAAAGGTATTGGTGTCCCTACAAGCAATATTGCTGTGCTGCTTGTAGACATTGCTAGGCTCAGGAAGAGGAGTCCTGATGTTGCTGGGCTTTGCATGAAAACAATTACACACAAGTTATTAGAACCCAGGGTGTATCTCTAAGGGTGGGATTCAGGAAAACATCACACAGGTCATCTCTCTTGCCTATCAGTCATCAAAGGGTTCCGGATTTGAAGCCTTATGGTGACCTATGTTTGTGAGTGTGCAATGTTTTGTTTCTAGCTACAAAGACCCAATACATCCACATAAAACACAGAATCCTAGTTTGTATGCAGTTGGCTTGGCAAACAGGTACCAAGACTGCCATATGACCCTATTTTGTAATACCTGATTACTCTGGCATTCTTGCTCACAGAAGCCAAAATCTCTGCTATTTCTTGTTGTACAGCCTCTTATCTGGCGTTCACCTGCTTCCATGCCAGTCCTAATCTGTTTTCATTTGATCAATGACTTGTGAGCCTGTATTGGAGGCATCTGGCAGTTCCAGCTGCCAGTCTGATTCACCGCACTGCTCTGCGTTGCATCAGTGAGCAGAGAGCAAGGAAGTGCAAAGATGGCAGATTACTGCTGTTGCTCTGGGGGAGCTCCCCTCCTCACAGATAACTGTTGTGCCAGCATATCTCCGCAGTGCATAAGGGAAGCTTGTCCTATTGCTGTACTAATATGTTCAACCTTGACACTGAATCAAGAGATTTTAGTGGGCAGTAGGACTGTATGATTACAACAGGGTCGTGGTTGGTTTGGGGTTTTTTTGACCTATCTGCAAATAAGCATTTGAATAAAACTTAATAGCTATCATCCAGCAATTATGAAATCATTGCTCCATAGGACATAGTCTCTGTAGCTTATCAGATCCTGTTCTGTCCTTGACTCACTAAGGGAGGTAAGAGGACAATGTGTATTTTCGCTGGTAACAACAGGAATTTTAATTCCCTGCCAGTATCAACTTTAAATGACCTTGCTATCTGGCAAGCAGATAAAACTCCTCGGGCTTCCCCTCTTCATTCAGCATGCATGTGCATATAGTAACAACCATCTGGAGGCAGGAACAAATGGATATTAGGAAAAGGTATTTTCAAAAATAAAAAAACTGAAGGGGGTGTTTCCAGATCAAAGATCCCTAATAAAGGCGCTGTGCAACAAACTTACTTTTCACTAGAAACACAGAGAGCTCTGCTCTGAAGATGACAAAGCTTTTTCATGAAGCCCTAGACCCTACTTTCACCCACAATCAGCCTCTCCCATGATCTGAGTGTTACTTTCCCCCAGGTGAGCTGGGATGTAAGTTTAATGCACTTCCAGTCAGGCTGCTAACACATCTGTATCACACAATCTAAGTCATGTCAGTGCTGGTAGTTCCTCAGAGCCTTCTCGGGACTTTCCCTTGCACTCACATGACTGGCATGTTCTTCCCACAATTTGGTGGAAATGAGCCTGAGCAGATGAAACAAACCTGCAGGGCAGGCCAAACACATGCGCTGAAAAGGTGCAGAAATGCATGTGGGGACTTGTTCCCCTGAGCTAGGCAAAGCAGCTGGCTGCTGGAGTTACTTCTGAAGTGCAGTCAAAGCCTGAAGGCACAAGGTACTTAAGATGGGAGCAAACCCATTTCTAGCTTTGACTGACCCCTGCTCCAAGCTCCTCTACCTGCTGCTTTGGTAGAAAAGTACTCTCTATTATTTATCTGCCTAGTAGGAGTTCAAGCACACTCATTCCTGTCACAGTTTTGCTGCTTAGGCTGGATTAGGAAGAAACTTCTTAGGGTTATTGGATCACAGTATTAAGATGTACCTAGCTGTAAAACAAAACCACCTTCCTGTCCATGCATTGCAGGACTGCTGGAGCTGAGCTGATAGTGCAAAGTGAATCTTCTCCTGAAAGAGCCAGCCTTAAATTGAGAACTATATCAAGACACCTGGGGATAACACCAGCCTGCCTGCCAGAGTGTGCTATGGGGAAACTGTCAAATCCTTAACCAAAACTAAATCTAGTTAATTCCTATCTGGTTTTCCTCTACTAACAGGCTGTGGTGGTGTAGCCATGGGAATGTACAATCTTGACCAGTCTATCAAGGATTTTGCCCACAGTTCCTTCCAAATGGCACTGTCTAAAGGCTGGCCCCTCTACATGAGCACCAAGAACACCATCCTGAAGAGATACGATGGCCGCTTTAAAGACATCTTCCAAGAGATCTATGACAGGTAACTAGGATAGTTGTGTACTTCCTACCACACTGCATAAGTCTGTGCACTGTATCCTCTCCAGCCTTGTGAGCTGCTACGGTTAATTCAGCATTTTCAGACACTTAGCAGCACTTTGGGAGGCTGCACACCTTCCCTGTTGCAGTCTCCCTTGTCCTGCAGGACACAGTACTCTGTTTAAAGCCCTGCTAAATGTGGCTGTGGTGTTCATCTCTCCTAATAGAGTCACAGATTCTCTATGGGCTCCTCTGTGATTCAGAAGCAGACTTACAATGGCCTAGCAAAGCAAGCGAGGAAAAAAAGAGTAAAGTGGATGCAAATTTTTTAATATTTTTTTTCACTCTTATCTCTATGCACCTCGTTATGCATAATTACTTGCACAAATTGTGCAATCCCTGTTTTTTATCTATGTGTCAAGGTGTTCTGGTTTGTGTTTTCCAGAGAATACAAGTCACAGTTTGAAGCCAAAAAAATCTGGTATGAGCATAGGCTGATTGATGATATGGTTGCTCAGGCCCTGAAATCTGAAGGAGGCTTTGTCTGGGCCTGCAAGAACTATGATGGGGATGTGCAGTCTGACTCCGTTGCACAAGGTATGAGATGTTTCCTGTGCTACACTGGCTTTGTAGCAATCTCTTGTGACCTTATGCTGTATCTTATGTAATGGCCCAGGAGGTGGTGTTGGGTCTCAGAACTTACATTTCAAACCTGTGGCCAGTCATGGACATATCAAGCAGGCAAAGAATTTCTGATTTCACTTTTATAAGAAAATCCATCAAATGCAGACTGTGTGGTTGCACTCCTTTACCGGATGGCAGCTCCTACCAACATAATAACCAATAGGCTTTCCATTCTAATGGAAGGCATCCAGACAGCTGGGATTCTGTCACTGACAGCTTGAGCTAAGCTGACTGGTGGTGAGCTTACTGGCAGGTGCTCTAGAGGTAAGTAAGAAAACCTTCACGACCTAAAGCTACCTGTCAGGCGTAAAGATAGAGATTGATATGTTAAACTTTACAGACCTGTAGTGCTTGATCAAAATCCTATATAACCAAGCTGCCTGGTGCCAAAACAAATATGGATGCAGAAACCCACAGGGCAAGATGTCTGGCTTTATTGTAAAGTAATGCCAGTGAACTGCCTCCCACAGAACAAGGGTGTGTGTTGGACTACCGAACAAAGAAGCTTTCAAAGACACAAATCTCTGAAACCTACAGTGTTAGAAGTGATGTGAATGTCGATTTTTGCCAGCTCACGGTTCATTTCACTAGAGCAGATGCTCTTGATACGAAGTAGGTTTGTTTTGTATCACCCTGTGGGGAAGATAGCAATTGCCAGCCCTACACTGCTTGTTTAGGATTCTTTGTTCTCATACTGCACCTTTTCAGTAAAAATCTGTCCAGTGAGTTAGGTGAGAATACAAATTTTCCTGAAACGGTGCAGAACGTCTCCGTATCTGTATCTCGTAGTTGAGCAGCACTTTCTGTTCAGACAAGCTGTTATTTCGACGTGTCAGGACTAGCCAGTTAGTTGTGGCAGCAGCACTGCTGTTCAGGAATACTCACATCAAGGCTGGGAGGATGTAGGGGGATTGTAGAATGGGGAGGGATTAAGGGGATTTTAAGGGGGCTGTCCAAAGGAGATACTGACTATTTTAAAATGTGTATTCTGTAGGCTATGGCTCCCTGGGGATGATGACCAGCGTGCTGATCTGCCCTGATGGCAAGACTGTTGAAGCAGAAGCTGCTCACGGCACAGTTACTCGTCACTACCGCATGCACCAGAAAGGCCAAGAAACCTCCACTAACCCCATTGGTGAGCTGCTTTTCACTGCCCTTCAGTGATCTCTACACATGAAAGAACAGGCTGGAGTAAGAACATCTGCATCCTTTCTGCAGAGAATTGCACCACTCAGTGGTGAAAATGGCAGTTCATAATTCATTTTTCTTCCATGGAGGTGCAGCCTGGAGCAAAAACAGGCTGGAATGGAGTGAGTGTGAGCAATAAGCTGGACCTAACCTGGCCTTTGAGACACACTCTCACTCTTCAGCAAACAATGGGTTTATAGCCACAACAGCCTTAAGGTTTAGGTTGTTTGGTTGGTTTTTTTTATTTTACTCCCCTTCCTCATGCTCCAAAAGACCCAGCCGCCTTCCAAACCATGTACATACTTAAAAGGTAAGTGCACCTAGAATGGCACATGAGGGAAAGAATCCTGTACAATTGCACAGGGACCAGAGTGTAATGTAGTATTGAGAAGACAACTGCACCCTTCTATCATAAGAACAACTTTCTGTGTAACCACAGAGTCCTGCCACTGGTCACTGTTTCCGACTTGGGCAGGAACAAAGTAAGATAAAGTGGCACACACAGAGAGATTGATAGAGGCAGTGAGTACTTTCTAGGGTTTACTTTTCTTTAGAACTGCACAAAATGCAAAGGATGCCTAGATGAAGATAAGACTTCTCTTTCCCATATTGGATTTTCTAACTCTTTTTCTGTCTATTTTCAGTTTTATTAATACTAAAAAATAATTACTGTTCCACATGACAGTTTAGAACAATGTTCAGGGAGTTCTGGAAGGACAGAGTAATCTAGTGTTCTCTCTCAGCCTCCATCTTTGCATGGACAAGAGGACTAGCTCACAGAGCTAAGCTGGACAACAACACTAGCCTCAAGAACTTCGCAGTTGCCCTGGAAGAAGTTTGCATTGAGACCATCGAATCTGGCTTCATGACAAAGGACCTTGCTGCCTGTATCAAAGGCCTACCTAAGTAAGTGTATGAAGTGATAGGCTGTGCTTGGAGGAGGCTGTTTTATTTGGTGTTTCTGAACAGCATTTGCTAGAAAGTTATTTTCCTGTGTTGAAGAATTCCTGGAGTCTGGTCACAGAACAGGAATCATCTGTAGCCAGTGCTGTACAAACAGAACATGAGATGCTCTGTGCCCCAGGTAGCTTAGTCTGGGTTGCGCTGTCCCTGCTATTGTGCCAAATGCGTGGTGTGGGGGAAATAAAGAAGGAACTGCAAAGATTTCTCTTATGACAGGCTGGCTACATTGGCCAGATCCCACCCTGTCCATTTATTAGGGTGGAGACCTACTTCACTGCAAAATGCCACCTGGCTACCTTTTCTCTGGAGGCTTTTGGAAAAAACACCAGCCTGATGAGTAAGAGAGAACTGTCTTGGTTTTAGAGGCAAGACTTAGAGTTCTTTGAACAGTCTTCCCCTGCTTTGAGCATTTGAGTGGCTTTATAACTGATGTCTGTCTTGTTTTGTTTCCCCCCCTTAGTGTCACACGCTCTGACTACCTGAACACCTTTGAGTTCATGGACAAGCTTGCTGAAAACTTGAAGGTGAAGCTGGCCTCTCTGCCCAGACTTTAAGGCACAGGTTCTACTCAAGCTCCACTAACAAAGCATCTCCCACCTACACCAGAGTGGCGCTGTATCACACTCTGTTGTGTAACATTTCAAATACTAGACAAAAATGAAAGTGTACACTTTTTTAAAATGTTTAAAAGATGATGTTTTCTTAAACCCCTTGAGCTGCTGGGCTAGGCCTTACTTCTGCTGAGCAGCTGAATGTGATAGTGTCCAAGCTCCTTGTGGGTCTGGCTTCTTAATGTCATTCACAGCAGACCTGAGATTTCTCTCCATGACTTTATGATCTGTGTTTCTTTTCTCTTTTCGTCTCAGACTGAAAGCCAGTCTGTGTCACAGCTCTGGTCAAACCAGTGGTGACTTACTGTCCAACAGACCTTAGAAATCAGAACCGTCCTCATCTCTCCAGTACTGTCCACTGAGTATAAGTGAGCTCAAAGGGCTATGCCAGCTCTACTGCAGCCCCTCTCTTCCTTAATTTATCTTTTAGTGCCAACCAGAGCTTAGTATCCTGATACTAAGGGATTTGGTCCCATTGCTACAGCCAGGACTGTAGCATTTGAGAAGAAGCACTTAGTAAATGCTGGAAACAAGCCCTATAGGCTAAGAGCCTAATAAAGCCATGCTGCAGTGTCTAAATGCAGGCCATGCATTTAGTTATACTCTTCTGACTGGATGTGAAGCATAGGAACTGTTACCTCTTCCCCCACCCCACAATTCATAAAGGTGCAAAACTTTTCTGCAGTTGTCTGGGCGATTACTTACCCTTCCTCTTGTGTGATACAGCAAGTCAGATTATGACTGTGAAAAACTATTCCATCCATAGTTTTGTGTTTGGGGTTTTTTTTTAAAGAATATTTTAGTTCAGACTAAAATAAAAGTCAACTAACATTCTTTGTGTCTCTCCTTCCTTTGTGTGATTTGGAGATAGGGGGAAATTCTGCCTCAGAGACTCCAGTACATGCTGGGACAGACTGTTGGAATGCAATATAGACACAAAATAATCTCTCCCTTCTTAGAATAGATTTTTAATTTTTTCTGGCCCATGGCAAGATGTAAGTGTAGCATGGTGGTAAGGTATCAGGTGGTATCAGGCAGGGCACAAGAACTAAACTTAAAGGTATCACTTCCACTGAAACTTTATTTTGGGAGTAACATAAACTCAACAAAGATCAGAAACTGGTTATCCATGAGACAAACTCTCACCCTGCAGCTGACTAGCTATAAGTGGTGGTTAGGATAGAAATGCAAGGTTAGACTAGACCAGCTAGTGTTAACATTTGGTTTGGGATGAGCATGTGTTTGAAATGCAGCTCTACAACTGCTACCAGCTGTCACTGTGCCTTTAATGAGAGTGAACACAGTAGTCTGTTATTAACACAAGCACATAAGAAGTGCAGCTGGAAAAAGTCCTATTGCTGACCTATAGAAGCAATGGAAACAATCATCAGGAACATCTAGAGATCTATGTTCCTGCCTGGCTTCTGACATCAGTAGTTCAAATTACTGCGCCACAGCCCAGCAGGCCGTACTACAGCGGCACCTCTAACAAATTCCCTGTTATTTACTAGCTCCTTCCCAGCTTCCGGAGTTACAGAGTACCAGAGAAAGCTTAGTGCCTTTCAGGAAACTGAATAAATAAATAAAGGGGTATTTTTAAATCTTCTACTTTTTATTTGTTTGTTTTAATGTCTTATCAGTATAGCTTAAGTGTGAGCAATGTAGTAGCACTTACCTGACTGCAGATGACACTATTTTCCCTCTGTACCAACAAAATTTCCATCTTCTGGAGAAACCTGCAGAATACAGCAAGACCCAGTCTATCCTCATGAACTGGTGGATGTTGCTGAAGTGCTGAGGAGAAAAAGGAACACTTGTCTCTGTGTTGGGAGAAGCAGTAAATGCAGTTGTAAGAACAGAGCTTCCCCCTCCCTGCTTTCAAGGAGGCATGTTCCTTTCCCCTTTACTACCAATACAATCACTTCTTTTCCCCTCTGCTCCCTCAAACATTTAATATCAATAACCTTCAAAGTTAGACACCAGTAAACCCTAAAAGAGAAAGAGCTAGAGGCCTGTGGGCACTCAGTCTGCCATGGAAAACAGTAGAGGATTTCCTGAAACACGATTGATACTTCACAGTACGCCAGCTGCTTCACAGAGCTCCTGGCAGCACCCTTGTAGCTCCCACCACCAGTTATAGCCCTTCGCACCAACAGTCCCATCAGTGGACTCCAGCAACAGTTGTCTTTGATCGAAGTATAACCTAGCTTACCTTTAGTGCTGACACTGATGTAGTTACATGTGTGCATCTGTGTCCGAGGTATCGCATGTTCAGGCCTGGTGGAAGGCTGTTTTCAACTCCATAGTTACGCAGGTATAGTGAGGGGGGATCTATCAGTTATCTGACAAAGTTCCCCTCCAGAACAGCAGAGCAGACTTCTAGGACTGTCGAAGGCTTCAGTAGTCAACCCTAAAGGTGACTTCCCCAGGGACTGTTCTGCCCATACAGACGCCAGCATTTACAGGAGTTGGTGCTAGGCAGTGTGTCAGCATGCCTCTTCTGCTTGCTGTCAAAGCCTGCGCTGCTGCAACCCTTCCATACCTTTTCAGCAGCAAATGCCCTTGTGGCTATCTGCAGTGCCAGAAGATCAGCCCTCCAAGGTGTACTGTCCCCAGGCTCGGGCAGGACCAGCAGAGAGCTGGCAGAGCTGTCTGGTGCCACAAGCACTTGAGCACAGAGTTTGCAGATGAGCACCCCAGAATTTAAAGGCAGAGGGGGGGGAGGGTGAGGAATCAATGTCACAAAGCTTTTATACTGTCCACATAGAAGACTTTATTTATACTTCAAAATTAAAATAAGAAATAAGCTATGCAAAACATGAGAGAGATTCTAGCAAAGAGGTACAAGCCCCTAAGAACTTGGGGACTGCCTGTTCAACCAGTATTTCACTTCTGGCTCCATGTCTCTTCTCATTGCTGTTAGCTTGCCCGCCTCGGCACTGGGATGTTCTTCAGCAAGCCACTCTTTTTCTTCTTTGATCATCTTAGTCATTTCCTTGGCTTTGGCAGTTTTCCTTTTGCGGGGAGAGACACGGAGGAACTCTGTGTCCGTAAATGGGTCACCCCGCCTCAGTTTGCTGCAGAACCAAAAGGGTTAGGTTAAACCATCAAGGTATTTCTTGAATACGTGCATGATTTCAAGTTTCTGGAGTTTCTGATTTTACTGAAATGCTTCCACTATAAGATGACTGAGCAGTACAGTTCATTCTTTGTCCAGTACAGGAACAGCTGTACCAGTAGAGAGTACCTTCTGACCCAGTATAACCAACTCCTCACAGAAAGTTCAAACTCTGACACTTTTCAGGGAAAACACATTGTTGTTACACTATTGCATAATACTAAGTCATCACTTTAGGAGTTAATTGGTTTTGTACAGCAGCCATCAGATGTACTGAATCTACAGTTTCTTAGGGAGAAGATGCAGCTACTTTTTAAAGTACTCGTATCTGCCAGAAAAAGCGAATACAGATACAGCCTGCTTACAGGGGAGAACCCTCCTCAAGACTAGCATTTCCTTCACTGAAGCCCAATTAAAATGGAAGTATTACTCAGTTGTTTTATAAAACTTTAGCTATCACAGAATGACAGCAAGTGAAATTAGGGTTTTCACTTAGCTGTCTTTATTTAGCCTGTATTTTATCCTCACACTTAATCCCTCATTAGCACTGGAGTACCACAGATGCAATCTGCTAAGAGGTGTGCTAATTTCAGTGAGGGCAATCACATCTTTGGTAGCTTGTTACCAGAAGCCTGCACGTGCATCTGTGCTAATGCAGAGTTCTGGCTTAACCACACTGCAGTGGAAGAGGAAGGTCACAGAAACACAAAGCTTAAAAGGAATTTAAAGACAAACAAAGTCACAGAGGGTCCAGCCCTCGAGAGTGAGCACGTGAGAGCAGAGCAGGGGTTGCAGCATGGGAAGGAATAGTTTAAAAGCCCAACCTGTTGAGTTTCGGCTCTGTATAGCAAGTTGGATGCTGTCTCCGCCTAGATGAGCGTGTTGGCGCTTCTTCCAAGCTGGAGAAAGACACAGTCCTCATATTGGTCAAGTCCTGTAGTGGCTTGATCTCTGCAAAAGGAGACATTCACGTATGAGTTGATCAAAGTGTTTCCACCTCATTTCCAGATATCCGAAGAAATAGAGCTGCCAAATAGAGAAGGGCTGCATCACCAGGTTTCTCTGAACACTGCACAATCATGATTCCAACCATGTTCTCTCTAAACCCAGGGGAGCACTTATGTCCAAAAAGTCCCAGACCTGCTCCTCAGAAGTTAGCTCATGAATCAAATTAGGTTCCTCACTGAAAAAAGACACAGGTCACTAATACTGCTGGTATCATTGGGCCCTGATGTAGTAGAAAAATGATACAAAAATGATAGTTGATCGTTCCAGTGCCCAGGAGCTTACAGCCTGGAGAAGAAAGCAAGCTTATGGCACCCAAACAACCTACAAGACTTCCAGCAAGACACAGGACCCTGCCAGCGTTTACTGCAGCTTTCAAAGTGAAGTTGGCCAAGAGGGTGAGGGCAGGAAAAGAAAATTCCTCCCTCTCTACAAAGTGCAGCCCACTCTAGCTATAACAGGCCTGTTTGTCAACAGCTACAGGATGGAAAAACCCCACAAAACAACTCTCTTTACAGAGCATCCAATAACTGCAAGCTCCCAAAAAGGCTCAGCTTAACCATGATATTATCAGCCAAGGGATACACCCTCCAAACAGTTTTAAAAAACTAACCAAAAAAAACACAGCCAAGAAAATTTAGGTAGCTCCTGATGAATTTCCACTGAACACACCACCTAGAGGTATAAAGTCTGAATCCTTGCAGCACTAACCATTCTGGACCAAAAGTGTATCATATTCATCATATTCTGTGCCCCAATAATGCTGACACTGGTAAGCAGGGTCAGCATCAAGCTATACTTTTCAACTGCTTGAGTAATTGATTTTCTAAATTGACCAGCATGCCCTGAAGATAACAAGAGTGGTAAAATGGGACTCACAGCACAAGCTGCTGGTCTTTTCCCAATATTCACACATGAACAAGTGACCAGAAATTCTTACAGGAATGCTGATAAAGTAGAAGCAAATACAGCCACAGAAATGACTGGCCAGCACAAGCGGAAGCATAAATGGTATATTGGACACTGATCTTTAACTCTTGAAAAAAAGAGAGGAGGGGAAGAAAAATACAAGCATTTGCTGCATGGATTTTGCCACTTTTGTCCAAAGAGAGGTTCCCTCCCCCAGCCAACCACCTACCAGGTTCCCGTGAAGGTGAGCTCCGAGAACTTGACTCAACCTCTTTTCTTTCCCCAGATATTTCCATTGCAGTCTTTTCTTTCAGTATCAGGGAGCTTTCCAGCCAAACAGAGGATTTCTCTGGCATTCTGTTGCCCTCAGTACTTAAGCTCTTGGAAACTGGTACATCTGTAAGCCTAGAGCTGACAGGCAAAGCTGCAGAACAAGTCACTGAGGAGGATTCAAGACTGTATGAAGTGTCCGTAAGATTATTTCTAAGAGATATCTCAGCTATCTGCTCCTCCAGGAAGGCATCTGCCTCAGAGAGCAGATCTGTAATGCAGGAAAACTTCCCCCTCAGGACAGGTTGCTTGGATGCAAGTTCTGCTGAACCTCCAATGAGAGCCTTGGCACCATCACTTTGTCTGGCCAGGGAATCAGTCTCTGGAAGACTAGAGGTGTTCCTCTTCCTCTGACGCTTCGGTTTGGGATAAGCCTCTTTTTTTGAGATACTCATGTTGTCAACTTTATCTTGCCCCTTTTCTTGAAGGGCTCCTGCCTGTTTTTTACTGCTCTGAGCAGCTACTGTCCTCTGAACTCTGGGTATTTTGCAAGGTTTGCTCCCAGGAACAGGCCCGGGAGGTACAGTTTCACCCCCTTCAAAATCTGTCTGGACACATTCCTTGTTTCCTGCAAGATCCAAAGGACGGATAACATAAGTTTTCCTGCTGTGTTTAAAATTACTTGGTGAACCCTTTGCGCTCTCCTTAGCTACACCTTGAACATCTATACATGGCCCAAAAACATCAACAACTTTTCTCTGATCACTACAATTGCTTTTCCTGACAGTCGTCTTCCTGTTTGTCCGGCTTCTTTTGGGCTGTTCTTCAGCTTTGGCCTCTGGTATTTTCACACTGCTTGGCAGATTCTCCTCCTCAGTATCATCTATTTGCCTAATTACTCTAGTCTTTCTGTTGATTTTCTGTCTGATGCTCTTAGTGTTCATGCCTGAGTCCTCTTGCAAAGCACAGGCATTTGAGGTCTCTTTCCTCAAAAGTGAATTTTGTAGACTGGAATCATCTGAGGGAATTTTGTGACTTGAGAAGGTACGAACTGGGCTTTTTGACATGCTCTCCGTGCTTTGGATTGCAAAGAAAACTTCCTTCTTAACCTGTTGCAGTAAGTCACCACTTCCAAGACTGTGCAGCTCTGCTGGATTCACCACATGTGCTCTTCCGAGATCTTGGACTTCATCAGGAGAGCAGGAATGTTGGTCCACATCAGAGCCTGTGTTCTTCCTGTTGAAAGCCCCCACACAAGCCTTCTGCCTCATCTCAGAAACTTCAGGCTCACTAGAACATGTTGCAACTTCTGGCTTAAGAAGCTTCTTTGCATTTGGAGCACTCTCTTCATCTTGAAGTAGATCAGGACTACTTTCTGCATTGTTTTTAATTGCAATTGTTTTCTTTTTTCCTGTGCTTGCTTTTTTAACAGTTGTTTTCTCACCAGTTTTACAACTACCTTTGCTTTTAATCTTTACAGGAACAAACTCAGGGACTCGGCTATAACTGGAGTCTGTTTCAACACCACACACAGTTTCTTTAGCCTGCGGCTGATCACAGAAAATGTCTTTACCCAAACATTTTCTATCAGGAATAACAGTGGTTTGAGCAGATGAAATCAAAGAGCTGGGAGATTTCAGCTGTGGCTGTGTGTTTCTCTTGCTGGAGCTGCTGCTGTCCTTTGTGATACTCCACCGATCAGTTTGAGTGGAACTGACACATGGCAAGATATCCACACCAGAAGATGGAGTGCTTGTTGCAAACAGCGTAGAACGCTTTCTCCTCTGAGTAATATGCCCTTGTGAGAGACGATCAAAGAAATGTTTTGCCATCTCATTGTCCTCATATGAAAGGGGATGACTTTCCCAGGCAAGCTCTGGCAAATTGTTGGGATTTTGTTGGGTTGCACACAAGGCTGCTGCTGGAAAGACAAAATTCATTCCTAAGACTGTGACATGCAGCAGGCAAATGCCAGCTTCCCAATACGACTAAAAGCCATGCCCCACACGCTGCCACAAATCCAGAGCATAGAAAAAGCATGATTTCATCTCTACAGGGGCTCCCCAAACTTATTATATAATAGAATTGCTCAGCTGTCTCCCCTCAGAACAGAAAGGCAGCCCACAGCAAGATCCCTTAACCAGCCCTAATATTTAGGAATGCATCTGTATAAGAGTTACTATTTGTATGGGAAATCCACAAGGAACAGAAGATGTGCATCTAGTCAGATTCTGCACCTTCAGACATTTCTGAAAATCTTATGTAAGCTCAGTGCCTATTACTCAGAAACTGATCTTGAGCTATTGCAAACATGCCAAATATCCCCACCAGGACATCCCATTCTGGGATATACGTAATTCTGGCAACTGACGCATGCAGTTCCTAACAGTAATTAGGAGCTGCTGGAGTGATGGTTAGAAGCTAACTGGCACTGAACTCATTCACTCTGAACACAGACACACAAAGTCATACCAGAAGAACAGCAGAAGATGCAAATTTACCTCCAAAGATGTCAGAGTCAAGAAGAGCCTCTTGTGCTTTCATTGCTTCAGTCGGCTTCTTCCCATTCTCTTCCTGGTGGGACTGAGGCTTCACAGCAGGCTGTGGTGGCAAAGTGTCTTTGGAGGCAACAGGCACAGTTTCCACTGGCTCATTAGAAGCAGGTCTCTGAAAACCTAGTGAGGCTGTCTGTACTGCTGTGGAGATGCCACCTTGCTGTTCTGCACCACAAAGCTTAGAAACAGGCACCCTCATTGGCATCCCTGCAGCCCTGGTGAGAATGAAAAACAGCAATGGAGCATGTTCCATACCTGTGACAGGCCCCAGAATCCAACAGAGTAGCTACAGTCTTCACCTCCATAAAAAGTTGCTAAAATACATTTCTGAAGGGTTCAAGTGCTGAAGGACAAACACTGCCCAGCCAGGACAGATTTCCCATTTTTGTGCAAGCACAACTCATAAGGAAAGCACACCACTATGGACACAGAAGCAGGAGAAAAATAACACAACAAGGAAGTAAGGCCTCTCAGTGCAAAGGTTCTGACCAGAGGTTCACCTCACTGTAGAACACCAATGCAGCTGCTTAAAGGTATGTGTGTGGGCAGCTCCAAGGGTTCCCCTCTGTTCAAAGGAGAGACTAGCTAAAGGAGAAAGAGAGCTTCAAATATATTTTAAGAGATCCAGCTCTGAACTTCCTTCCAAAACACAAGCTTACACCATAAAAGCAGATGTCTATAAAGCATCTATATATAACAAATGTCAAAGCAGACAGCTATGGCACTCGCTCAAGGAAATCTTGCAGTGCTCACCAGCTACAAAGGAAGAACTACCTAAACGTGCTTGCAAACAAAGGAGAGAGAAGGACCAGTTTATGCATAGACTTGGCATTAGGACAAGTAAGACAAGGAGTGGCAGCAGAAAGACACAGAGTAAAGGAAAACATCAAGCAGTGGTGGTTTAGAGAAAACATCTCATGTAAAAAAGGTAACTGGGCACACACATAAAACACAAAAGAAAGTTTAGCACAGAGAAATCCAGGACAAGCTTGGTGATACCTGACATTTTAAGGCTCACCTCACAAGCTGGCCATCTGCAATATCATAGGCCCAGCTATCTTCACTCATGGTGCTCTTCTGGCCATTGGACAAGGATGCAGAACTTGTACGGAACTGGAAAACAGAGAAAGAGAAGGGTGGTTTATCCCTTGTGCAGCCTCCTGCACAGAAACAGCAACAGCTCAGTTTCACCCTGGAAAGTATGTCAAATACTGCCGGTGACCTTCTCCCATTTAAAATGGCACAAATTATGGAATAAATTGCAGCAGAATCAGATTCTGTCTCCACAGGCTTAAGGATGAAGTTAACTAGTTCAGATGATCTGAGACTAGGAAGCAGGAATATTTTCCCATCCACCTGTGAGACAGGACATATGGAAAGTGTCCTATTCCCTATCCCAAGGTCCCATGGCAACACTTTAAAAAAGAAATTAAAAAGAAATCACATAGCAGAAGAGCCTACTGGCCAATACAGCCAATGACCCACAGGATGGCAGTTTAAAACTGTAGCCTTTCCTACAGAAGTTACCCTGGAAGACATTAACAACAAGCTAAGAACAGGCATGCAGCCAGCACAATTCAAGCAACACATAGCAAAAGACAGAGACAAACACAGCTCCCTTCCCAGAGCAGCGTGCTCACGCTTCCCATGGTTTACCTCAGACAGTCGGGCCACCTTAACTGCAGACATAAGGTTTTCAAGTTCTTTCAAGATGTTATTCTATGTTGAGGTAATAGAGAGAGAAATCATAAAGGCATTAAATCGAAACATCTATTCTATCAAGGATGCTGGTAGCCAAAACAAGGCACGTTCGAGGGAGGGGAGGGGAGCTAATTTTTCATATGCAGTGACATATGAATGTCACTGATATGTCATATCAGTGACAGCTCGCTCCTCCCAAGGTTGGGACGCGAGTGATGCATACCTCACCCACCACCCCTCCCCATGCCAGCAACACTGTTAGTGCCGTACCAGGAAGGAGAGCTTGTGTCGCAGCACAGCGTTCTGGAAGTGGCATTGCTCCACCTCCTTCTGTAAGATGGTCTTCTCCTGGGTGAGCCGCTGTGCATTGGCTTTCTCCGCATTGAGGGCCAGGGCCAGTGCTTTATTGTTGTGTTTTAGGGAGACTTTAATAGTGGAGGAGTTGTCTGTAAGTGATAGAGAAGCATCGAACAGAATCAGCATGCAAGGTCTCATCCATGCCTCTTCCCTCATCATACTTCTTCCTCTTCCCAGAATAGCCTCCCCCAGGCTCAGATCTCTACAGCTCAATAACCCCCACAAAAAGACAGCATTATAATCCCTTCCAGCAATAGAAGTCTCCAGAGAACAGCAGGAAAAACCTTCTGTAATAACCTGCAACACTTCAGACAGACACCCTCTACATCTTCAGTGGGTCATGCTCAGTCAGCAAGCTACTGCTTTAATTCTTAATGAAAGATGGCGTGGTTCGGGTGCTGAGTTTAGAAAGATATGTTTCTGACTTTGAAAGAGTCACCTATAGCTCTGAGTCCTCATGTCTGTCCAAAAAGAGGGAGAAAAACCTACTGTCCTTTGTAGTAACCCTTGAGCAGAATTAGATCCACGTTTCCCAATTTCAAAACAAATCAATAAAAGTAACAGAAACATCTAGCTTTTTCAAGGTAGTCCAGATTATCTTGTGCACTATTGTTGCATTATTGCCTCCATAAGGATAAATCACAGTTGGGCTACCTTCCGCACAGGATTGCATATATACTAGAATACCTTCCACACCTCTTATTTTTGCTGTTTGGACCCTGAGGACTCAGTTACCCAGACACAGCCATCTAATGCCATCTGAGATGCTGCTGCTGAGCAGCCTGTGATGCCCCCAGCTGCTGCTCCAAAGGCTCTGCGTTAAACCTGCCAGTCACAGATACCTCATATGCCTTTGGTCACTTCAAGTGGGAGCTGACATTCATCTGCAGGGTACTAGATTCACCAGAAGCCCAGAGGCAGAGAAGCAGCTCTTAAATGTAAGCTCTGGGTAAGAGACAGCCACCCACCACCACGACCACAGCCAAAGGCAGTTATGAGCTGATGTAGCTGCCAGCCTCTGCACACGCTGCAAGGTAAAATACACTCACTGATGATTTTCGTTTTGATTTTTGATGCAAGAGAGGCATTCAGCTTCGCAGTCTTCAAGGCGCCGTTTTTCTTCTCCCGCATCCGCTCTCTTACACCGCTCAGGCTGAAGAAGGATGTTTCCAAAGCCTCCCGAGACGCCATAGCTGCACAGACACACCGAGAGGGTCAGCACCCGCGTCCTGCCCTTCAGCAAGCACTCGCCGGCCAAGACTTACGCCCTCCCCAAGAAGCCCCTCGCCCCGCCGATCCCCGCAGAGGGACGAGCCCGCAGACACACGGCGCCTCGCCCCGGGCGGCTCCCGGCCAGGGCGGCCGCCCCGGGCCGTTACAGCCCCTCTACCGCCTCCCTCACGCCAGCAGCCCCTCAGCGCCCGCGGGGAGCGGGGCGGGCCGACTCCCCGCCTCACCTGCATGCGGGGCAGCAGCCTTGGCACCCTCCGGCGCAGCGAGCCCTGCGGGACGGTGACCAGCTGCCCCTCGCCGCGGCCGGAGAAGGTAGCCGAGCGGGAGCAGAAGCCCTAGCCCTACCCGCCGGGAGATTTTTGAATGTAAGCGGGACGGCGGACAGCCCGCCCCTCGCCCCGCCCCGCGGGATGGCAGCCGGGGGAGCGGCTGTTTCCTTCCGCCCGCTGCTCTGCCGGGGAAAGCAGGGGGAAGACGGGAAGCGGATAAACTCTCCATCCCCGCTGCCGGTTGTGGCGGAGCGGGGACGTTACTTCCCCCATCCCTCGGGGCGCGCGCGGGCCTGCGTGTGTGGAGAGCCTGCGGCACCCGCGCGTTCGCGGCAGGCTGCGCCGCCATGTCAGGCCGGGCCGGCCCGGGCCGCTGCAGCTGAGGGGGAGCTCTCCGCCCTCACCGGGAAAGAGCACCCCGAAATGCCGCCTTCTCAGCCCCGCCGCACCGCCGCCCTCCTGACTGGAAGCGTCTGTCTTTGAGGCCGTGTTCGTGAGGCGCCAGCGCCGGCCCTGGGCAGCACTGCTGCCACGTTGCTCTGGGCACGCAGAGCTAAAACGCTCCTGAAACGCCTCAGAAAAGCCCGAGGGTTGTTCTAAATGACAAATCTCACCCAAAAGTTAGGGTTGGTTTGTCCGTAGAATCCAGCACTTGGGTTCCAGCTTTCAGTTGTGAAAAGATGACATTTTACAGTCTATTAAAAGGAATTTTTTTCTTAAGTAATCTACATTTCAGTCCAAGTTAATGCATTGCTTTCCAGACGCCTTTGAATTTGTCCTCAGAAAGTTGACATTGCATGTGCAGGTGTGACGGTGTTAAAAATTTTAAGGAAATGACATGTAAGGAAAAAGCATCCACATAGTTTGCAGAGCAGCAATTTACAGTGAAGGCGCAGAGGGAATTTGCAATACAAACAAGGCTGGCAAAAACACTTCTGCTGCAGGCATGCGAATGGTGGCCCTTTGCAAGAATACTAAATCCTACTCCTGTTACTATTTTATGTGGTAGTTGTTAATGCATTAGTTGATAAGCATTAAATCATGCAAATTATTAAATAAGTTTATTCCTTGCACCTTAAATTAAGTAGCAGACTGACAAAGCACCCTCCATACCAGCCCTGAAAATCAGACCTGCAGTGGATAATGATGCTGTAGATAGACAGACAGACACACAGACCTGCCTGTTGCTTTATTTCTTGCTCTAGGGAACCTGTGGCTGGCATTAAACGTGCTATGGTGCAGGGAAAAGACTTAAGCATCCTTCTCCAATACATATTCTGTGCTCCATGCATGACAAATTCCACACTTTGAGGGGCCTAAACTTGCTCTTACTAAGTTTACTAAGTTACTTTACTAAGTTTATTAAGTACACTGGTTAGCAAATTAAATTAGCAGTGGACAGCTTAAAATCAGAGACCCTTTTCCACACAGCCCTATTTAAACAGTGGAAATCTTTGCCAGGTGATATTGCAGGTGTCAGTTACTCAGGTTTCAAGAAGTGATTGGACAAGTTTGTGGAAGTAAAAAACAACCAAGGGCTATTAACTGCCAGGACAACACTTTTTGCTCAAGAAAGTCCTGAGCTGCAAATCAGTGGAGAATGGGGAAATACACTGAGAAAGTTTGATGCCTACTGGTGCAGCTCTTCTTCAGGCATCCACTAGTAGCTTTCATTTTTTTTCCCCAGGAAGAGCACAAACACAGTGCCTCCCTGCTACCTGCCTTGCAATGGTACAGAGGCATTTCTTGCTTTTGGGAAAACATCATGGGTCAGTTCATCTCAGGGCTAGGGACCAGCCTCATTTCAGGAAAGTCCCTTTCTTCATCAGGGTATCACACTTGCCACATAATAGAAAAGGTGTTGGGTTAGCAGGACTTTGGGCAGCCCTGGCACAGCTATGTTCACTTTGTGGTGGTCACTTTTCACACTTGCCTGGCGATACCAGCAGGTAAGCCCTGCGTAGGTGTAACTGGAGGAAAGGCAGGCATAGATCTGTGTTTTTCAAAGCAGAGCAAACAAGCAGCAGCTTTTACTGGAGACACAGAGTTGCCATGCTGCCTGCCAGGCAGGTGCCCTCAAAAATCAAATCGAACTTGATTACAAGCCCCGCAGCAGGAATAAAAGGTGGGGAAGAGCTAAGCTTGGTGCTCCTTTTGCCATACAATTAATGAGAATGGCCATAAGCATCTAATGCTGCTAGGAGGAGCTGTTCCCAAACTCCAGCCAATTAAACCAGAGGCAATCACATAGTTCACAAAGGCAAAAAGACACATTCCTGCCTAACTGCAGAATCAAACCATTCTCTGTGAAACAGTCAATGGAAAGAAAAATTAAGGCTGGTCAAACAAAGGGAGGGCAGAATCAATACCACAAAGGCCAAAAACTTGTGGAGTTTATGCATCAGTACTCTGTTCTCTGCAGATTTTGTCCAGTGGGACTCCAGCCAAGCTGAGTAATAGACAACTGTTGGTCTGCAGTGTCAGACCTGACTGCGTATGTAGCAGTAGAGATGTCACAGCTCAGAACTTGCTGTGTGTCAATGAGAGGGATCGGGGAGGTACAGAGTTCCTCCCTTGCCATGCAGTCAGTGCAGCTGCTGTTTGTAAGGGGTCTTCTAGTTCATGTAGCAGCATCTCATGCTCTTTGATGCAGGAGTGCCCAGCAGACAACTCCTTGAGGATGTAAGCAGTGTGCTCTCTATTCCATACAAGTCCTGTGCCCATCTTCCCTAGGACTGCTGGGATGGATCAGTAGTACTTAGTCTGAGGAAAGATTACAGAATCAGACCTCCCCTCAATGAGCAGAACAAGCTCCTGTGAAGCATCTTTCAGTCTCTTGGCTGTACAGTGAAATCCGTCTCTGAGTCCCCAGACCTTAAATACTTCATTCATATTTGTACTTCTTCCTATATTTTGGAGCCTTTGGGGAAGACAGCAGTGTGGTTTGAGGGAAGCTAAGATTAGCAGTAATGCAGAAAACTAACAGCTTTCCTACTTAGGAGGTGTCTGTGAGAAATCCTGCAGCAGATTCCTAGCCCTGAATCATAGCAAATTTAGCCCCTATCTTGCACTATCTTTAGAGTCACCTATTACATTTCTTATGCACTGGATTGCTTAGAACCGGTTGTAATTTGGAGTTCTTTTTTCTTGCCTTAAGGGGAGATTATGTTGGCATCAGACTACAAGAAAACTAATTTGATCCAAGAAGACAAAGGCAGACCACCTTTCTAGATGACGTGATAATCACCAGACTTCTTACTTCCTATCCTCTTTAACTGCAGGGCTACTGAGAACTCTGAAGGGTGGCTCTTTGGTACAGCTAAATAACCTGTTCCTATAATGATCAATAAATGCCCATTACTGAAACGAACACCTAAAGAGATTGGCTGTGAATAGGATTGAGGTGTAATACAATAATTCAAGATAATTCAGATAATTCAAGGTTTTGCTGAGTTTTTCAACAAGACAAAACTCATCCACAGAGGACATTTGATAAAATTCAAGTCAACTAACCAAAGGGAATTCTTCACCAACTAAAGCTGCCTGTGCGTTACAAAACATCTTTCAGCTGAGCTGAGAAAGTCTTCCTGGGTGTGTTTAAAACTGGTTCACCCCACAACTGATATCCAGTGTAGTTGAAACAATACTGGGCTCCAGCTCACATTTCCCTGCATTTCTTTGGTCTTTCTGTCATCCCCCCATCAAGCAATTATAGTAAAACAAAACACGTAAGGTTTTTCTGTCCTTCCAGACCCATTACAATTTAGCCTTCATTAAGCTAAGTGACTTGGATGCTCAGAGTGCACTGACAAGAGAGAAAATGTGAGTATTGCAGAGCTAAGGCCCTGCCCTTGCAGTGGGTTACACCACTGTGAAAATGGAGTAAAAGCCATCTAGTGAGTTGAGTCAAGAATTACTTTTTGCATTTATAACACGAGGCTAATAATCCTCTTGTTCAAAGCACCATACAGGAATTTTGCAGCTTACAACCAATACGTGTATGCAAGCCTAATTGAGAGAGAAGCTATGATATTATCTTCATATGCTGGAATATTAATGGTAAGAGGGCAAGATAGCAAGCAGTATCTTTTATTCTATGGCATCTGTCTAGAAACACTCCTTGTACCCTGTATGTCTTTGTTCATTGAAAGCACAGTATACAGACAGTGCAAACATTACAAATCGATTTAATTTTTATCAGGTAGTCGTTAGGTTTTGCTCATCCTTCGAAAACAAAATAGGCAGTTTCAGGAGGTGGTCCTACGCGTGTCTATAGGTTATTTACCTTGTCTCACTCAAGTGCAAAATGGTGAGCAAGTTTCAGGACCAGATCTCAACAGATTTGAGTTAGCAGCATAAAATAATACTAGGAGTTCACGTGAAAGCTGTTTCAGAGATCAAAGGAAGGGGATATGAGCTAGGTTTTATACATTAACTTTAAAGAATGCTACTTCTGAAAGCTGAACCTCTCTCTTTACCTATCTTCACAGAATAACATTCCTGTTGAAAAGATCTTTGAGGTTTACAGCATGAAGCCCACAGCAACACACTGAGAGAGCTCTGCAAACGTGAGTGATTTGTTGGTTTTTCAGCATCTCTGATAGGGGTCTGAGTGAAGATTTCTCTTACCTGCAATGGCCTGTTCCAGCTTGTAGTGCATTGGGCTGGAATTCTGGGACTGTGATCTGCACATGGGTTATTTCTCTTCTTGCTCACAGTAAACACTGTTGAACTATTCCCTCCTCGTATCTGCCATTACAGCTTAGAGCCTTGTGGATGACAAGGTATACAGCCTCCATGGGCAGCTGTTGTTATCCACGGGGTACTTCAGTCCTGCCGCTGGTCTTGAGGGTGTGTGTCAAAGCTGCAGTGTGGCACATTTCTTAATTGCTTGCAGATCTTATTGTGGGGGGGTCTGTTATAGCTACTGTTTATTCCAGTTCTCCCGTACTAATAAAGGAAGGGACTTCATTCTATGGAAAGCAATCACTACTGTTAGATCAGCAGTGGTTGAGGATATGTGGACAATAGCTGGCAACATCCTACAATAAACTGTCATGTATCTCCTTGTTACAGCATAATATAAGCATTCAGGCAGCGTTCAAGACCGCAGGCTAGATATGACAGTGTGAATTTTATCTGAAGTTAGCGCTTTCCTTTGGGATTGTCATCTGTCTGCTAAAGATGTACTCTCTCTGTGCCCAGCCTTCCTCCCCAGTCCACTCAGGTTTCAAAGCAGAAATCATCAGGGGACAATACCTAACCTTTGCTAGCTCCCGGCCTCTGGTGCTGCCTTGCACTGCTTGGCCTCGCTGAGGAGCTAAATATGCTTTGCTGGGTAGTTATTGTGAATCCTGATTTAGGATCCTGCCAACTACACCAATCTGTCACAAATGGTTGATTTAGATCACTTACAGGTGTTAGCAAAAGTGGGTTTAATATGATGTTGTAAAAGTGCAACTTAAAAAAGTTTGATAGCAAAGCTCACTCTATTACTGTACATCACAGTCATTTGAACAATGATTCAAAACTACCAAGACACAAATCAAAGTTACCATACTAGAAGGTTATGTGTGATATCAGTTGCTTACCAAAGATCTGCTGTTGGTAAAAGATCTCTCTGCCTCGAGGAGCAACCTTGAGAGGCATCCCAGCTCAAGGAGAGATCACCGCTATGCAGCCACACTGCCTAGCAGGGAGAGCTCAAAGGCGGCTCACTTAGGCTGTCATATTTATGGAATAAAGTAGTTGGCTCGTAGTGAAATCACATGTTGTGGGAACAGTATGCATGAGACTCCTTGTACCCACAACTTTCTTTGTTCCTTGATAAACGAGTCATGGAAAAACCACCTGATTTTCTTGTGTTAATTGCATGATTGGTTGATTGGTGTTCTAAGCTCATATGCATCGATGCTCACTGTGTCACTCTGCTCCTTTATGGGTTTTCAGAGAACAGATTGGAACTATGAGTTCTTGCCCTGGGTATGGCTCAGGCCTTTACCTCCTTTGGAGCCTGAACCAAACTACTGCTAGTTTGGTTAAAGGTTCGAATGCATCCATCACAGTAGTATACCCTGTGAGCAGTTGTATAAACAAGTAAAACTCTCCCTGCACAGCCCACCTCTTTGCTACAGTTTTTCTGTCCTCCTCTTTTGTATGGACTCTGCAGATCCTTCATGGTCTCCTTGACTCATTCTTATTCCCTTGTAAGCTGATAAATCTTCCAGCTAAGAAAGTGTGCTTTAGGTCTGAGATAAGGCATTCATCAGAGAAACCAAAGATGTGAAATCTGGCTAGAGACCTTAACCCTGCAAGACAGAGACTTCCTTCCATACTTCCATGTTTTTTTGGTAAGCTATTGTATGCTGCTTAGCAGAGTGTGACAACACTGCAGGTCTTAATCTGGGGTCATGTTTAGGCAGGTTCATAAAATCAGTGCTGTATTTATAGAAGCCAACTCTCAGAAGGGTACTCTGACTCTTGCATAGGCATTATATGTCACTTGTTCAAGGAGATTCAGCATCTACATCCTAGGAATACTTCCTGGATCCCAGAAAAGGATCAGAGATGGCACCTGCCAGAGAACCTTCAATTCTCCCTTTATTGCAGTGTGAAAAAGAAGAGAAGAAGAAAGTAGCACTAAGCCAATTTTTACTTGCAGTGCATTGCAGTCGTATGGAAGGTGGACACACAGATTAAACAGAACAAACCAGGAACTCCATGCCTGCAAGGTCATCTGTGTTACCTGTGCACTTGCAGGGAAAATATGCTCTAGAGTCTGGAAGTACCTTTGTGCCAAATCATACAAAGGTAACAGAAAACTTGCACAAGGTTTTACAATTCAATTATTGCAGAGATAAGAGGTAACATTACCCTGATTTGCAGATTAGATTAGACTATCTGATTTTGGGCAAATCATTTAATCTCTCTCCTAGTCTGGGCGGCACAGTCTGGGTCATTATTTGCAGTTAAAAGGCCTCCAGAGAGAAGGAGGCTATGTTTCCCTGGGCACAGTGCTCTGACAACATGGCTTGCTGTCAGCCCATACACCTGTTGGTGTTGAGTTGTTTGAGTCTATTCAGCTCTCAAGACAGGCAGCAGAGTGTGTGCCTGCTGCTTCCCTTCATCTGAGATTTCTAAGAGTGTATTTACATAAGCAAAGGAATCCAACGCTGTTTAAGACCTTCCAGACAAGTGACATCCCCACTCCTTGGGAATGAAACCTCCCTGTGGAATGATCCATCAGGTTTTAGGGAGCTTGTAAGACCTGAGCAGTTTTAGACATCAGGACAACTTCTGCATCCCCAGTTCAAATACCTTTCTATTTATAGAAAGGTATTTTGCATAAACTACAGGGTTTACTGCTGTCATGCAAGTTCACAAATGGGTGCTGTGTTAGGTGTAAATGACAGTTTAGGCAGCAAAGGCTGCAGTGGTGACCTATATGGGAGGAAACCATGAACTGCCCTGTTCCAGTCAACTCAGAAACCCATGTAAGCAGTCAGGGATGAGCTAAAACTTCAGCCAGAGGAGCACATGGCACCTCTACTCACTAAAACATATTTAAGAAAGAGCAACAGCTGCTAGGGAAGGAGACATGAGGACACATGTAAGGAGACGTGCAGGGTGACTGTCAAGAGAGACATGCTCTTGGAAGGAGGCATCCCTCTATGCCATGGCCTGCAGGGACAGAAGTGCAGAGGAAAATAAGTACAGGGAAGTGCCAGACAGAAACCATTCACACACGAGCCAAACCTCCTTTGTTGCCCATCACCTCACAGAAGGTATTTGGACAGGCTGAATGTAACCATGAAAAAACAAGGGAAGTTGAGACTAGGCAGGGGAGGAAAGGTGCTTATTATTTTTAACCTCTAGAGTTTGAACTCTTGATGCTTCCCTCATTACACCACCACTGGGATCAGAAACCTCTAGCAGCATAATGCCTACTTCTAAAATCCCTGCTCCGTATTATTAGTCTAAGAAGTTACGCATTGCACGCTAGAATATTTGAATGTTGTGCTCCTGGGTTTAGAGGTTTATGAAGGCTTTCTGTTGGCATGCCTCTTTGTGGCTTAAATGCCTGGCTGCCCACTGACTTCATGGTTTCCTTCTGGCCTGCACACTGGTGTGGGACTTTGCCAACCCAAGCAAACAAAGTGGTAGTGCAGAGATACATAAAAGCAGTTTGTCTTCAGTAGCAGGGAGATAGTTTTGTTCTTCAAAGGGCAGAAGTGGCTTGTTTGGCTCTGATGTACTGTTCCTCTATTGGACCTCTGCTGAAAATTATCCCCAGGATACCAGAAAAAGAAACTGTGTTTGGTCCATGCAAAACTAGATACAACAGACAAATGTAACTGAACAACTATATGGATACAAAAAAAAAAAAAATGCCTTCAGTAGACAAAAAGGAGATACTCCAGCTTTACTGATCAGATCTCGTCTTGGCCCTGCAGAGTTTTCACCAGTTAAAACTCTTTAATCCTATCCTGTCCTGACAATAATACCTACACTTAAGTCCCAGTCTAAAAGTGGTATCCCATTCCCAACATACTTAAAAGGTTTTCAGCGTTGCTAGCTTGCAGAATCTGCCCCACCTTGCAGAATCTGCCCCAAACTTTTTGATGTCTTCTGCCCTTTAGGGCTGAGAGAGTCCACCAACGAAGAGGTACCAGTTCAGTGGTACCAATGACTCCTAGCTTTGGCCATAGCAATGGTAAGCTATTGGCCCCTTCTCCCACCAGCCTACTGCCTAGTGTGCTATGAGCAATAAAGTGGAAGGAATCTCCCGCTGCATAAAGACATAGTGCATTTTGATCCTATAATATGTGTGCCTTTTAAAAAAAGGTTACATTTTAAACTTGAGTCATTTGCCCCTTTTGCTTTTGCCCCATTAGTAATAGCAAACTAGCTCCAGCCTTCTCTCTTTGAACATAGCAAAAACTATTCACCTCTACCTTGCAGTGCACCAGGGAGAAGCAAGAAAAGGGCAGTCCAGCTACTCATGACCACACTAAGATGTAACCCAGCTCCTGGGCCTTTGGCGTACTGCTTTATAGAGGAGCATTCCCACCAGTGTGCTGTAATTACCTCTAATGCAGAGTGGGGAAAGAGGCTATGCAGGTCCGAGGAGATATAGCCTGCTTCACAAGAGCCCTGCCTGTGTTCAGAGCAAGTTTCTCTAGCAGCTCATCTTTAGCCATACAAGTGTAATTGCCCTTTAAAAAATAGAGGAAGTAGGAATTGTAGTCAGACTATAATAGATGGTTCGCATGTAATTCACAGTGTTCCCGATGCACTTAATTTTTATCTCAGTCGTGCTTACCATAATATTAATGACGGACTGCCACCCGGTGTCCGGAAAGCGCTAGAGCTACACTCCAGCTCACAGTTACATGCATCAGAACAGCCCTGGCCATAACCTCTCTTAGTTGAATTTTCCCATGTCAAGAAATAGAAGTGCCACCAGATGCCATGTAGGGGCATTTCACAATATCTAGGTTTGAAGGAAGGATCTTTCCCTCTGCTCCTGGGTAAGTGGGTGGATCAGCTCTCCCTCCTTTTGCTGTGAACATTACGCTGTATATTTTTGCTGTCATGCTCCTTATGGGCAGGAATCCTTTTCTCTAGGAATTTCCAACCCAGGATATTTTTAGATATCTGCATTTTGAGTGCACACTGTACACTGCAGAGGAGTGTAAAGAAGTTTTCCAGCTACTCGTAGCGTTTCCCATTTCGCATGGTGTTTTGGTTTTTTTGCCTTTTTTTTTGGGGTGGGCAGTGGTTTTTTTAGCTTTGATTTATATTCTGATGTTATGCAAGCAGAGACAAAGAAAGAACAGAAACAGTCTTTCTGTTCGTCTCATGTTACTCTGCATTTGCCTAGATCCTGTCCCTAGTGGACTCAGGGTACTTCCTTGATGGTCATGAGGTAGCAAAGTTACAAAATTTTCTGAAGAGGAAGATAAGCCATTGTTATCAGGATCTCCAGCTTCTATTTCAGCCAACAACAGTGCTTACTTTTAATCATGGGCTTAAGATCATTCCCACCGTGATAAAGGAACAGAAATGCTTTGCTGAATTTGGAAACCAGGGGTAATTTATTTTGCAAACCCCTAATTAGTTTAAGAGGTTAAATATACTGTTTTCATTTACAGTAACTCTTGGACCACAGTTTATGCCTCCTTAAAAGTCCTAGACTGAAAGAGCTGGAATCCACCCCATCTCAAAATTCAATTTCTGTGTATCTCAGGTTTGCTTATCTTCCCCTGCTCCCATTTCCCACCAAAGTAAAATGGTGGAGATATCTTATTATCCTGTTTCGAAGCCTTGACTTAGATATCCTTGAAAACGAAACACTAGCTTTGCCAAGATATATAGATACTTAGGGAGCGCAAGTCACAGCCTAGTGTGATTTACGATCCAGAAGATTTCTAATTCACGAGAATGGACGTCCTAGCCTGAGATGGACGTAATGGTTGCTATCCCGACTGCCTGCTGCTTCTCAGAGTTTCCTGCCCCATTGTGCAGACATTTCAGGAGCTGCCATGTGAACAGCTGCGCAGACACAGGCTGCCTGCCAGGATATTATGGCAGACCATAATCCCTAGGCTGCAGCAGTACATGCAGGGCTATAAAATGCAGCAGTTCAGCTACTGTGTGGACAACTGAAATGTCTAGGCAGCAGGGATGGGCACTTCAAGAAGCTGGGTGGGCCCAGCAGCCAGGAGAAAAACTGCCAGCAAAGCTGTACTCATTTATCCATCAGGACCTCTGAAGCACCTATCTTCCTTTCCGCTGACCACAAGAGTATGCCCATTTGGCTTGGCACATAGTTTCTGCAGACATACTAATCTATAAATTGTCCTTCCAGGACCACTGGATTCAACCTTTCAAGCTATCCCTCCGTCCATTTGCCACGCTGACTGCCCCTGGCGCCGCAGAGTGTGCCTGGAACCAAAGTGAGCAGATTTCACCCCAGCTCCCACCACAAGGCCAGGGCAGGAGGACATGGGGCAGCAGCAACTGGCCCAGCAGAGCCACCAAGTTACAGCCTGCTGAGCTCCAACAGCTGCGCGTGGAAAGGATAGCGTAAATCTTGGCCTGTGCCTGTTCTCCTGCAGGGGAGGAGGTACATGTGTTTTCTCATTGTAGCCTAGAAATAGTATCTAGCTCAGACTCCTGAAGTTCACACAATTGCAAAAGGAGCGTTTTCCTCAAGTTAAGGTAAACAATAAGATTGCACGTTTCTAGTAGAATCGTCCTTCATATCTGACAATCACTTGTTTGTTCTTAAGCTTGGACTAGTACTAGGACTTTTGCAAAGGTCAGTTACGCTACTGGCCAGTAAAAAAGCTACCCCCCTTCCCTGCTTCTTCTCCAAGTGCTGCAAAAATGGGAGTAACTTCAGGAGCATTAGAGAATTTGAAGCTGGGACCCCTTACCTTCCTGTATTGCAACTGATCCCATGCAGTAGGTCTGTAAACTAGCCTGGTGGCACTCTGTAAGCCCAAGATAATGCAAGGCTCTTTCTTCCTCCCAAGGCATCATGTACCAGATGGCAGCAGCATATCAAAAGACCAACCCTTTTTCAGCAAGGGAGATAAAAAGGACAGCAAGTAACTGGACTCACTGACCAGAGGAAAGCAACAGATTGACAAAGTATGTCAGAAGAATTCACACAAGCCAGTAAAACTGTTTTTGCCATACTACCACTGAACATCACAACTAGAGCATCACTTCAGGCCACTCAGAGCCCAAAAAGCCTCTCTTGTCTGCTCTTCTCAGCACTCTTTTAGCATGAGATGTTTCATAGTAGCATTAATATACAATATAGTGTCAATCCTAAATTGGACTATGATAGCAACTAACATACCGTGGCAGGAGGTGTCACTCATGTGCTGGAAAGTCAACTCCAGGAATGTTCAATGTATGCATGGAAGGCACTCTTCTGGCTAATATCCCTGCAGAACACATTCACTACTATCACTTTTAGGTTAAAAAAACCCAAACAGTTGAATACTATTTTTTAAAAAAATAACAAAAACCTGACCCCATAAAGAACCCAGTAATATCAGATTAGTCTAGCGTGTACAGGAATTAGGGTCTGGTTTTCTATTTGTCCATGATTTGTTAAAGCCTATTGTTTGCCGCAGCCTCACTGAGCAGGAAAGCTAAGAAAACATTCCAGCAGCAGGGCTGGATTTGACCAAGTAAAGGGGCTCCCCCACAGCCCTGAGTTCAATGCACATCACATGTCACACAGCAGGAGGGAAGCTGATCTGCCATGCAGTCCCCATCTCTCCTGATGGATTCAGCCCTGCATGCTGTGCTTACGCTTATTAACATTTGCATCCTGCAGGGAGCTACAGAAGCAAAACAAGGAATCTCTCCAGAGAAGCCTGGAAGAGATTCAAAAGCAAGAAACCAAAGACATAACAAAGACACAGACTTCATGTACCTCACTTAGCTGTAGGTGAGCTAACTGATGTCTTCTACCTTAGCTTTGATAATACATTTGCGACTTGTTTTATGGGGCGTTTCTTGTTTTAAATCTTGGCAGTCATTCCTTCCTTCCCACCCCTCATATCTTGTATCCAAGACTCTGACATTCCCTCCTCGTCCCTTAGCCACCTCTCTTCTGCTTCCCTGCCAGTGGGTTGGGAGGTTACATTTTCGCAGTGCATCCGTAGTGCTTCTCAACCCACCATGCTACTTTTACAGAGCCAAAAGAGGATGCAACACTTCAGAGGTAGGGAGTACACACTTCCCCTTGTCCACAGCACTGTGCAACTCCCACACATGATCCAGAGTGGGTCAGGAATGAGCTTCCCTGCATGTGACATGAGGGTTGTACCTCTCCGGATGATCCCATTTTCTTCAGCTCTCCCCTTTAACCATCCTGCTTTCTTATTTCCTTAAATGACTCAGCTAAAGAAAAAGCCTCTCCCTGCAGTGCCGGTGTAGAACTGAAACCCTGTCTTCCATTCTCCATTTGTAGGTCTCTAAGGGTTTGCCTCTGTTATGTCCGTGGTGTGCTGCCCAAGAACACTCCCCATTTCCTAGATGGGCTATTGCAATCCTCATCTTTGTACTAACTCTACCTGGAGATAAGAGTTGGGTGTACATGGTTCTCTTCCACATCCCTCTCTTCCTCTGTCTGGAAGCCCAGGCACACAGCATGGGATGTTTCTATAGGACTCTTTCTACTTAATTCTATAGACGTTTCAGTGCTCAATGGGGTAGTAGAAATGTTCACTGCCAAGAGGTGCGTTTAACACTAGCTGCAAGGGCAGAAAGACTCCAACAGAGTTCTTTACTTACAAAAATGATAGAAATGAAGATTCCCAGCTACTTCTAGCCAGGGCACAGACACCCATCCAAACTATGGTCACATATGGTACAGTGGCATTAACCCATGCCTTGGAGATGGTCCTGTACCCCAATGCAAAATATCTGCTAAAGATAAAAATAATAAACACTTGTGAAGCAAAACTGTTTTTCTTCTTCTGCCCGCTGATTCTCAGTCACTAAGCCTATTTATGGAGATGCCAAAAGACAGCACTACACAGGAAAGCCTGGGAATGGTTAAACTTAATCAGGAATTCAAAGGGTCTTTTAGAAGTCCTCATGGACTCAAAGCTTGCTTTCAACTCACCTGGTTCACAGCCTTTTTTTTTTTTTTTTTAAATATCACAAACTTCCTGTTAAAATCGGTCTACAATAAAATGTAGTTGCTGTAAACACCTGTTCTTTCAATTCTGAGCTGTCCATGGGGAAAGACCTAACCAACTTGGTATATTCAGAAATTACAGATTAACTGGTGAGTTTTTGTGCTGATATTAATGGGGCTTCTTGGCCATACCATGCATCCCCCCACTTTCCTTTTAAGCCATGTGAGACAAAATTCAAGACCTAAGGGAGTCAGATGAGAAGGCAAGAGAGGACTTAAGATCAACATCACCCTCCCTTACACAGGAACTCTGTAGCCATGAATTTCTGCAGCACCAGCTGTTTTGGCCTGGTTAGTTCACTCCGTGGGAAGCAGAATTTCTGGAATGCATTATCCAGTCCCATTTAGCAGTTCCTACCTCTCCTCCATCGCCTGTGTTCACTGTTGGGACAGGCCTGCCCTGTCACATTCAGCATAGGCTCATTCCTGGAGTCCAGAGCATCCATCAGCTTGTAAACAAAGGCTTCTGTTCTTGCAAACAAATTCATTAGAGCAGTGGGCAGCAGTCAGTGCCAGGACCTGAGCAAATTTCATTCCAACTCAAACAGCATCAGTCTGACCCCTTGAAAGCCAAAGCAGAGAGAAATTGTACTTTGAAATGAGGTCATTACAAGAGGGCAGGAGGGGATATTGCTGCTGAGCACATGAGTAGGAGAACAATGGCAAGGGGGGGGTTAAGATTAAACAGCTAGAGAGAGAGATTAACATCTCATGACTGATTTTTGTTCAATGACCTGCAATAAAATAAACAGTAAGACTTTAATAAATAGGTGATTAGCCGTGTTATTCCAGTGTTGTCTTTGCTATTAGAGTAGTGCCATGATCTTCACTTTCCATTGGCTAATACTTCCTCGTTTTTATAGGTAAGGCTGGTGGAGTTAAGAGGAATAAGCAACAGAAATCTTGCTATGCTAGTAAGCATAAAAACTGTGTTTCATTTTCAGAGTGAAAGTACCTGCCCCTTTGCTACTATCTCCCCTGTCAGCTGGCTGGTATCTGATTGTCTGCACACAAAAATCAAGCCCAGCAGATTAGGTGGTTTGCTGTTCGCATTTTCAGACAGGCAAAATCAGGGAGATGAAAGGTGCTTGTAGATGTGTGCACAGTGGGACTGGTGAATGATAGCCTTCTGCCACCTTGTTAATTTACGTGAAGCAAGTATGTGGTATGGTTGCCAAATACATCTAGGGCCTTTCATGGGGACTTGCGTTAACATCCATTGTTCAAAGAACTCACGTGCAATCCATGCAGCAATAACTGTTTCTCTACATCATTCATCATCCCAAAGATCTACCTACCAGTCTGCCATATGGCTGGACTCGATCTTAAGAGTCTTTTCCAACCTAAATGATTCTATGATTCTGTACACAAGGTATTACACTTTGAAATAGTCAGATGTGACATTAAAGCACTGTGGCAGCTTTGCACTAACTTTCAGTATTAAGTATTTCTTGCATGCTCACGCTGCCTGTTGCCAGTTCCATTGAGTCCAGGTCAGCAACCCAGCCAGCAGGCAAAAATCAAGCCTTGGACAGCATACTTCTAGTAATGGCAACAATACTTCAAGTCAAGTACAACAGTCAAGCAAACATCAGGACAAGGAAATCAAGCAGGATGAAGGCAGGTGGTCTGAGGTAACCCAGAAAGCTCAGAAAAATTAGTGCCTGTCATTTAATGAGGTTACAGTTAAAAACAAGATCAGTGAAGTGATTTGTGATGGAAGGATGTGAAGGTGGAGGTTTGATATTGCCCCTATGCATTTCCCCAGAAGACACACTTGTCTTTCTCTTTCCTTTCTTGCTACAGCACTGAAAGCCCTTTTCTTTGGCCTGCAACTTTGTAAGCAAAGCCGCGCTCCACTAAGTCTCCCAAACCTTGCCCTGCTTTCCCTCCTTACAGCCACAAAAACTCATTTGTTCCGCTGTAGGTGGAGACTATGTAGTTGCAAATAGAGCTCTTTTAAATAAATTAGATCTACAAAGGTGTTCATCTGCCTGCCAAGTTAACTGATGAATCATGTTGACAAGGTCTTTACATGCTTGAATGAGTTTGCCCAAATACATAAGATTATAAATCTGGTTTTGGAGTGCAGTGATTTCTTTTGATCTGAAGCCTCACCTACTGGTGACATAAGACATTTGTATAACCAGCTTTGCGTATTCCGTGAAGTAGTTTGTTTTTAAGAGTCTAAGATTTAGGTGCAAGAAAATGATAATCAGAACAAGTCAAGGTTTGTTCCAGCCCTTAACCAAACAAGAAAAAAATGACAGAGGAAAAGTTCCGAAACAGAGGAATACAGTTTTCCATAACCTACTAGCTGTGGTTTACTGTTAAAGCACTCCACTTTAGCATTAAACAACAATCCTTCCTGGTTCCAGATAGAGAGCAACTTGAATTTAATGCAGCTTCCTTCCTTTGAATTTTTAAAACAGACTTTCAAAGGGAAAAAATTAAACCAACTGACCCAAACTGATTTACAATGTTAGCCAGTAATTCAGATACACTGATAAACATCTAATAAGAACCATTTGATTTCAATCTTTTTAACCTTCAGGGATGCAGCAGTTAACCACACACCAGGAAGGGACTGAAGCTTTTAATCACTATTTCCTTCTAACGCGTCTGTGTTAAAATCTGTACACAATAGGAGGGATTAGTAGGCAAAAGCTAACAACACCACGTGACACTGAGACTTTTCCTGTTCCCAGGATAAAGTGGGTGACAAAGTATTGAAATTGAAGCAAAGTTCATCTGCTCTTACAAAAGGAAAGATTACCATGGGACAAACTTAGGCAAGAGGTAATCGACACAGAGTGGGGAAGGAGAGGAACAGACCTACAGTAACTGCTCAGGTCTGCTGAGTTCGATAGCTTTCAGGCAAAGGAGGTTCTGTAAAGGACTGTCCTTATACACACATCTCTCATTGGTTCAGATGCACCACATGAACATGTTTCATATCAGTGCTATTTCCAGGGCCTATCCATAACTCGGAGATGCTGAAAGAAAGCTGAGCGACTACTTCTAGGTAGAGGATGTTTTTACATCACCCAGGGAAGGGCCAGCAGGGCCAGCTGTGGGACAATATATGCAACTTGCTCATGACCATACTATGTTATGATTCAATGATGCAAGAACAGGTTAAATCAGATTTGCAATGGGTATGGCTTTCCTAAAACAAAGGATTTTATCTAAAGTCAGTCAAAATCAGGCAAAGAATTAATACCTGCTAATGTACGTCTCTGGTTAGTAAGATATACTATACTGTAGTAAGATATATGTATAAGCCATAGCAGCAGGAACACTCCATGTGCCCACGCTTCACATAGCTCATCAGTTTGCCACATGGCAATTGCCTGTGCACCAGTGTGTAATGGGAGCATATGGAGTAACATGGTAAATGTCTTTTAGTAGCATAATTCTGGAAAGGCCACATTGGTCATGCCTGGTCATGAGGAAGCGCCACAGATCGTCTCAAAGTCACACAAATACATTTTCTCCTATTGTCACAATATAGAGTCCTTATAAATTCCATTTCTTCAAATCATAAAGCATCCTCCATTTACTTCCTACCACATGTGATCACGCCCATTTGCTGACACTCCTGAGCTCCTCCATGTGGGTAAGAATTAAACCTTCTTTATTAGCTTCAAAAGAGTGAATCTTTTCACAATCCCATCTCCAGAACAGAACACAATTTATCAGAAATCCACATGGTAGCTGGGAAAGTTGCCTTTTTCTGTATGCCTGTCTGGTTTAGTCATGTCAGAATCAGTTAAACTTCTGTCTTTCCTACATTTTTGCTGTGTTTGCCATCGCAGAATTCTGTTTCCCACGAAGATTCAGATCTATGAAAAAGAGGAGCTCCAAGGCCAAATGTTGGAGCTCACTGATGGTTGCCCATCAGTCCCAGGCTACATCCATCTCCCCGAGATCCGCTCCCTCAATGTTTTAGGTCACTCTTGGATCTTGTATGAAATGCCCAACAGTACTTACTGAAACCGGGGGAATACAGAAGATTCCTTGACTGGGGTGCAGTAAATGCCAAAATTGTCTCTTTGCAGAGGCTGCCTGACTTACACTGAGTTATTGCTCCCACGCTAAATAAACAGTGAATGCATTCCAAAATCCTTGTTCAAATGAATCTTCTTTCAGTACTACAAGCAAATTGAAGTTGTGCAGTCCAGAGGGAAATCCAATTTCTCTCACATTTTAGGGGGAGAGGAGGAATACTTTGAAAAATAGTCACAATTATCCAGCTGTTCCACAGTACATGATAATTTAAATAACTGTTAAAAGTCCAACTGCATACTGCTAACCCTCATAAATGTAGAGCTCCTCAGTCATCACTTCATGGATATAGCTATTAATGGGAAGGTCTGATGCTTTCATCTAAATTTTTACGCAGTTTCACAAGTTCTGATCTAGGAATAGATTCCAGCTCTATACTTACCAGGGTTAACAATATGCAGTTGGACCTTTAACAGTTATTTAAATTACCACGTACCATGGAACAGAAAAGTAAGTCACATTAATAGTTATATCCAGAGAAGTACTGAGGAGGAAAAGGACAGAAAGATGCAGAGGAACTCAGAACAAGGTGAACACTGTATTTGGCATCAAATTCTTCATGCAAACAAGCTGCTCCATGCTGCCACCAGTCCAGCAAAGTTTTCCAGTCTTATCTCAGTTTATTGCTTCAGAAAGAAATTTTCCAGGTCCTTAAATCATACCACCTTTATATAGCATTTCTTAGTGAACCTGTGCTTCATGAACTAGATGTTGAGCTGGTGTCAATCACGCTGCCTCTACTAACTTAGAGGTGCACTGATCTGCTCCAGCAGATTGAGCCAAATCCCTCATTTGCCAGGCTATGATGTATGCAAAAGGAATTAAATAAGCATACTAGTGTGGACTGGAAACAGGACATCTTGTTGTGCTGGAAAAAGTCTATTGTAGCACTAATTACCGTCAAGTAATTATGTATATGCCTACTAATCATCACTGAATCCTATGCCAGCAGGCACTCTGTGCAATAATGAATGTGTGCCATAATGAAATATAACAAACACAGTAAGGGTTCTCACATCTTAACATACCTCTACTCACTTAGGTAGTGGAGTCTAGATTTATTTTTTTTCCAGGCATAGTTAGGCAAATATACTACTGCTCCTCAGCAAGGTGCTGGAGACTTTTGGAAAGAGAAAGCAGTACAGAGAGCACTGACCTCCTAGGACACTCTGCAACATTATCTAGTATATGTTTAATTTTAAATCATTTCATCTGGGCTTTAAATTGTAGGCTTTGATTTTGTTTTGCCTAGTAAACATTCTTATAATGGAGTCCTTATATAAAACCAAGCAACTTCTACAGCCATGAGGTAGACTGCTTAAAACTCACATCTCCACTTGTTAATGTCAGAGACCTCCTTTAGCCATTATTTCATGCTCACATGACCCGTCAGTAATAGCCTGTTAGTGATCCTCACCAGCCTTTCCCTGACAACACTGGAGAGGAAAACAGAACTATTCTTTGCCCTTCTCGTCCTTTCTTTTGTACAGGGGACACTACATCTGCCCTCCTGCCTGTCCTTTACTGCACAAAGTAGGCTGTTCAGCTGCTTGCAAATGTCTGGTGTGCGTAAGAACACTGTGCTTCAGCCAGAGAGAAATGGAGCATGAACAATTCAGCTCTGAAGGCAGAGGTGTGAAAAAGCATGTTTCCTCTTGTTCACAAATGCCTAATATGGTCCATTTATAGGAACTGCACAGTGTAAGTAATAGGTGTGTTAGCATGCTTAGGTTAGCATGCTAACCCAGGTTTGCAAAATAACATAGAAGTTGAAGCACAATATTTACTTGTCTGCTTAGAAGAGGGAACCAAAATATTTCATTTGCCTTCAGCAATAATAAAATAAAGAAAAAAACAGACCAGCTCCCCAGACAGCAATTAACATATGCCTACGTACTCCAACAAAGTATCTAGTTCAATTAGTACAATTGAGAAATACAGCTACATAGCGATGTGTAAGTTACATCCTGGCATTCCTTTGGTCAAAGGCAAGAATGAACAGAAATGTACTATTCAGTGATCAGAGCGATAGTTAGATGTCTGGATTTTTGATTCTGTTGCATCCTACAATTTGGGGGTGGCTAAACCTCTCCGAATTTCTCCACCTGAGACAGAAATGGTGGCAATTCCTAGTTTTCAAGGAGCACTGAGATGTTTTACTTGCTTTTGCTTGCAAATGCCCAGAGAATCTGAAGCAGAGGTTAAGAACAAGGGTGCTAGAGGAGAGGAGCACTGGGAATTCACAGAGAGCATCCAAGTTTTTGCTAACAAGTCTTCTAGGTTCCTGTAGCTTGTTTTATAGTTGGTAGCAGGCACTGCAGTTGCTGGCATGCAGGGTATGTTTCTCTACACAAACACTCAGTGCTATTTTCAGATTACCCCTATGCTCTTCTGGGTTTTTCTGGGGTGCAAATGCAATCAACCTCCATGTAAAAGCAGCTGTCATAACAGCATACTAGTTGAGGGCAGCTGGAACAGATGTAAATAATCAGACTCCTCAGATCATGGATATCATTTGGCCAGCACGATATTTTGGCTCCAGAGTGTAAGATCAATCCACAGACCTTCCTGCAGTGCACAGCCCATCTGTGGCATAGGGTCCTGGGAGGGGAAAGTCTACAGGATTCAAGGAGAAGCTGGATGAGTACTTGGAAGAGAAATCCACCGAGAGTTATTAACCAGAGAAAAGTACCCTCCTGCTCAGGAAACCGCTTGAGCCAAAAATACTTGAGGTCTTGAATTCTGAATGAAGTATCATATGTATTTGCTTCATATCTACCCTTCCCTCAGTGCCTACTCATGGTCGCAGTTGCTGCCAAGTTACTCGACTAGCTGGACCACTGGTTTGACCCACGATGGCTGCTCTACATTTGTAGCTACAATAAGGAATTCACATATCACTGCCTCTACTCTGGTCTCTCAAGTTCTAAACTTCATCACCAAGTCCAGTGCCCACTGTATTAAACTACAAAGGACCATATTGGACCCAAAAGACAAGCTGGCTCCACAAAGCAAGCATGATCACAGAAAGAATAAAAAAAGTATAATAATTCCGAGCCTGTCAAAGATTTTGAGAAATGCAAGCACAGGCCTGCGCATAGAAGTTGTTCCTGTAAGTGAATTCAATTTGCTTAGCATTAGCCATCAGGAAGAAGTTATTTTTGATCCAAAGAAAGCATGGAGGTATTCAGAAGCAACTACTAGACTTAAATTCACACTCTTCCCTCAGTCTGCTTTCAGTGTAAAGGCTACCGATTTGCTGGCTGAGGAAGCATCTCCAAGAGAGAAGTTGACAGTAGTGATGCCATTTACAATACCCATTAGAAGCACAATTATAGCTGTTTTCCAGCTTCAAGTTTTCTGAAGTTTTCTAGCTTCATGAGATCATACAACACTCATGCAAGAAAGCACAAACACATAGCATTTTGGTTAAACAAGAAGCCAGTGAGACAAAAAGATCCACTATTGCTCCATGCAGTTTGAGCAGGAAATATGAAAGTGTGGCACTGCACATGGTAGGATTTTGTGAAGGTTAGTTCAAAGGCAGGTGTGGAAGGAGAGAAAAGGAAGGAAAGCAGGAGAGAAAGGAATGGTCTCTGGGAAAAAAATGGAAGTTATAGAGAGATATTTAAAACTCCAGAAGAATAACTCAAAACTGTGCTGTTTATCTTTTTCCTTTGAAAAACAGTCTTGGATTATTATTTTTATTTCAAATAGATGATGATTCCTTGATATTTTAACATTGCTTTGTACTTAGGCATTGTAATTACTAGACTAAATGGAAAATACTTAAAAGGCCTGATCTAGCACTGGTAGCACAAACCTTTTACTCCCATTTGGTTAATGGGATTACTTCCCATTACTCAAATGACACATGAACTGAGAAAAAAAAGTTCCTGCTGGAACCCAAAGATGATCAGCAGCAAAATAATTTTGCCTAAATAGCCCCAGCTATTAATTTTACCTAAATAGCCCCAGCCAGCTTCACCCTGCCCTTCCAATAAATTCAAAACAGCTCTAATTTTGAGTCTTCCTATTGCCCCAACTTCTAAAGACCACTGCAATGTATCAATTGACTGAGAATTGCACTGTGCCATATCAAACAAGGGCCCAAAATGAACACAGTCCTGAGCGTCTTTGGGATTAATCAGATCAGACGGAAAACTTACCACAACATTCTTCCTAAGCAACAGGGTTTTTTTAAGTTCAACTGCAATTAAGATTTCTTCAGCTGAAGAAATTACTATGCTCCTGTGTTTTGCCCCAATGACTCATACCTGAGCTCCAACAATCCGTACATCTCTCAAGTGAAATATTTCTCTGTGCTGATTTAAAAAGGCTTTTCTCTACCTTAAACAGGTGGTGTCCATCCTTCAACTTCTAGTCTCTTTATCTATGAACTCTGAATTACATTAATATAGAATTTCAGCAGTGAAGCCTGAGTGGATGTAAATGTCCACGACCACAGCTTTTTGATTACCTACTTTTCTCTCTCATACACATACTCTTAACTGTTAAAGGAAACAGGCAGCAATACCTGTTCTGAGGGCTTTTGAAAATGAGGACAGTTTTTAATACTGTGAAAAATGTTTTACAGTATCATCACTAGGAATCCATGTCATTAAAAAAAAACTTTGTTTCATATAATCAGGGAACAGAAAGAGATTAAAAATAAAGTGACATGAAACAATTCTGCTGCGGTGCTGCAGCATTTCCAGCACTTTCTCTTGCATGTCTTCCATCGACAAGATAACAGAAATATTGCTTGACCTACCCTTTACTCTCATCCTCTGCGTACCCACAATAACAATAAAGTTGGTACCACACAAACTACTGCTATTGCCTTTTGTCTAGAGAATGACAATGGAGAGAAGGAGGGGAAAAACATTCATTTCTCTTTACTGAGCAAAAAATTCTCTTTTATCCTGTTCCTGTGGATGCAGCACTGTGCATTCTATATAAAGGACTGCTGACTCCTCCTGCATGCTGAGGTCTCACAGCTAAAGTCTGGCAAAAATGCTAAAGAACAGCTGAGTAATGGAGCACTGACAAACAACCTAACAAATGCATAGCTCCGTATAGGCAAGTATGTTTGCAGACATAGTTTGTTGGTCTACCAACAAATTAGCAAATGGGAAACCTCGAGTGGTTGTTTTATTATCTAGCTCTTTGATAAGTTTCCTAAAGAAAGTCTATAGTGTACTTGGAAGCTTTCAAATGCTAGAACATTTACACATAGAAATCTTTTGTTATTTTTCAGTCTGGCTAGTTTCCCTTTGAGTTTGTCAGCTGCTGAAAGAGACCAAAAGTTTATATATTATTAGACTTCTAAGGAAAATAAGGTTGAAGTACTCTATTCCAAAGAAATATAAACATCACTAAACAATGCCACTGAATTTAAGTATCTGTAACTTGATTTTACTGCTGTAAGATATAGCTGCCCAACAGGACCTAGAGTGTTCAATGATTAACTCGGGTTAGACACAACACTTTTGTTTTGTTCTTGTGTCATTAAGAGAGGCGAAAGCTTCAGCACAATTCAAATGTAGAAGAATTATTCCTTCCTTTGTCTGTAGTCTACATTGCAGAAGATTTCTAGGAGCCTAGGACTGGGTGCAGGAGATGGGCACAAAGTTGAATGATTGTTTGATACGCAGAAGTCATCCATGGAGCTGTCAGTCAAAGAGCAACTTGGGTTTCACCTTCTCCAAATGCTCCCAAAAAACTTGTCATGAAGCTGCTGACAGGCTATTTCCAGCATGAAGTCATGCTAAAAGTCACCCTCCACTTCCCAGAGTCCCAAAGGGACATCTACCTGTCATTTCTAGTACTAGAGAAATGAAGACACCAGTAACTGTCTGTGCATCTTATAGAAAATGGACACAAGGGCTTTGCTAGTCTTTGGGCCTTTGTGGTCTTTGGATTGTTTTTTTACAATCTAGGCAAAACAAAGCCAGCTTTCAAATACTTTCCACTGTGACGGGGTTACTTTTGTTTTATTGCAGATCACTTTCTTTGAGGACAGAGACTTTGTGGGCTGCTCCTGTGAAGCTGCCACAGACCAGCCAAACCTGCCTACCCACCTCAACAGGTGGAAACTGGCTGCTGGATGATCTATGAACGTCCCAACTAAATAGGCCTTCAGTTCTTCCTGATGAAGGGAGAATATCCTGACTACCAGCACTGGATAGGCTCCAATGACTCCATTAGGTCTTCTTGTATCATCACAGCAGTAAATTTTCCATATTGTCTCCATGTATGTTACTGCCTATGTTAGAATCAGAACACTACAACCCATTTTGACAGCTCTGGTACAAGTAACAACTTCCTCAGAGACCTCTGTGTAGCAAGTTCACCTAATGGGGTATAGACCCTGAAAGAGATAGGCAAGTCAGTTGGGATTCTCAGCCAGATGAATGGTTGGTTAGTGCTTGACCGGGGAGGGGGGTTGTTTATTATATTAATTTTTATTTTGATAGTATTTTTATCTATTATTTTATATATATATATATGAAAACACTTAACTTCACCAATCTTCTGAAACTACTCTGGCTATACGTGGCCTACACAAGAAAATTTAATACAGAGCTAAGAATCAAACCACATCTGCCATGCCCTAGTCAATGCTCTTCTTTCAAAGTTGGTGACTACACTACTACAGAAGCAACCTGACACATCTCATTGCAGAGACATCACCATGTATTTGAGCTGCAAGTGAAGGCATATTTGCCTTATGGCAGATTTTTTTCTGAATACTTCAGCCCAGAATAGATCCGTGTTTTTCCCTCCTAGACTCATTCCCTGGAAAAGTTTTACTAAGTTACTAAACTAAGAGGGGAGAGGTTGCCAAGATGTGAAAGTTTTCAGTACTTACACATAAAGCTAAGGAATTGATACTTGGCCCAGGAATAGCCTTGATACTGGAACACATCCCTCCAATGTTCATGAAAAAATAAAGCTTACAACATGGATTAACTTAATGTACAATTCACAGTTTCCCTGTCTAGTAGAAGCTTCATAGACCATCACAGCAAGTTTCCAGATACATTCCATCTGCATAGGATAATGCAGCTATTTTTTTCACTGACTTGTGGTTCTTCTGCAAGTTCTTCTATCTATGCCAAGTTCTGAAAGCTAGTGCAGACACTCTTGTGTCCTTTCAAGCTGTAGAGGGAAAAAAAAGTCACAGATGAGGAAAGTGGGAACAAGATGGACTGAAGGGAAGTTGACTTGGGAGAATGATGGGAAGTATCTGAGAAGGAGCAGAGAAACTGAGAATTAGTATGGGGGGTAGAAAAAAAATCCTAAAATTAGGACACATTTCTGCATGCTTTACAGATTCAGAACAACAGCGTCCAGAAAGTTTGATTCCATAAATGTAGACATTAAAGTGTTGGGTTTGGTTGTTTCTTGGTTTTGTTGGGGTTTTTTTGTTGTTTGTTTTTTTTTTTTTTTTAAAAAAACTGAGTAATGTCTTTGCACAGCAGTAGTACTCTTGTGTATATACAACTGCACTTGAGCACCCGCAAAAACTGTATTGAGCACTGATAAAAGAGCAGAAAGTATTTTTCTGTATCAGATCTTTGCTGTCTTAGATAAAAGAGTCAGAGAGAATCCTGAAACGGTTTAACATCTCAGTAGGTAAAAAGCAAGAAAACCTGCCCACCTAAGGCTGTACAACAAAAATACCACCAAAAAAAGCTCCTATCTGTCCCAGCCGGCGCCTTATCCAGTTATTACATCAGCAGCTAGGAACACTGAGGGCACATGACTGCTGTGGCAATTCAGGTTTATCACTGATCTGCATGTACAGTTGAAGTGTGGTGATCTTGGCAGGACCCCATTTCTGCCCTACTGCAACTCTTTCAAAGAAACTCTCACTGGAGCAGAAGGGACTCACAGCACCACTGCTTTAAATTAGGACCCAGTCAGATTTATTCCTATTCAACTAACTTTTCTGCATATTCTAGTGGCTACTGTGTTGCTACCATCAGTATTGCATCTAGCAGCCTGTAGTCACCTAGAACTGCCACTTGACATCCTGTGCATCCATGTCTGGATTTGCCTTCGCAGCCCCAGCAGCACAGCCAGCTACAGATCTATGAGAGGAATGCTGTCAGAGTTCATAGATAACTACCCTTCTCTCCAGGATGACTTTGACTACAGGGACATCTGGTCTTGTAACATACTTGGAGCATGGATTTTCTATGAGCAGCCACACTTCTGAGGGCAGCAGTACCTCCTGAGGCCTACCAAGTGCAGGTGATTCATCGACTGGGATGCCTTGACTGCCAATGTTGGCTCCTTCTAACCAATGGTGAATATTTCCTAACCAGCACTTTCCTAAGCTACATGTCAATGAGTAGTGCCATTAGTACTTTATTAAGGCCCAGGAGTTTTGGAGCCTACATGGATCAGGTTCCCCCTTCTTGCAGTGCTTTTAGCCTTTGATTTAAAGTCCAGCAGTGCCTTGACTACAGTGGGCTTCAGAGCCTGTGCTTGCTTCACTGGTAGGAGTAATTCCCCTTAAGTCAGTGGAGATTATATGGTAACACCCAAGCTCAGAGAAAACCCACATCTAAATTGTCAAGCTGAATTTTTATCTGTAGTCTCAGATCAATTTAAAAATAGCATCTTTGAAGAAAAATATTTCAGACCTTAGAGGAAAAAAATGAAATACATTCCTCATTTATGATAATGAAAATCCAAAAATCCACCTGTAACTGAGTCCACAGGACCAGCTCCATGCTTGAATTTATTACAGAGTGTACCTGACATTTTGAATAGCCCTATAAATGCAATGTCCTTCTCAGAAGCAGTTCTCTTGTGAATAGACTGGCAAGTTCACAGCCACAGTATCATCACAGAGGTACTCCATACCAAACCTGCAGCTGTGACACTAGATGACTTAAGGCTGAGCAAGGCATTTACAGTATTTACCATCTTTATTAATAAGAATTACTTCTGTCAGTGACTATTTGTAACACTACAGATATCAAAATAAAGCTTTCAGTTGCTTATTCACTTCATGATGAAAAAACTGTCCTGGTGCCCAATAATCCCTACTGCCATTTGGCATTAAGTCCAGAGTTCTGCACAGGTTTCCAGCTCAGGGCCTACACTGTGCTCTTTTGTTCAGCCAAGACCTCACACTGTTTGTAGACCTAAACTCATGCTGACCCTACATAGCACAGAGGGTCTGAAAGTAGCAACTTCCCATAGGGTCTGGGGTTAGAAACCAGAAGAGAGACCCGTTATGTTAAAGAATCTACAACTCATTCAGTGTGTAAGTGGGCCCCCACAAGTCTCTCACATACTTTAGCAGTGCACTGTTTACACAACACTGCAGGATTTTTAAAACTCGGCTTTTGAGTTTTACAACACTAGCCATCATTCAGGTCTCTATGCCCTTTCTGTGTCAGGAGTTAGGTTAGCAGGGTCCCTGGAGGATTCACAAGGGCACAGCCTCGGTTTCACATCCCACGCAGAAGCAGGTACTGTGCCACAGCCAACATCTAACTTCTGGGAGGCCATAGTGATAACATTTTGCAAGAATCCCGCCTCTAGCAGCAGTTGGAGATTTCCTAAGCCCATTTCCCTTTAACTACTTCCCTTCATTTGCATGCTTCCCCAAACCAAGAGGGGTCAAGCTCCAAGTTGCTATAGCAGGCATTCTTGGGACAACATTAGCTTGTCTGCCGAGAAGGAATTAAGTTCAGACATACCACCAGAGACTACCAGCACCTACACATCCTTAAACCTTGGTTGCTGATGTGGGTTGTTTTGTTTCCTGATACACTGATCCCTTTCAGGAGCCGTGCTGCAGATTCAGATCTGCTGAGCACTGCAACATAATAAAATCATTCATTAAACAACTTCTTAACTAAAGCAGAATGATTTGAAGTGCACTGATCACTGGCAATAAGATGGTGCACAGTAAGGGATGGCTTACTTTGAATGAAAAGTCAGTTTGGTGGAGGAAGAGCACTTTCACCATGCAATCTTGAGCAGTAACAACTGGTGTCTTTAAGCATGTGCAAAACAAAGACAGCTGTAGTATGAGTCCACACATGCTAGCTCTAGCATAGCTAACCTAAATGACACCAGAGGAGAAAAGCAGTTCTAAGACTGAACACCCATCCATGAATCTTTACTGGCTGTTAGAGCTTGTAAGAACCTAGGCAGATCAAAGAATCTATACTATATATATATTTAGTCTGAAAGAGTCTTTAAGATGTACCCAACACAAGAACATTCCTAGAACAGTAGCAAACTTAAGGCCTGTGGTAGAGGAGCCTATGCTATAGAAAAGGATCAGAAGAGATCAGGTCACTGCCCGGGCCTTTTACAGCAAGGGATTCATTATATTGAAGGCCCCCTGTGGAAACAAGCTGAAAGGACAGAGAAGGACAAAACCACTCATGATGGTCCCAGGCTACCCTGGGGTAAATTCCTTCCTGAATTTAAGTCTAGTGAACCGTTTAACCCTGCATATATGAAAGCAGAGCAGCCAGGGGCCAGAGGGACTTAATGGTATTAGCCAGACCACCACCTCCCAGCTTTAGCTGTGGCAAGTCTCCAATGCTTTGAAAGAAAGTAACTAAAATCCCTAGATACCAGCTTACATGTCAAGGGGCAAACAAATTCCTTCCCATTTCCAAATTTTGCAAACAACTAACAAGCCCCAAACTACCTGGGGCACATGTGAATATGATGACAGAAGGAAGACTAAACACTAATTAAGTTTGCTGGCTTACCTAACAGAACAATTGCGCACTCGTTTTGTGCAATCATAGCCAGAGAAACTGAAGGCAAGCCGATCCCGCGCAACCCTCAGCAAAATAGCATCTCAGAGGCCTTGGCATCTTGCAAGGGCCAGCTTGCTACTTTCCAATAGCCACACCAAATGCAGTCTTAAGTTAATTTGGCTTGAATGACTAGAAACTAGCATCCACAAAGTCCTATTTCTTTACATACAGCAGAAGGTGTTTTGATAGCGGGAGTTTTATGTGCATCTGCCAAGGCCACTTGCTTACTTGGAATGTAAAGTCTACTCTCTACTTCTGTGCAAGGGTCTGTTTGTAAAGGAAGATGGAAGAGTTGAGAGACAGTTTCATTTCTACATGTATTTTAGGTCTTTGTTGTTAGTAAACAAAGCACTAGCCCTAAGACATCAAGCAAAACCTCAGACAGAAGCTTTGCCATAGACCTATCTCAGCATGATTTTTTGCTGGCCTGAAGCATGATATCAGTAGAAGCCTTAAAGCCAAACAACAGGTTCGAGAGTATTTGAGAGTCAGATACAGACTTTCACCTTTTTCATTTGCTTCTACAGAAAATAAGTATAGCTTAACAAAAGCATTACTACAAGGTATGTGATTTTCCCCTGACACTTGAGAGGTCCCTGGACTCAAAGCTGCAGTCTAATGCAGCCCACTCCTTTGTTGAATCTTTCCTTAACCTCAAATTCATGCCTTCTCCCTATCCACTCCCTTCTCTCTACCCATTCTGTTACCTGAATTTGCTGGCTGACAAGTTCAGCCCATAGTAAGATGACTGAGTTACTAATATACAGCTACTGAAGAGAGATAAAGTACAAAACCACTGGTAATGAACAAAGTATGAGAAACAACCGCTGTGATAAACAGTTAGTTACCACAAGACAGCAGCTAGGGGACAATGAAACACAAATGAACACAACCTACCTAGCTATTTAAGGTCCATGAAACAATTGGTACATAATTATGGGAAAGCAGGTGATGAAGAATCTAATAATTAGCTTTCACAGATAGACCAGTCCATAAACACTGACATTTTAGAGTACCCATACATAGCTGGTAGTGCTTCTTTTTACATTTTCCTCCATTCTTTGGCTTCTGTATCCTTAGCTGGATCTTTACAAAGGTAAGTACACTGAAATACAAATTCATCTAGAAGTGTACTACACCTGCAGGGACAAAGCTGTAACCCACCTTTCTCTACTGACCTCTCTCCTTATTGCTTATACTTAGATGTGAGTAAGAACTCACAGTGAATACTGAATGTCTATACTGACAGGGAGAGATTAAACTTGACCTACACCCAGTGATGCAGATGTCCAAAAGCCACCCTAACAACCTTACAACAAGCTACCTGGCTTCAAAAACCTCTGGAAGGTCAGACCAGGAGACCACTTACCCTATATGCCACCAGAACAGACTATCCTATTGCAAAATACAAATGCTTTACTTACACTTTACTTTCCCTCCAGAACACCTGTATAAGCCAAGAACTGGCTCCACAAGCAGCAGTAATTGCCTAGGCCCACTGAGATAACTATGTCACTACTACTCCAGCAGAGTGGAAAATGGCTGCTTTATAGTCTGTGAGCACCCTAATTATGTGGGTGGCAGCACTTAATAAGGGAGGAGCCTCCCATCTTGGTTGGAGGGTGGGTTTTTGTTGGGTTGTTAAGGTGTTTTGTAGGGCTCCTGGGGGGAAAACAGCTATTGTAACTTGCAAAAGTCAGGAATGCAAGAAAGCACAACAGTATCTCAGGGGAAGGTTGGGGTTTGTATGTGGCTTTGCTTGGGCCTGACACCTTCAAAGTGAGCCAGTTGTAAGAATAGTTTGAAATAAGCTGTTATTTAGTCTAGAGAAGGCTGTAAGAAGAAGCAATAAAAACTTGTAACTCAAAAAGCATGCTAAAAAGAGCTTCCTTTTCCCATATTACTGTGGAAGGGACAAATAATAATGGTTTGCATTTGCTTCAAAGGTGATGCAGGTTGGCTGTTAGGGGGAGCTCCTAACAGTAACTCAAGCCCTGAGATCAGTCCCTCAAGGGGGCAGAATCTTTTCTGTTCCTGAAGGCTGCTCATGCAGAGGGGTCCAGGGTGGTTTAAGCATAGCAGATGCTGCCCTGGGGACAGAACTGGGCTCTGAGCTCTTTTTTTTTTTTCTTGATGGAAAAAAATTGTGTCACAACCTCAAGGCGGGAGACTTGTGGCTATCAGCAAGTACCAGAGCACATGTATCACACAACTAAAAATAATTTTACAGACTCATTTTTGTCGGTGTCCCTCCATCTGTGCTAGGAACTATGTTTAGATATTGCAGTAAAAGATACTTCTCCCACTCCTGCACTGCTAATCCACATGATACAACAATGAGCACAAATTAAATTTCTCCAAGGAAACTTCACTGATCTTCTGAAAGCAGGACAAATATCCAAAGGCATGCTGCGGGGACCAATCTCAGACTGTCTTTGGGCTCTTGGTGACGCTTACCCACCCCTAGCGATTTTTTGGTACAGCAGACAATATAATGATATTGCACAGCCAATTGCTTCGCAAAGGATTTCCAAACCTCGCACAAAACCATTGCAGTGGTGTGGAAATCCCCTGCAAAGGAATTGACTGTGCCATGACTGGCAATGAATGCTTCATCACGCGAAGCTGCAGGAGAGCCACCCAGGTGAGGAGACAGCCCAGTGGCAGAAGGACCAGGGCTGCAGCCAGAGGTTGCAGGGCTGTCATTCTCCCAGCAAACCAGGGAGAAGGCCCAGGTCTCCTTAAATCCCCTTCTCCCTGCTTTAGGAGCCTGACAGAATATTAATTTCCAGCCCCACTGTCTAAGGGATGAGGCAGACATGGAGGGAAGCTCATTCCCCAGGGAGTGCCCTGCGAGGCACATTAAAACAGTGGTGTTATGGAGCGAGCAGGAGCAATGTCCTTTGCTGGAGCGCTGTGCCTTTCGGGGGGGGTCAGCGCACCACCAGAGCGAGCCACAGCAGTAAGCTAAGGAATGCCTTTTCACATTCCTCTTTGAGAAATCTAACTTATTTTAGGAGCATTTTCCTAGTCCTATGCAAGCTCTGGATACGAGGCTGCTTTAAAGTGATAGCAGGTTGGATAGATGTGTACATCCACGCTCCTCGGGCTATGCACACAGGCCTCTCGGGAGCATACCTAGAACACGTGTATGTGCTTGACAACCTTTATCACTCGCAGAGCAGCGCGGAGGTGTCCCGGGGTGCTCTGTCCCACCAGGAGGACCGCTAATGCCGATCCTTTTTCGGGCAAACGGACTCCTAGCGCGGCGGAGGGGCGCGACACCTACAGGGACCGGCTGCTCCTCAGGTGAGGAGCCGTGGGCTGCGGAACGGCACTGCCGCCGGGGCTGCCCGCAGCGGCCCTGGCCCGCCCCGCGCGGCTCCCTCGGCTCCGGCCAGCGGCCCCGGCTCGGGGCGCTACGCCGCGGCCGCCGGGCGGGCTCCGCAGCGCGGCCCCGGCCGCTCCGCCTGCGCGGGCAGTGCTGCCCCTACTGCCCGCAGCCAAGATGGCGCCCGCGGCCTCCCCGCCCCTCAGCGGCGGCCCGGGGCGTGTGCCGGAATGCGGGCGGGGCGGGCGATGTGGCGAGGATCGGCCCCCTCCGCCTCCCGGCTGCCGCGCGGCGTTGCCCGGCCGCCAGCCGCCGTGGCCCGGGTAGGCTGCGGGGAGAGGCCGCGGGGGGAGCGGGAGGAGGCCGAGGGCGCGGTAGGTGGCGGCGCGGGGCAGCCGCTGCGTCCCGGGAGCGGGCGGCGGGGCAGCGCCAGGGCTTCTGCCGCGCCCCGCGGGGGACGGGAAAGGCCGCGGCCGGCGCCTCTGCCTGGGCAGCAACTAATCTGCGGGAGTCGCCGCTGCCTGGGTTCCGGGGGCCGGCTGTGGAGCCCGGGGTGGGGGGAGCAGGGCGGTGGCGGCTGTCACTGCCGGGCCGGGGACGCGGAGGGCGGCCGGCCGCCGTCCCCCTCCGGTACCACCGCCGCCTCTCCCCGTGCCCTCAGGGCTCCGGTGTCCCCTCAGCGGCCGTGCTGCTTCCCCTGCTCCGCGCTGACTCCCTGCAAAAAAGAGGGAAAGCGCCAGGAACCTGAGAAACCGGACTTCTCTCTCTCAGGGGTAATAATGTCAGAGACGAAAGCAGCGCGACCTGCCGCCGCGTAATTACCGAGGTCGTCTGTGGGCTTTAAGTATGGATTTTTTTGTTTTTTTTCTTTCCTCCACCAGAGGCCTGAAGGGTATGTTTTCACTTTCAGAGATTAAAACCGAAGCAGCGCTGGCGAAGAACCGACATGCCTGACACTTGTCTGCAGTTGCTTGTGTTGTGCTACGCTGTTTACCCCAAAAGGAGAGACTGACGCCCTGTTATTTTCATCCTTGACTTCTCGGGTTATGATACAACTGTAATAATACAGCAGAAACCGCGGAAGAAGGACGTGGGAACTGAGCATGGTAGGATCTTGAACAAAAGTAGCCGGTATCGACGAGAAGAGGAAGGGAAGGAATGGCATCCCGAGAGAGGCTGTATGAGCTTTGGATGCTTTACTGCAGTAAGGTAAATATTTGACGGGGTGTGTGTGTGTTTCTATGTCTTTTTCCTCTTTTGTTTGGAAGTCAGGTATGTAAAGTGTATCTGTAACGCCTTTTAACACATTTTCGTTCTTGGAAGTTGCATAGGCTTGTCTAGCTTCTGTAAGGATATAACTGCACTTTAGGATATTTACAACCTCATCTCTGGATTTGCTGTTCAGGTTGGGCTTTTTTGTGTGTGAGGTGTGAATTGCACAGTGTTTGTGGCTCAACTTAAGCAGTTATTCTAGCTATCTCTCTTAACTATCTGAATGCGTATGTTGACATAATTGTTTGTTTTGTAGGGCCATGGCTTTATAATTTACTGCTGTCTAGTATTTAGCTTTATACTTACTTTTTTCTGCGCAGCTCCAGTTTCATTTAAACTACATTAGCCAAAGCCTTCACAAAGAGCAGATTTATTAAATTACTCCCAAGCCTTCCTTTGCTGTTTATCACCATAACATCTTAGTACTCCATTAATAATAATGAACTTCCTTCACCTGGCAGGAACATTATTAAAATACTGTCCTGTCTCTATTTGCATTCCACAGTGTAAAACAATTCATGTGTTTAAAGCACAGGTCCTAATTGCCGCCAGACGTGCTGAGTATGTACACAAATTGGATTGCAGATTGTCTAAATAGATATCCGTAAAATAAGGAACGTAACAAAAAATAACTGTAAAGGCAGGGAAAGGACTGGCCTACTGTCATATAGGAACTCAGTGGCAGTGGCAAGGATAGCTTTTGGTGGCCATATTCTCTGGTTTTGTTTTGCCTTTTCTCTTTGCAGTCTCACGCTTCGTAGGTATCACAGTTTCTTAAACTCTTCAAACCAGTAGGACGTTAAGGGTAGAACGGATATTCCCTTGTTCTTGTTCCCAGTTCATTTCTAGGGGAAGCCCATCTCAAGAGCATAGAAAGTGAGATTTTAAGTACAGACCATCTTAAAAACACGAGTGCACAAAGTAGTGGATCAAGATTGCACAAAGTGGTCTTAATTGTAGCTTTTCTTAATTTGTGTGTGTGTGATTGCAACACTAATGCTTTACATGTAGTTAAAAATAAACCAGTGCAAATGTAACACATGGTATGACTTCTTACTGCTACCCGCGTGGGTGATCTGTTGGGTTGAAACATATTTGCGTAGACTTTCGCCATTTAAACTAATGTGGTAGTGCCAATGACAGTAAGAAGTGGACTAGCACTGGAGGAGATGGATGTTTTGCCAGTGAGTTCATTGACGCGAGAAGAACAAAGACACTTGGAACAGACTCCCAAGAATCCAGGCTTTCCTCAGCTTTGGGAGACACAGGGCTGTAGAGATGAGCCAAGCTCTGAACTTCTTTGCACAGGCAGTGTTTGTCTCTTTCCTCCCTAGTTGTTTATAAAATTCTTTTGTGTGTTTTATACCTTCTCCCCCTTTGCTTGAACCTTTCATTCAGATTATATGCTTTCTGTCTCTGCATGCTAGCAGTAAGTTTGCATAAATAAAGAAGTGCTAGTTAGAACGTGTGTTTTAAATGTTGTATGAGGATGTTCTGTTTCTTTATGGGAATGATGCATATGCAATCTCGTCAGCTCTCAGATGGTGGAGGATAGGCTATGAAAAAAAAATCTTTGTATATACTCAGCCTCCATGAGCGCTTGATGATTTTTTTTTTTGGCCTTTTTTCTTCCAGACCCATATATTAAGGGCATGATTAGGTGGATTTGTGTGTCGATAAGGACTTGTTTGTAAGTAGGAAAAAATATTTTTTTAAAATAAAATAGCTGTCTTCAAAATTTGAAGGCAACTAGAGTGACTACAAAAAAGGAGTCTTCACTTTTTTCAGAGTGCTAGACACAAAACTGTTTTTTCCTTCTCTTTCTTTCTCCCTCTCTTTCTCTCAGCTGATTCAAGTTAAAATGATAGCTCATTCTGCTTGAGTAAAGTATCTGGCATAACTGTGTTTCATCCTGGATTAAGTTTGGTGAAGTTAAGAGCAACTGAAGAAGCTAGGTTTTAGGATGTAAAATGTTGTGAAGCCTTAAAGTAAATTAGATTGTTCAGTCATGTATTGCAAACATTGGTGTGCCTGTACTTGGTTCTTCTCAGAGCATCTAGCACAATAGGAAGGTGTAGCAATAAATAATCACCAGTGACAGGATATAGTGGTTTAGGGAGAAGTCTCTTTATACCTGGGGCTGCCCAGTGAAGTGTAGTATCATATCCTGTATGTTGCACTGTCATGACTTTGTTGTGGCTGACATCCTGGGAAGGAAAGCTAGGCAACTTCTCCAAACTACAAAAACTGCTGGAGGGTCACAGCTGAGTAATGTGGGAATTTGTTGTGCCACAAGTCCTAAATATATGGCTTTAGCTTTTGCAGCCTTGATAGCTGAAGAAACAGTGAAATCCAAGCTCCTTTTTTTGTATGATGCTTCAGATTGTTGCCAATAAGTATCCTTGTTTCTCTCCTGCCTTTTTTAGATAATCAGGTCCTTCGTGATAGTGTGTTAAATATAGCACCCTGTGCTAGAGCAGCAAGGCTTTTCACGGCTTTAAAGTGATGGATAATGCTGAGTTACCATCTTACCACTATCCTGGGTCATGACTCTTGTTCTTTGTGATCACTTGACATCTCTGGCAGCGTCAGGTGTCAGTTGCAATAATTACTTTTGTGCAAAGTAACATTAGGAAGGCATTTCTCTATTTTCATTGCCTCTTGTGCAGTTTAGCAATTGGAGATTTGAGCAGACAGCAGCATGTAGCTAGGATCTCTGTGGAAGTGGTCGTTGGATGACACCGTGTATGAGGTGGTTTCTTTTTTTTTTTTCCCCTGAAGATTATGTTTGAGCATCTGCTTAAGTTCACTTTTAGGTGGTATTCAGTTGTTTTTCGTCTGGCAGTTTCTAAGGGCAGTAGCTACAAAGCTGCAGATTACAGTCTGCTGTTTAAGATGCCCAATGGAAATAGTAGCCACATATGATTTATAATGCTTCTGGTGTTGCATGGAAGCAGTTTAAAAAAAAATCATTAAATTTAGTGAAGTTTAGATTTCAGTCACTGGGTTTGAATCACAGCATTGCATTGTTAATAGTCTGAGCTGTCCTGCCCTGAGTTTTTTGTTGCTGTTGGGTTTTTTTCTTCTTTTTTTTTTTTTTTTTTTTGAATGATGATGTCAAACTTTCTGCAAAGAAAGCATTGTTAAGGATGCAACTTGCTGGCATATTTTTTAGTGATTTTCACTTTCAAATTATTTTGTTAATTTTTTTTTCCTTTCAATTCTCTGTAACGTACAATGCTGTTATTCACTTGAATATTGATGTGGGTGTAAGCTGCTGTCCTCTCATCTAGATGTGGGAATGTGTGCATTTTTAAGATAATTGAATTGTGTGTGGAATAGGTAACACAGGTCCTTTCTATAGAAGGCCCTAGGAAAAATTTTCTCCAGTAGGCTAGGTAGACAATGGTAGTATCAAGCATATTGATTGTCAGTTCAAAGCTGTCAATAACCTACACAGGAGCATGAAGCACTTGTTATATAAGTGCATATGCAGCAGATACCTGAAAGTGCTTTGCTAATATAAGTTGGCAGGAGAAGAGCTCTGTTAGGCGAAATGAAGTAGACTGGGGAAAGGACATGCTTTCATGTGTGTCTGTGACCTTTTCATGTTCACGGGACTGAGGTAGTCTCTACCAGTTTTGCCTTGTAGCCTTAAACCAGCATGGCTGTAATAATACTGCTATTGTAATATTAGTTGATTAACCTTTTCTTAGGTGTGTGTTTCATCTTTTCCAGTTGTTCTGGTAGGTATTTCAGATACTTAGACATAAAGCATGTCAGGATTTCTGATATTTTTTGTTTTACTCAGGGATCAGATACCCTTTTACATGGTAAGTGATTTTTATAAAAAAAAAAAATAATCCACAGTTGTCTTCAGGAGGGGTTTCAAAGGCATAAATGCAGGCACTTAGCTGACATATCACCTCAGAAAAATCTTCATTTTTCACTGTATTAAAATGGTTCTGAGCTTTTGCGTATGCTCTTATCTTCAGTAAAGCCCTGATTTTATTTAAACACTGCCTTATGTTGTAGGTGATATAATAGTTTGAAGGGAAAGTTGTGAGTCTGTTCTTCAGCCAGCTTCTGGCCTGTGCTTCACGTTTCAAAGGGGGAACGTTCGATCTTAGTGTCATTAATACAGTAGGGACTCCATGTGTTAGCAGTTGTAAAGCTAATAATAACGTTCTGGTCTTCACTAATGCAGATAGCTTAGACAATCACATCCCTTGCTGTGTTAAAAGCAGCAGACTTGTGAATAAGCTGTCATCTTAAATGCAGTTTCTTATATTTGTACTTACCAAATCTGATTGTATGGAGATAAATATGTTGTAATTTTCTCTCTGGTATAGTGAGGGATATGTATATATTATAAATATCTTGTTTAATATTGTAGCATAGAAAGAGATGTGGTACTTTTTTAAAGGAGGGTATTTTCTAGTACTAGATCAAAGCTGGACAGAAAAAAAACCATGAAATACGACTATATGCATTATTCTAAAAATGTCCTAACGTGGTTAAAGTCCTGTTATTTTGAGTTTTTTTTCCTCATTTCGGGTCCTTATAGGCTGCCTTACAGGAATCAGAAGAAGAATTGCATGAGAAAATAAGTGGTCTTGGGGAGAAATCGTGATTTCTGTGTGAGTCAGGAGCAGACCACTGTGATGAGCGCACTGCTACGAACTGTGGTATACTAGCAGTGCTAGCTTTTCTGTGGTTACACGGCTGTCTCTAAGGTCGGAAGACCATTGCAATGTAAATACTTAGGAGCTGAAGCTTTAACATTAAACATGTGCATTTAACTGGGTTGAGTTAAACTTAACATTTGCATTACAAGGACTAAACAGGTCATTTAAATTAATGTGTACTCTGTGCTGTAAGTGAGAAGAGTCAGTGAAAGAGAATAATTTCCATTCACTCCCTGTTCCCATGTCTTAATCCTAACAACACTATGTAGAATTGAGTTAAATTTGATCTTGAATTGTGAGAATAAATTTATGTGCCTTTGAATCCTTTCAAGGATGTGCTCCCTGGGGGCAGTCAGCCCTCTTGTGTTGGGCCAAAACTAACATAAAAAGGGGACGATTTTATAGTCAAAAAAAGTTGGCTTGGAGCAAGAACATACCAGTGTTCTCAGTGTGTAGCTATACAGTCTTGCTAAGTTGACCTACTGTCTGGCTGTCACTGACAAAAGGGGTCCTGCTGTATTGTCAGCATCCCTTCACTACTCTTTTACAAAGTACGGCATCACAGACAATATTTTATAGTTCAGTTGAATCCGTCAGTCACCTGCATCAAAAGATTGAGGCATTTAATGTGATGTTCAGTAAGTGACAGCAAATGTATACCTTCTGGAAGATTATTACGAAATTACAAGGGATGATTCATCAGTTTATATTAAATAACGTGAGTTTTTGCTTGTAAGAGGTTTTTAACCTCTGTCCCTATATAAAATTGGAAAGTATTTGTAAATAAACTAGAAAAGCTTGTTATCAGATTAGACATGATTGTTGTTGGTCTGCATAAAGCAGTATGATTGAACTGAATTTGTTCACCTAAATGAGGTTGTAGTTGTGTTTCTCAAAGAAATGTGGTTTTACCAAAATTATGCTTAGTTGTGGAGAGACACATGTAATTCAACAAGAATATAATCTTTGACGTTAAACTGTAAGCCCAGTGTGAAACACTGACCTTTGCAATCCAAACATGATTTCATCCTGATTTAGCTTGCACTTGTCTTCCTTCTTGTGCAACTGCTGATTTGTCAGTGATTCATATCACATCACTATATATCACCTTTGTTATACTAGATAAAGAAGTATTCAGCTTATGGCTAGACGAATGCTTGAGCAAACCGAATGTTCAGTAAAAGTAGCTTTTCATAAGTCACTGTCATGTAAACTCGTGCCACTGCTAAAAGTACTGAGTGAAAACTTATTAAACAATTGCTGTGTAAAATATCTTTTCTGCAGATTGTTTTAAGTAAATCTCTGCATTCTGAGAGAGTGTAACTTGTAAAAGAGCACGTCACAGTCACTTGTGGCCATGTGTTGGTGAAAATATCTTTGTTCTGTCTTTATGAGATGCTGAACTAAGAATATAGATAAATAGGATATAGATAAATAGAACAGTTGGTCCTCAATTCTGAATTTACTGTCTGCTATTTAAAAAGGTGTCTCATAGTCCAAGGACTAATATAATTCTGATATTTACAAATATAGAACTTTTCATATAAATAACTGACGTGTATATATGAGGCATTAGTCTCTTAACTTAAGGTAGCCGTTACCTTCTGTAATTATGGACCAGGGCAGCCTTGTGCTGATGGTTGCTCAGACACAGAACAGGGACTCTGCCACAGAGAATGCAGATTTCAGGTTGAGATGAGACAGCAGATGAATCTAAACAGACAGAGATGTAACCATAACATTTTGCAAGCTACAGAGAAATTATTTTTGTTTCTTATCATTCTGTAATGTACTTGGCAATACATATATGTAGCCGCTACTTCTAGATAAAGAAGCATCTGAGGTTTGTCCGTGCTTTTGTTCTAAGATTGAGGGTTTTACTGGTGTCCAGCATGAGACTGAAATTTCTACATGTCCACAGGTTTGTGGATTAGTGCTTTGCAGAATTAATGAGAAACATCCCATTCTAAACATACCAAAAAATGTATTTCAGATCAAGCTTTTACTGAAATGGAAGAATCAAGTGTCTCTTAAATGGAATGATTTATCACAAAGCTAGAAACACAGGCTTCTGGTTGTGTGTGTTGATGTACTAATACAAGAGCGAATTTAACAAACCCTGGTCTGTTGTGTGGTATCTGAGTTATGGCACTTTTATCTTGGTCATCTGGTTCAGATCTGGGGATGGCACGTGTCCTGATAAAAGAATATTGCAGAATCAACTCAAATATGCAGTATGTTTGTGCTGTAATACGGAAATGGGAGAAAGGCTTGCCAGCTGCCTGTGGAACAGCATTCAGCTTAACGCCTGAATCCAAGTGTTGTCAATAGATACTGTTAAAATATTTACATGCTTCAGAAAGGTTAAACAGCTGCCATAGAGGAGAGAAGAGCTTCTTTAATTACTGAGCTTTTCTTGATGAAAGAAATACATATAAGAAGGAAAAAACCCTACCAAAACATGCACATGTTTCAACAGTACAGATAAGCATCTTATTTTTTTTAAAAAGTCATTTGTTCAGGTAACTTTTCTGATTTATCCTCTAGTAAATGGGAGGCTGCTGTTTTAAGTTTGACATATCACTACAGCTCGTCCATGCTGATAAAATATTTGTGTGTGTTGATGCTTTCTCTGATATTTACAGCATTTATGGTAATGTTTGTCCTGTACCTGTAGTAAGCAACAGGAATGAGCGGCGTTAAATAATTGTTTGACCACTGAGTAATACTGCTAACTATGGCTGTGTAAAATTAGGAATTAAATTTTACTGTAAGAATGGCTAATTATACTACTATCTAAAAGCAGAGCATATTTTAAAACAGTGAGGATATTTAAGAGGTTAAATTCCAAAGGCTTTAAAGGCTTTTGAATGCTTTATATAAAGGGCATTTGAGGGAGGCACAAACAAAATCTCAAAATAAATTGATGGTTAAATAGTACTCTTAGATATCACAAAGAGGGCATAAAATCAAACACATGCTAAACTTTTTATTATCTTATAGATGGAAATTTAACATAGAAAATACACTTTTATTTAAATAACCAGTCATAGTAATTCTGGTTTTTAGACTGAAGTTGTGGGGGGATAATCTTTGGGACTTGGGGAGAAATCTTTGAGGACGTATTCCTGAAGTCTGGATGAAAACAGTGAATGCGTTTGCTTTTAAGGGGGAATTGGTACTCTTTTTATTGTCAATTATCATTCACCAGAATCTGCCTAAGAACTTGTAGGAATATCCCATAAGACATTTAAAAACTAGTAAAGAAGCAAAGGCAGAGCAGGGGTTGAAAAAGTAGCACTCACATTGGAAAGAAGAGTTTAGCATTAATACCAGAAACGTCTACAAAAAGCAAAGTGAAAATGAAGCAGTTTGAGTTTGACTCCTTTAATGAGATAGCAGGATTATTCTTTTAGTACTAGTAATTTTTGGAAAGCATTGTACCTTGACGTGGTTTACTGCCACTTTTCAGTTGGAATGTGGAAGGAGAGTTTAGGAACTGAAAAAAGTTTTAGAGGTTATTGAAACTTCTTAATCTAAAAGCATCATGCAAAAAGAGTAAATGCTTGGGTTCTGTGGAAGAGCGATTGGAAATGTTAACCGACGATATACGTGGGGCATCAGCCCAGAGTTTCCAGTGACGTAAAAGTTTTGTAGAAAGTGGTTGTGGTAGATGCAGGCTGCTTGTAAGTCACCTTACCAACTTGGTCAATAAATGTTTGGCTAATGCATTCAATTATGTAAAACTTGGTATTCATTTACCTGTGCATTTGCTGAACTTAGGACTAGCTGGAATGAAGTTTTCCTGATAAATGACCGAAGCTTCATGGGAACAGTAGGCTAAATGGTTTAGCATGTTCTAAGAAGCAAGGAGGGAAAAGGTTTTAGTTGATGTTCCTGATTTTTATTTTGATTTTTAAATAAAATCTGCTAGATTACAGATCTGTTAGATCTGTAGCGTTCACATGCTTTCAAGAGCAAACTTGGAATTTGGGAGAGAAAATACTGTGATGAGTATGGTCCTTTAATATTTGTTGTGTATAATAACCTAAAATACAGAAAAAGGTCTCAAAAATGGCAATGAGTGCAGTGGCTCAGGTGTAGAGTGCATCCAGTTTTTTCTCCACAGGACCCTGCGTCATTCACTGTACCGGATGGCTAAAGGTCTGGGGAATAAAGCAGGGTATAGAGAACAAAGATGTTATTTGCAGAAATCTGACCTTGTTATTTACCAGTGCTAATCATTTAAAAACCGTACCAGCAGAAGTGCAGTGGATGCCAAACAGCAGTTGCGTGCGTAACACAAATTCTGCTATGTCCTAGTTTTTGAGTCTTTGATTATTTTAAGGGTACTTTTGAAAAGTGGATTTGGGGTTTTTTATACCTTCAGTGTACAGTTTGGCTGCAGTACCACATTAATGTAAGGCGTGGCGAGGTTGAGAAGACAAAACCAAAGAGTTAAATACATAGCTAAAGAAATACCAAATTTAACTAAAGCAAATTTTTATAAAGTTATCATGTGACACTTTGAAGCAAATACAGACTTCTTTTTGATAAACTGTACTTGGCCTTTTTTCTTTGTCTGCTGAAAGACTTGACAATATTTAGCTGTTGATATAGTGAAATAATAGGCTGATGTTTTTATGTTGCAGCATCCGCCTCCTTCGTTTCAGTCTGTCTGTGTTAAACTTCTATTGTCTCTTGCATCACACTGAAAGTTAGAAAGTTTATGGGGCAAAAACTGGCTTTGTGTGTGTTGTTGCTAAAACTCAGCCCTTTTCTCCTGTAAAACGATGGCATAACTTCAGGTTTCAAGGCAAAACTTTAAGCCCTTCCTAGGCTATAGTTTGAATTTTCATTAACTTTAGGCTTATCTTGACACTGTAGACTTTTGAATTATTTAGGGTGCTTCTTGTTCCCTTAGGCTTAAAATACAGCTTCCAGCTTTTACTATTGTTGGTTCGTTATGACTTTGATGGGAAAAGTGAATGCTGATAGAATGTAATATGTCACAGTATGGAAAATTCCTGTTAAGTGCAGTGGACTCCAGAAGGCTGAAATACTGTATGCCAGCTTGTACATGGAACTTGCCTAGTGGTATTTTCTTTCAAATATGAAGACACTAAAATCTGAGTTCGGATTAACTAGATTTGTCCCATGGATGGCATCAGTCACATGCCAGTTCCAAGCTACAAGGCCATAATTGTATTGTCATTCAAGAACAACAACAACAAAAGAAGAGCAAGAGAAAGAAAAATAGAGGCTTTACTTCTATTTTAGTAAGAAAACTCTTTCGTTTTGTTCTTACGGTTTTGTTTGGGATCTGAAGTAGAAAGGAAATCGAGTAACGGGTCTCAGATGATTGTCGTTTTCTTTACCCTGAGGCATTAGTGGAAGATTATAATTATTTTTCTTGTTTTGAAAAGAAATATATCAACTTTGACTGCTAATGTCTGTGAGCTAAATTTATCATGACTGACAACTATAGGTATATTTTGGTGTAATTCTCTATGCCAAATGGAAGTTTTTAATTTGTCCCAAAATAGTTGTTTCTATTGTGATTCACTACCACTCCCATTTATAAAACAAATCACCCCACCTTTTTCTTTTAATTCCAGAAATGGAACAGAATGCTTGTGTGAATTTTGAAAAAGGAGGTTTATAATTGCTCTCTGGGAGCCTTTCTGCTTTTGGATCAACAGCTGATTCAAAAATTAGTATTGTGATTAAAATGAAAAGTTATGCCCAAAGGCAATTCCCTTGATAATTAGAATTGATTTATTTAATTTATCAAGGCAATTTACCTAGTTTAGAACAGTTTATCATGGAGTCTTTTATTAATTCTAACTGTAGTGTTGCTGCTATAACAAAGCTTTTCAGGTTTTATTTTGGCATTTTACACATTTGAAGAGTTCACAAAAAACATAAGTACTTTGACATATTTCAGAATAAAGACTGCTAGGAGATAGTGTGCTGAAAATGTTGCCTTCTATGTCTGAAAATATGAGGAGGAAAAAGCTCCCTTAAAGCAAACCTAATCCCCCAATGAATAGTTTATTTCAAACGGTGTCGAGAAATGTTCTACAATTCTGCGTTATGCAGACTACATCAATTAGTTTTAAGACTGTTGAACTCACCAGTGATGTAAAGGCAGTATTTCATGTTTAATTTCCTGACGTTACTCTTTGTAGGTCTAATGCAGCCTTAACACCAAGGGATTGTTCTTATTTAAAATATAATGCTTGGGGATGGGGGATTAGTTACCATAATACAAGTGCCAGTGAGATTTTATGGTAGTGCTTCTAAGCCGAAATCCACTTTGAAGGTTGACTGACTGCTACACACAGGAGTCAGACCAGGCTGGCTATTTTATGACTGCATGTTAAATTTAATGACTTCAAACAACTGTCTTGTCAGACAAGTCAGGCTTGTCTGGCAGTGGGACTCTGAACTGCCCTGCAGGGAATTTTTGCCTTTAGAGCACGGAATGCGACACTGCAAATAGCCCGGGGTGGATCCAGCTTTTGTTTTTAGCAACTAATACTTCCTGAACACAGCTATAAAAATTGTACTGAGCTTTGCCCTTCTAGATGTGTCTGTTTGCTTGAAGCCGTAGAAGAAGTGGAAGTTACTGTTAAATCTAAAAGCAACGCATATAAAAATACATAAATAGTGTTGATTTGAAACCTGGGGTAAACGTGCCTGTGTTCCACAGTTGCCAGTCTAAAGACTTCAGTGGGAGGACTTCAATGCTAGTTTTGCGTAAAATGTTTTCATTTAACTTAGAGTAAGCTGTAAGTGTTCAATACTACCTGACTTGTTATGAATTTTAAAATGTTATTACTGGTGCAAAAAATTCTTTTTCTTGTTGACTTTCTTCTGTAGACAAACTAGTCACTTAAAAAAACTGTCTGGATTTGAATATTTCTGTCATTCATCTCATCAGTCTTCATAAAATGGAGAGAAAGCTATTGTAATTTCTAGAGAATTTAGTGTATCAAAGACAAGAGCCTTTCCCAACTCAGTGTAGTTTGGTTATAGTTTCTTTTTGTTTCATTGCCTTAGAGAGTGTCATATCTGTCAGAAGGGCATTAGTGTAGTCCTCTCTGCTGTTGGCTTTGTTTCACTGTTGTTAAATGCTGAAGTTGGTGTTATCTTTCAGAGCTTCTTTTCCAGTTTAAGGTTGGCCTTGCTAGAGCTTTTATGTATATATTGCAACTGTGAAAATGTTAGATTTCATGGGAAACTTGCTAATTGTTTGGCATTGTTTAGCTACAGTATGGCTATGCATAATGTAGACCAGTAGACTGGCTTTATTTAGGACCTTTTTTTTTTTTCACTTTCTAGCATTGTACTAACAGTGTTGGTAAAGAAAAAAACCCCACCTCTTCTGGATGTTTTGTGGTTTTGTTGGTGTGGTGTGTTTTGGGTTTTTTGTTTTGCTTTTTATTTTTTTTGGTACCTGTTGGAAACACTATGCTGCTCAGGCCTGGCAGTCTTTCTTTTTAAAGTGTAAAGAGCTATGACAGCTGTTATTGTGCCAAGAGGATCTTATGAAAATGGAAGCCTAAAGCGTGGTGTGCTGTTTTGTGTTTGTTTTTTTTTTTTTTTTTTTTTTTAAAGAAAACCAGAAGTATTTAAGGAAGAGAAGGAACAAGGAAGTATTTTCACTTTTAGGTGCTCTGAGCTACATTTGATTTAATAGGCTTAAAATACTGGTTTTTGTTGTTGTTAGTGTGGTGAATGACAGAATGTTGCTATAGCAGTTTCACAGGCCTTTATTACAATAAATTGACCTCAGAAGCCTAAGCTCAGGCTCTGCAGATCTGTGGCTTGCTTCATGACTACCAACTAAAGGGCTTTTTTTTTTTTTTTTTTTTTTAGATTCCTTACAATAACACCCTTAAGATATCCTTTTTAAAACTCTGGTTGTTTCAGTTTATCACTATGAAGATAAATGGATTTTAGCTTCTGAGAATTTCAAGCTTTGGAGAAATTATCTTTCAGAAGTTTTAAGACATGCAGTTTTTATATATGAGTTAGTATTCAAATAAGATACAGAAATTTGTCTTGCACAAAAGCTAGGCAAGTTTCAGGTAAATACATGAAATGCTTGTGACTTAGCTGCAAAGTTTCTAAAATCAACATTTTCTTGTCTTCTAGTGACTGGAAAGTTGTAACTAGTGAAAGATGTTTTATTACCACTTACAGCTTCTTTCTGCTTTTACTGCTGTTGTACAAATCACAAATTTCTTTCTGTGTTTCTTGCTGATCTCAAAGGGCATGTCTGCAGAGTGCGTGTGGCAGGGCTGGGAAAGGTTACCAATCTAAAATTGGTTTATGACAGTTTGTCCTTGCGGTGTATTATCAAAACATACGTTGCTTTGTAAGCTGTGCTTTAAAAGTGTGGTGCATCTTCAACCAGCACCACGGAAAACAATTTGGAGCTGTTGGCTGACATACAGCCTCCAGCTACCTGTCTGCAGAATGACAACAAAAGGGTAATTATGAAAGTGGGGAATGAGAGAATATATTCCATAGGTTTCACTGCTTTTACTGGTAATAAGGCTTCTGAGTATTTAAGATGCTTTATTATGGGCTGGCTAAGTTACACTGCTGCCATAGACGGACACAGATACAATGGAGTAGCTAACAATTTATAGTGACTCAGTTGGAGCCGGGGTTGCAGTTGAGTGATTTGTTGCTCTCAGTAGCATCACAGATCTGAAGTATTGCCATACCCATGGGATGCAATCTTCTGCCACATGGTAACACAGGTATTTGTCGGACTGCAATGTTTACTGGCTTGGAAAGTTGATCTGGCATTGAAGAACACAAATGTATTCATGTTAAAATTAGGTCAATTTGTGTACCGCTATTAATGCAGTTTACTACTTCCGTCATGAGAAAATAGGACAGTTGTAAAGGTGGGTGGGAGGAGAACTCAACAGAAATAAATTCTAAAATCCATTGAATTTAAACTTCATATTAAATGGTAGTAGCTGACCTCAAAAAAAAAAAAAGTTCAGTTCAAGATAAAGAAGTTAAAAAGAAGATGCTGGGTAGGATAATTACAGTGTATATGGTACACAGCTGATATACATTACTACTGTCTGGTTTTATTATGAAATTAAAATTTTAAACCAATGTAAAATGATGGGTTTTCTCCTAAACCATCATGCTTCTGGCTTGGGAAACTGTAAGATGCATTTTAAACATGTAGGCTGGTCTTCAGAAATCATAGAATCATAGAATGGTTTGGGTTGGAAGGGACCTTAAAGATCATCTAGTTCCAACCCCCCTGCCATGGGCAGGGACACCTCCCACTAGACCAGGCTGCTCAAAGCCCCATCCAGCCTGGCCTTGAATACGTCCATGGATGGGGCATCCACAACTTCTCTGGGCGCTGCCTGTTCCAATGTCTCACCACCCTCATTGTAAAGAATTTCTTCCTAATATCTAGTCTAAATCTATCCTCTTTCAGTTTAAAACTGTTACCCCTCGTCTTATCATTACACTCCCTGATAAAGAGTCTGTCCCCATGCTTCCTGTAGGCCCGCTTTAGGTACTGGAAGGCCACTATAAGGTCTCCTCAGAGCCTTCTCTTCTCCAGGCTGAACAACCCCAACTCTCTCAGCCTCTCTTCATAGGCGAGGTGCTCCAGCCCTCTGATCATTTTCAAGGCCCTCATCTGGACCCATTCCAACAGGTCTGTGTCCTTCTTGTGCTGAGGACTCCAGAGCTGTACTCCAGGTGGGGTCTCACCAGAGCAGAGTAGAGGGGCAGAATCACCTCCTTTGACCTGCTGGCCACGCTTCTTTTGATGCAGCCCAGGATGTGGTTGGCTTTCTGGGCCGCAAGTGCGCATTGCCTGCTCATGGTGAACTTCTCGTCCATCAGCACCCCCAAGTCCCAGCACCCCCAAATGTATGTATTTAGCTATGTTTTAGGAATGGACATTTTTGTGTACTTTGCCATGGGTAACATTTACCTTTTTAAGTTTTGTTTCTTAAAACTGCTTCAAAAATTTAGCTTTCTTGCAGCTTTCCATGGGTGACTGGTGCATGGGGTCTGGGATGATTGAATCTGGCACAGGTTTTTCTTTTTCTTTATTAGCAGCAAAGTTCGAAGGCTGTTTTTAACTTCTGGTTTTAACATCTCTGATGTAATTTATATGTCTTAATTTGTAGCAAATTGTTAAATATTGGTTCACTTTTTCCTGGAATGATGTACTGCTAGTTCATAAGTCTTAGTTTTTGTTTGTTTCTGGAAAGGTGGCGTACTTCTGTTAGGTGGTTTATAAAGGAGATTTATTTCTTAGTGTTTCTTATGTAGATTCTGTTGCTAAGTGATCTTGTTTACTTTTTTGCCTTGATGATTTTTTTTTTAATTTTTCTTTCCCAAGTGGTGTTGAGTTAGTGCTGTTCCTTGGATGGAAATCTCAGCTATTTTGTGAGCTATTTTCAACTGGCACATACCAGTAGTGTTACCTGGTATTTTGATATCAAAGCTGATTATTTAATAACTCAGAATAATACATAATTAATTGGCTGGCAGGGGGTTGAAGTAGAACGGAGTTGGGTTAGAGTATGCTGCAGGTAATGATCAAACCGTACTGCAGTTCATGGTGTCTGCCAGAATTGGGAGGAGTTTTAGTGGCAAAGTGAATTGAGCAGTACGTGCACTTCAGGTAAGCAAAAACTTGTGGCCTTTTATAACATCTGTGACCTAGTCTTGTCATCTACATAATTACTTTTTCCTGCATATTTTGTCTGCTAATGCTCCCTCTTATTGCTAGTCTGCACTGATAGCCTTGCAACGGAATTATAGTTTAAGAATAAGGGGGTTTAAATTAATCCTAAACTTGAAGCTGTTTTAGGCTATATCGTTAAAAAGGAGCAAGCAGACATTTAATCTAATTTTGTCTTTTGTTCTCACCTTAAAGTTCTCTCATCCTTAACCTTTTGTTAAAGCAATTTAAATTATTTAATGAAGTCAGATAATGACGTTATTTGCACAGCTTCTTTCATGGTACATGACCAAGAAAAACTGAGTTTTCTTACAAAAGTTTGCTGTCAACAGCTAGTGATGAGCCTCAGCTGTGTCAACAAACAATTTTAATTTTAGAATACAAATAGAGTCAATTTAGTAGTACATGTTATATTTAAAGGAGAAGTTGCTCATATCAAGAAAAAACAAAGTAGTTCATTCAACAGGAAAAAAAGTCAAATAGGTTCAGGTTTTGCACATGCATGGGCATTATCATTAGAGGCAAGGACGCATGCATGTAGCAAAGTTTCTGTTAGTTACTTTGCCGTGGATTCTATTCGTCTGTCCTTTGTAGCCTGAGCTATATTGTAGTTGCTAAAATCATATCCCAGTTTTCCTCATCTTTATGATCTTGTGAAATAGCTTGCATGTGGCTAGAATAACTTGCTGTGAATTACAGGAAAGTTAAAGCTTTAAGCATGCAAACATTTTAAAAAAGCCGTAATGTCTGAAGACAGCATCTTCTGCTTCTAGCTCATTCTTTTAGGATATTAGCAAATCTTACTTCTTGCCCATCTTTTGGTTTGATTTTCAAGGTGTTTGTTCTCTGTAGCTTAGAAACCTTGGAAACCTTAGAAACCTCGGAAACCTTGAATTTATTCTTTATCTCAATGGCTTCCTTCATTCTCTATGTTGCAGTTTCATCTTGAGGACACTTAATAGGTGTGTGTTTAAGATAACTGTTTGGTAGTTCGATGCATATTAAACATGGGGACAAGGCTACATTATACTTGCAGGACATAATTTTATTTTTTTTTGACAAATTTTTAACAGAAAAAGAAAGGCGGTGATGACTAAAAACAAAACCATTGAAAGGGGAATAAAAGCAGAGACGAGGAGAAGAAAGATAATGAATAAGGGAGAGATTAGGAATGAAGTGGAAGAAGGGGAAATAATCAGGAAAAATGAACAAGAAAATGCAGTAAAGGCAGTGGAAGCAAATAATCAGACAAGATACGTATCTAGCTGGAGGTTTTATTTGGCACCTGTTGTCACAATATCTGAACACATTTCCTATATAATTAAATAGTGGTAGTGAAGTCAATTGTGTCTGGGTGTTTCTGACACTTCTTGCTTGAGTTAGAGAGGGGTCTTTAGGGGTACAGCAAAGGGTAAAGTCTAGAATGAGAAGGGGATTCCTGAGCTTTATAACTCCTGTGCTTGCTGTGGAAAGATGCTCTGAGAAGAGTTTTGCAGCACTTCAGTTTCTGGATTTCCATTTTTATTTTTATTCTGGTTTTAGTCATTAGTTTGTTTGGGTTTTTATTGTTTTGGGTTTTTTTGTTTGTGTTTTTTTTTTTTTTTCCTGGGAGGCTCTTTTGTAGGTAACTATTTTGCACTGACAGGACTCTGTCAGTCTTTCTTGGTACTCTTTTACATTGACATTGCCCCAGAATACTCTGTGTGTTAGTTATTCACAAATTGCTCCTTAATCTTAACACTGCAGGGAAATAATGTGTTATTTGGAAACATCTATGGTAATATGAAGGCAACAAGCAAAAGGGAGGAGATACAGAAGAGGGAAAAGAGAAGTATGAACAAAAAAGTTTAAAACTTTTGTAAAATTTTATAAATTATAGAGTAGATTTAGAAATAATTTAAAATCTATATTTCAGGCAAATATTTTAAAGTAATTTTTGAAAACTATTTGTAACATAGAATGTGGGACTGCATGGTTGTGTGTTAATGGACATGACTGTACATTCCTTGTGGAAGAATATTTTACCTATGGTCTGGCAGCTTGCTTTTGAAGATTAAGCAGCCTGACTTCTAAAGTGAGACTTATCTCAAATGTCATATTTTGACAGAATTTTCCTGTGCTGGTTTATGGTCATCTAGTATCTGTCCTCCCTGCTGGCACAGTACCCAGCCCTGAGGTCATGAACAGAGTCTGTGTGCTCTACTAAGAACAAGTAGGAAGCCTAACTTTTAATTCCTATCTGTTTTCTAGATACCTAGTATACGTGTCACATGAAAGTACCCACCTTTCCCCAATCTGTAAGCCACTTGCTTTGAGCTTTCGGATAGGGAACACTGAGAGTGATGTAAGAATGTATTAGAGGTTGTTCAGTTTCACTAGACAATAAAATGGCAGCAGCCACTACCTCGGGATTCTTAGGTTGCATTGATAACAACATTTCATCTTCAGTCAAAAGACTATAAACTAATATACTGCAGTGAAATGTGTTTTACAGTGCTTTCACTAAAATTGAACTTGTTTTCTGTGATAATTCCAGCTGTGGTATTCTCACACTGTAGTGATCCAATTGCAAAGTGGATGGAGTGGAATTTTCTGTAAGAATAAGAAAAAAACAAAGAGGAAAAAAAAATTGAAAGCTCCTTAGCATCTTTCCCCACCTCACCAGGAGCTTTGCTATGCAAGTTTATATTGCAAGGTGGCTCCTTCAGAGCATATTATTAATACCCCTTGAATTTCTTCTATGTTAGAATATCCTGTTGTACTTCTCTCATAATGGTCTGGGGTAAATGACACACACAGTTGTTTTTGGAAATACAAAGCTTGGACATGATTTCGGGTTTAGGGCTACCAAACTCAGAGATGACTTTTCTGACTTTGGGTTTGCCAGGGTACAACCCTGAACATGATAACATTATAACAATGTGGCATAAGAGAAGCCTTGTTATTACATCAGATAGATTAGTAGAAGCTAAAAGAAATTTATTCTTTTTTCTAGTGTTATCTTAGCCCTAAATTACCAAAATCTAATCAGCCAAATGCTTCTGACGTACAATTGGCCTGTTGCTTTTGCAAGTTTTGTCCGTTTGGCAATCCTACAGATTCTGGTATCTGTCCTTCCTGCTGGCACAGTACCCAGCCCTGAAGAACTGCTGGATGCAAAGAGAGTCTGTGTGCTCTACCAAGAAAAACTAGGAAGCCTAAATTTAGATTCCTATCTGTTTTACAGATATCTAGTGTACAAGTCACAGGCTCAGCATTGTCTCTTGAGCACTTCATCTGGCTCTAATCTGCTGCTAGCTGCCATGTTGATCAATGAATGAAGTAAAAAGCAAATTATTTTGTGATTAGGATTGTCACTGGAGTTCTTATTTAATTTTATAAGCCATAAAGAGTTTTGTGTACTATGCTATCAAGACTAGAATGTATTAGTGACTTTGTAAAGCCAGTATGTGTTACTCTGGAGAGTAAGTAAAGATTGCTGGTGGGGGGATAAGCTAAAATGCTTTAGTTGGCAATGGTACCAGGAAGTGGAAGCACATGAACTAATTAATAGAACAAGAATGTCACATCAGCACAATATGGCTGAGAATTTCAAAGGACACAGGATTTTTATTTTACTTTTAAAAACCTGTGTATTCCCTCCTTTCTCCCAGTTGTAATGCATTAAAGAAAGGCCTTCCATTCAAGTTAGTACTACAGAGATGTTGATGGATGACCTTGAGTGCAATATTGCCTAATGTTCTCCTCTTTTTTTTTCTTATTTTTTTTTTCCAGAAAGATCCAGATTACCTGAAGCTCTGGTTGGATAGTTTTGTTTCTAGCTATGAACAGTTTCTGGATGTGGACTTTGAGAAGCTGCCAACTAGGTACGTAGAATTACAGACATCTTTGTTTGATATCTGAAACGGAGCTGGTTGAGGGCCCAGTCTTTTTCAATGGCAATACTGCCTTTAAACAAAAGAAAGATTTTAAGTTGTTGAGTGGCACTCCCATTCTTTTGAAGGTCCATTTGGGTTGGGAATGATGAAACTAGATTTGCATCCTATCAGGAAATGGCATGAGTATTCACTTGTTCTTGCTCATAGAAATATAATCATTATACCTTGTGCATTGTTTGAATAAGTATTCATTAAACGTTGCATATGAAGTAGCATTAGTCAGTGCTTGGTGTCTGTATCAGCAATGACTGAATAGAAGTAAGATGTAGGTAAAGAGGCTTGTAACTTTATTTTAGGGATTGCTTTAAGATTAAGGATCAGGCGAAATGCTTAATGAAAGATTTGTATATCTTAGCTGAAAACCTTTTAAAAATTAGAATATGCACAAATGGACTTTAAAGTGATGTCTTTGCATCTGTGAAGACTTCAGTTCAGTGCAAGACTATTGTTGACTTCACCCATGTTGCTGATCATAAGTTCTCACATATAATCATGAGGTGGTATTGAAGTATAATTTCGGAGTTCCATAATTCGTATTTTGAATCTGTCTGTGGTGTTCCAAGGATCATGTTTTCAAGAATAACTTTGCAAATGAGGAATAGAAGCTTAGGCACTGGGTGTTTTCTCTTGCTTTTGAGATGCTTGCGTGAACTAAGGGTCTTGAGAAAAAACCAAATGTTACAGGATTCAGAGATCATGAGAACTGGTGTTGGTATTATAGCTGATACCACTACTGGTGTTTGAATGCAAAGAGTGCCTCTCCCTGCGTGATGGCTGCGGTCCAAGCCCTGTTGAAATCAATGGAAATTCTTTAATGGGCTTTGGATGAGATCCTGTTTGAAGGGTAAGTGATAGCCTCTACTGTTACAAGGAAATGAAGAATGCTGCAACTGGATCTCACTGGATAAAAACTGGTCTTCTCAGCTCTCTATATTAAAATTTTCCTCATGATGCCTATATGAATGCAAAATATATAGTGCGATTACCAAGAAGCAAGGCCCTCAGATTAATTCTGTGCACTTTCAGAAGATCTGTTTTCTTTGCAGTGTCAAAAATGCATCTTACTGTGTTTAGTTAAGGAAAAAGGTTTATCCTTTGACATGGGTTATCTACTATTTACTATTAAACTAAACTGCTATAAACTATTAAACATACTATTTAATATTGAAATCTGCACAGTGGAAGAGAAGAATATCTTGGTACTTTGGGGTTTCTAAGTGTGTTCTGGTTTATGTGTGTTCCTGGGTTAGTAAAAACTAAACATGAAGATTAGTTGTGCAGAACAATAGCAGCGTCTTTATTGTGCTTAATGGTGGTTTTCTGGGCATAAAATAGTGTATTTTTCTGAGGTTAATGACAGGATTAGTGATTTAGTCTGGAAGAATAGGTCCATGTGGATTTAGACTCATTTGTGTAACAGATGTAGAGAAAATGTATCAAAACAACGTGGGGATGAAGGCAGATCACTCATGTGCTTTCATGGCTGGATTAAAAATTACACTGGAATTAACAAAGAATTGCAATTTCTGCCCTCATTTGCATTTGTGAGATAATCACGTAATGTGAAAACAGGCATCTTTCTGGCGTTTGTCAGTTTATATTGCAGGCATTTACATTGTGGAGCTGATACTACCAAGCCTGCAAAAAAGAACAAGTAGGTCAGTGTGGAACCGCCAAATGCTCGTTTCCAGTGATTCTTCTCTTGGGGCCATAGGACCCGGTTGACTTGACTTTTTTTACTGAATTGCTTATTAAATAACTATTTTTGTCTTTTGGTCTTGGAAATAATATATGATGCTAGCTAAAATGAGGAACTGAGTGGACTAATACTTTTTTTGCCCCCCCTTATATAAATCTTGATATGCTTTACAGCTATATGCCTGAAAGACATTGTTTACCAAAGGGCAAATGCCAGTGAATAATGAGAAACTGTGTAGGGAGAAGAAAGCTTGTACAGATTGCTGGACAAAACTAACCTTTTCAAAGCCAGGCATGAAGTTTCGTGTCAATGTAAAACATGGGGGTTTTAGCATCCAAGAAACACCATTCAAGAAATGTAATGAAACTATTAGTGGGTTGTTTTTTTTTTCTAAAAGTCTAAAGAAGGACTCTTAATTGGCACTGTCATTTACTGATCTAAATGATAAGAATATTTCTTCTATAAATTAAAATATATTATTTCCTGAAATCTGCTTTGGAAATCTGAAAGATGCTACATAGTGCAGAATTAAGAAATCTGTAAATATAGAGGATGAGCGTATCCAGTGATATGATTTGACTGTATAAGTAGAGCTTATGGAGTTATGCAGCTTATAGGCTTATACAGTTTCAGCTCTACCTCCATCTTTGTGCATCTACCCTATATTTTTAAGTTAAATGGTTCATTAATAGTGTTTTCAATGATTTTACTGAAAAGGTGAGGTGATTTTACTTAAAAGGTGAAAATAGCTATGCTGACAGCTTTGAGCACTGAGCGCAAAAGATTAGTGCGCCTGTCTTCTTTTCCTAAAAACATTTACTCATCTCATATGTATTTACTGTGAAAAGGATAAAACCTTTACCAGCTGGTGGGAGGTTTTTTCCCCCTCATTGAAGGAGAGGAATTGTCGTTTGGTTTAATACATTTAGAAACAACAAAGACCTCCAGAGTGTTGTCATGCTTTTTTTTTTTTTGCTTTTGGTTTGCATGATCTCAAGCAAAGGAGCTTAAAGGAAGCTGATGCAAAGTACTATAGGAACCGTACTTTGTTAACTTATTGACTTCAAACCCGCATAAAGATGATGCAGGAATCATGCTAGGAATGCTGAGTACATGGTTTCATGGTTGTTGAAAAGTAAAGCCTGGTTTTCTACAGCACTTTGTTCCAAAGTGCTTACTGCTGGCAGAGGGGAGGTTGAAAGTCCCAGTATGTGAGTTTGAGCTGTAATAAGTGAATACAGTTTAGAGACTAATTTAACTTCCTTTCAAACACCTGAGAT